>NW_027526361.1:66119125-66316625 GCF_048455015.1 Haemaphysalis longicornis | reverse complement strand
CTTTGATTTAGGAGACATGCCCACTTCATTTGTCATAGCGATGCGTGCGAGTTACATGCCAGAATAACGTGAGAATAATGCGTGGCAATTCATTGGAGGGTACACTCCAGGCAAAATTTCGTTAAGTATGCCTAAAAAGAAAATCAGTGGTTTGCAATAAAGCTCAGCTGGCCGCTTCTTTAAATGAAATTTCAGTATTCAAGTTACCTTTATACTTCAAACTTCCGGCGTCTGTCACACACAGACGCCACTAAAATGGCCAAGACGTCACAGAACAAAGAACAGGTAAAGGGGGTGCTTGAACACTACGTAGATACAGGCAAGACCTCTTCAAATTTTAAAAAGGCTGGCGTGGTATCACAGCTCTTTTTATTGTTCAGCGCGAAGGGAAGCTTAGGGTTTGATGCTAAATTCGTGCAAATAACTAAAAGTACCAGCGTCTTTTATTACGAACACGCGTTGGATTCTTTCCAACGCTACCGAATGAAAAAAAAGGCTACGTGTTAAAAAAAATCCCGCCATCTCCACGAAGTGAACGATGGTGAGAGGGGCGAAGCTGAAATGCTTTTTCGTGAAACCGTGAAACATTCACCCGCACATCATACAAAGACTCGACACGTCAAGCTTACCACCGCTCCATTGACAAGCCCGTCGACGACGTCGATGCTTGTGGTGATTATGTAGGGCTTGTTCAGGACGATGACAATCTCCATGGGTATGTTGGTGAATTCGGTGTGTGACATTTTAGCCACATTGGCCATCGCCTTCTGTAGACCGTCTTGTGTCGCGTACCCCCGGTACGTGTCTTGAGCTCGCAGGCGACGAACGACAACCTCTTTTTTTCCCCCTCCTCCTTGTTGGGTAGCAACGAACGCGTTGAACGTTTTGACCTCTTCGGCCAATCTTTGGTTGGCCAATCCCTAGGGGGATCCTACCACAATCATAATTAATGTGCCGGATACAGCAGCAACGAGGGACGGGACAAGGCCGAGCAAGAGGAGCTTCACTGCTAAAAAGTGGTCGAGCAGAGGCGAGATATAAAGCAAACGCAGAAAGAAAAGATGCCGACGCAAGCTTTTCCAAAAAAAAAACAAGATAAAAGACGCTGGCTGTATGAAAAGACTGCCGGGTGCAGTGCAAGCATGGAAGAATTGGCCATACAATAAAGTTTATTACACATTGATTGCCAGAGCCTCTTATGGTCGAGGCTCAGGGCTGGTTTTAGGACACCCGCCCGGTTAGGAGTAAAAAAGATTGTCTATGGTCTAAGTGGGAGAAAATGGACAGTGGCATAGAGAGTGTCTGGGTATGGATTGATTGATTTATTGAATCTTTTAGTAGATATGGAAGAAGGAAAAGATGCAAAGGAAAAAAAGATATGGTAGTGATGATGATGAGAGGACACGCTAACTGCGCAGTAAGGCTTCCGCTGTCATTACAATTTAAAAGGACTCACGCGTACTGGTATATTTTTTACATCTGCATTATGCGTCCAATGAATCATACTAAATGCAGAACTGTTTTTGTGAAGAGTAGTAACAGGGGCCCGCCACTAGCAAATACTGCATTTTTCTCCGTTTTAGTGATTTTTTTGAGTTGCCCTTCCAAAGTGAATTTAAAAAATGCACGTTCGTGTAAACGCAAACCAAGAACGCATCCTCAACCCAGCCCATTTGCAAATTCCGTCAAACAGGACTTTCGTGCAATTCTCACTTCTTCTTTCGTTTTTAGGCCCCGCTTTGTATCACCATGCTGTTCATGACTTTCGTTAGAACTACAAATAATCAATAGAGCATGAATGAGCTTGTCACTGACTTGATAGGAAAGAGATGTCAACTCTTTCGGCTGCACGACCTACGTAGGTAATAATGACATGACTGCAAGGCCGCCCTGCATGTTAAAAAAAAGAAGGAAGGGTGGAAGGGAAAAAAAAGTAATCAAAGAAACATCGGAAAACAGAAAAACGCTTGCCAGCAAGAAAAAAATCACTGTGCGAAAGAAAAAGAAGGGAATTTCATCGGGCACTTTCACGTATACCAGCTAGCGTCGGACACGCATCCGTTGACCTGGTGGCTCATGCATAATTATCTATTCCAGATTTTTGCTGGCTCCGCCCATGGCAAAGTGCCGTGTGTAATCGAGCACGAAGGCAGCCGGAAACTTATAGCTTGACGGGTCGACCATGGAGAGTAACGGCGAAAGATGGTAAAACAAGCGAGAGTTCAGCCTGAGATTGATTTTATGGGCACGAAATTAAATCGTTTGGTGTGTTTCCTGAGCTCGCCCGTGTACAGGTCGGCCTCCAACCTCAAAGAAACATGGTCGTTTAATGTCGAAGCTGACAACCACACTTCGGCACCATTTTTCTTGGTTGCTCATTTGCGCTCGAACCTTTTTTTCTGGTTTGCAATAGTGAAGGTTAACCGGATTTGTCGCACTCTTTTTATTTATTTATTTTATTTATTTACATTTCCCTCAAGGCCATAAGACATTGCAGAGGGGAGTGGTTTAGTTGCAATATAGTAATGACAAAAGCAGTAAATGGCATTACAAAGGTTACAAGAATGGCTTCTAAACATACAATTATAGCTGACGCATAATGAGGCAAGTAGAGAAATGACAAATTGGCTTCAAATTATACAATGATAGCTAATGCGCGATGCTGGGAAAGGACATCAAAATACCTATAATTATGGAATATTAGCTATAGCATGTTTGAATAACTCATGATCAATAATGGCAGCGGTTGATGAAGGAAGGTGGTTCCATTCTACTTAAGTTGTGAGTATGAAGGACTGAAAAATGCATTGGTTTTTGACGATGGTATTCTAACTTTACTAGCACGATCCAGACGAGACGAGATAAAATGGCGAGGCGAAATAAGCTGATGGCGTAGGTGTGGGTGATGAAAAATTTTATGGAACAAACAGAGACGCAAAACTTTCCGTCGGCAAGATAACGTTGGCAATTGAAGGCTACTTTTCATCAAATATATGCTAGCAGTGCGGGTATAATTGGAGAGAATGAAACGAATAGAACTATTTTTAACCATTTTAAGCGGCTGTGTTAAAGTAACGAAGCTTGGATCCCACACTGATGCGGCATACTCGAGTTTAGGACAAGTTAGTGTTTTGTACATTAGTAATTTAAGTGATGATGGGGTCTTTGAAAAGTTGCGTCGGAGGTATCCTAACGTGCGGTTAGCACTGGCAATTACATTCTCGGTATGAATGGTCTATGTTAAATCGGCTGAAATGTGAACACCCAGGTACTTGTAAAATTACACATGATCTAAACGGGAGTTATTAATAGAGTAAGTAGGTAACTGGTGAGCTGTTCTGGCGACACGTAAGTGCTTACATTTGTTAGCGTTAAGTTCCATGAGCCAAGTTTCGCACCAGGAAGAAACAGCGTTAAGATCAGATTGCAACGCGGTTATGTCGCTGTCACACGTTATTTGTTGGTATACAACACAGTCGTCGGCGAATAAATGAATGTTAGAATAAACGCATGCTGGCAAAACGTTAATGTAGATAAAAAAAGAAGAGGACCCAGCACTGAGCCTTGCGGCACACCGGAGTGGAGTCGTATTAGCCCAGAGTTCGGTTACAAATTGCGAACAGTTAGTAAGAAAAAACTCAAGCCAAGATAAAATTTTGGAATCAAGGTTAAGCTGATGCAGTCTAAACAGCAATAATTTGAGACACCTGATCAAATGCTTTGAAAAAATTAAGAAAAATGCAATCGGCGAATGAGGACTGGTCAAGAAAAATATTCAGTTTATGGGTGAACAATGCAAGCTGCGTTTCACAGGAATACGTTTTTCTGAAGCCATGTTGTGATGCAGAAAAATAGGAATTAAATTCAAGAAGTTTAACTAGACTAGAAAACAATATATGTTCACTTAGTTTACACAGAATAGTAGTAATGAAATAGGGCGATAATTAAGGGGTGAGTGCCTGTTACCAGATTTGTAGAGTGGAACCACCTTCCTGATTTTAAACTGAACTGGTAGGACACCATGATCAAGCAAATGTTGATAAATTTTTGTTAGTATTTTGGAAGAATATGAACAAGTACTGACCAAAAATTTTGAACTGATCAGGTCGTAACCAGGAGCAGTTGATGGTTTTAATGACCTAATAAGTTTTTCTACACCATAGGAATCAATGGTGATTGGTGGCATATGGCTGTGACTATAATTGCAAGGTAAGGGTAGTAGGACATCAGTAGTTTCCTAGAAATTAGATGCAAATACGATGTTCCAAACTTCAGCACACTGGTTAGATGGAATAGAAATGTTACAATTATCAGAAAGTGCTAAAGAGTCGCCATGTTTAGGAGTATTTATAACGGAGGGTTTATAAGTCGCTAGCATCGGTGGCAAAGTAATAATGAAAAAATTTTCTTTGGCATTTTTAAGAGCATACCGTAATGTTTAAAAGACGCCTTGTAGGCAGCCCACCGAACAGAACTAGGGGACAGCCTAGCTAATTTGTATAAACGCTTGTTTCGATTACACAGGCGCTTTAAGTGTTTAGAATACCATGGTGCGTTAATAGTGGAGAGTATAGTGCGAATGGGTATGTACTTATCTGTTTCTTTATTCATTTTGACACAAAACATGTCCCAATTAATCGGCACGGAGCGACAGTCAAAACCTACGAGGAAAGTGTCAAAAAAAAAAAAACTGGACAGTTCTTCGTTATTTGCTGTAAAATTTTCTTTTTTGTAAAGCCGAATTGTTTTGCTCCTATTTTTTAAGTGCGAATGCACTTCTTAAGCGAGCCTGAAGCGTCCGCCGCCGTCCGCATAGCAACAGCTGCGGGTGCGCGCGCTCCTCGTCTTCCTTGGCAACGGGGGGAGATGGGCGCGCGCTCCCTGGCCGCTGACATGGCACATACCCACTTGGGGGATTGGCCAGGAATCTCCTCGTCTTCCTTGGCAACGGGGGGAGATGGGCGCGCGCTGCCTGGCCGCTGACATGGCACATACCCACGTGGGGGATTGGCCAAGAATCGGGCGTGAGAAGGGCTAATGCACCCGCTTAAAGGAGTACTGACACGAAATTTCAAAGCTGAGATCCGCTCTAGCAATCAAGTACAACGACAACACAAATAGGTGTCTGTGAATAAATGCATCTTTCTTTCTTTGTAGTTGTGTGTGTGTGTGTGTGATCTCTCTTTCGCGAACATTACCGAACCGCGCAAATTCAACTCGTGCATTCGCACTTTCACATTCTTCCCCTCAGGGAAATGCGGGGAATTTTTTATTTCAGACATGGTAAGTTATTGTCAAACGATAACATACAGTGGTCGCTCAAGCCGGGTAAGTGCGCAATACTAGAAACGTAATCTGGCCGGGAGGTTAGTACAAGATCAAGAATGCTGGCGGTTCTTTGTGTGGCTCTAGTCGGCTGCCTGATAAGCTGGGTTAACGAAAAAACGGAGCACGTATCTAGGAAATCTTTAGCTGGGGTTGAAAAGGGTTGCAATGTTGGCGATTCCTTTTCCCGAGATATATTTGGAATGTTAAATTCACCAAGTAGAAATAACGGGGTATTAGTATAACGTGTGGAAACGAGGTTGATAATATCATGTACCTCATTGATAAAGGTAGGGGAGTTATGTGGAGAACGGTAGCAGACACCGATAATCAGTTAAACTTCAAAGTTTAAACTTACTTCTATCAGTGCCATCACCTTGCCTGGCACAGCCGTACGAAACGGTGGCGGGCATGACTATCTAGGCGTCTTTACGAAATCGGCACACGCTTTCTCTGACTCTGAAAGAAGACAATGAAAGGAGAAAGACTAGCCTCACGAACGAGACCTCAAAGGGGGCGAAAATAGAAATAATTAAGAACGCTAAAAAACCGTGGGGTAAAAGAGTCTGGCGGCATGTGCTTCCGCAGACGATTACGAGTTCAGCGTCCACCATTTCTGTGGAAGTCACCATGTGGATTCGTGTGCCTTGGTGGCGCCGGCCACCTGCCGGTAAGATAGGTACAAGCGACTCTTCGGCTTGGCACTCGGCCCTTGTGTGGGACTACAACGCTTGGGAAGTTCACCCGGCTTGCAAGTGAAATTCCCTATGAAATGCATGGGAAGGCTCCAAAATCTTTCTTAGAGAGCACTCGCGGTGCGGGCGCTAGTGTTCTCGAAGTTCGGAACTCCGAGAACACTCTGCCCAGTGTTAGTGGCGGGATCTCTCACGTGCTCTTGTCTTCCCCAGTTAACGTGCGTTCACACCTCAAGTGGGGAGCTCAGAACAGCTCGCACAAAGACGCTGAGTTCGTAAAACCGGTGGCTGGCGGTTCCAGCGCGTACTAGCACGTTTCACTTTCGGAAAGATAGGGAGGCCTGCGGACAAATGGATCCGAGCCTGTCAGCCATTGAGAACTTTCAGCGGAAAGTTACGAAATTCTTGGGAGGGGCAACAGCCGGGTCTCCGACAAAGGGAGAGATGGGACAACAGAAAAATAGTGTCACTCCCGAAAGGAGGAAGCGCGGCGCTAAAGCCGCCGCGCCATTACTCGAGAACGGATGCGACGACTTCAGTCCAATCCCAAAACAAATGACTGCTGCTGAAAATAAAACAGCACATTGTGCATACTCATTGTGCATACATAGTGTTCATTGATCTTTAAGGGGCTAACGACGAGAACACGCAGAAAACTGTCGATTCTTGAACCATAACAATGAATACTTGGCGGAGCGTCCAAGCATAACCACGCATAAGCCAGCCGAACCAAGCATAAGGTAGGTGGGGCTGTCAAGTTGGCTGTTGGCCCAGTTTTTGCGCCAGTAATGCGCAGCTGCCCTATTTTTGGTGGCGTCGTAAAGGGCACAACGCTCACTTTATTGGCTTCTAGCATGCTTTTTGTATTGCTACTTGGCCCATTTAAAGCAGTTTTTACGTTCGCCTCGCTATAACACGTGAAGCAGGTTGTTTGTGGCGTGACTGGTCCATGGCGACGACAGAAGGAAGGGGGCCCATAAATTACGCACCTGATTAGCCTGTGCTCAGTAGGGTAAACAGAGGGGTGAGCACGTGGCTCGTAAAACCAGGAACAAGGCTCATTGTGCGCGAAGGACGTTGTATGCTTTCTTTTTCACCTATACAGCTGTGCAGGTACCCGTTAGGCGACGTCATGGAAGGAATTTCGTTATGCCTTTCGTATCACGTTCGGTATATAAGCCTTCTACACACCAAAAAGACTCCTATTAGTTTCTTAATTTTTGTCTTTCTTAACGGCCCCAAATATATGTGCAGCAGACAAAGAACTGGCGGCCGAAGTAGGAGCTCTCTTTCTTTATCGCACTTGAAGACACATGGTTAAATTGGCTGATTTATAAGCCATCGCTTCCAATTACCACTTTACGTTAGTGTCCCGCTCACATCAATAAGAATGATCATGTGGTCATCATAAATAATTCTTCAATGTGCTCAGCGTTCCAATTGTCCTTTTTTTTTTTTTTGCTCAAGTAGGTGCCGTTCTCTCGTTCGTTCCTAAGCGACATATCAGGCACCTGAGACAAAAAAAAACCCGTCACTTTTTGGAAGCCTGAGAACTACCGTCTTCACAACTCGTGCTTCCGCAAAATTTATGTCAAGATTTTTAGAATGATAAAACAGAACAGCGTTTGCTGAAATTGTTTTCCTAAATGTTTTTCTATCGCTTGTTGCCACAGGTACCTAAGCACCGTTGGATGCTTTCCCGCAGCCCCTCCCTTTAAGCAACATACTGCGCTTTGCAGGAGAAAGATACTGCAAGGAAAAATATGAAACGGCCATTCTGAAGCCACTTCCACCCGAAACATGCCTGCTTGCCTGCTTTAAAAAAAAAATTCTTCTTAACTTGTGTACAGCAGCGAACCTGATTTTAGTGCGATACAAGGGTAAACGCGGTTTTGTCCAGCAATTTGCCAGAGGGCACCGGGCCATTCATGTTTAGATGTGGCTTGTTATATTGTGACTGTGCAATAATTCAAGACCCTGTTGTCATAATTGTGTTTCGCGACTGTACATATGACTATCACATATTTTATACAAGTTGTTGGAGCTGATCCTAATCATGACAAGGTAATTAGACGCAGGATTTCTTTGGCTAGCCTGAATTTGGGAAGTATCCTGCAATTAAAAGTATACTGAGTAACCTCTGTCACTAAAAGACTGGTACACGACGGATGCGTTCTTCCTGCGACGGCATATGAGGAGTAAATCCATGGTCTTACTTGAAAAAAAGCTCAGGTAAGGCCAACCATCCATGGAGAAAAAAAGAATTTGCGCAGCTTGCACTAGTTTGACAAGGCTGGACGAACAGTAGAGCTGGAGGACCCTCTCCCTTCGTCGGAAACCCGTGTGTTTCAACTCACGTGGATTTTCGAACTTGCCATTGAAAGTTCCCCATATCTTTCAACGGCTGGCTGGCCCGCATAAATTTGTCCGTAGGTTTCACATCTCCCCCATAGTGGACCGAGCTAGCACGCTCTTGAAGCCGCGGCAACCAGCTTCACGAACTCGGCGTGTGTAGCGGGAACTCAGCACCTGTGGTCCCTACTTTAAGCGCGAACGCACATGAACTGGCGAGGACAAGAGCACGCTAGAGATCCCACCACGATTGCCGGTCACATTGTCCTCGAAGGTCGAGCTGTCCGACGCTGGGCGCTGCTCACGAGGCGCACGGTCACGGGCGCTGGCTCATTTTTCGTTATTTTTGCGAGCTCATCTCGTGGCGCGAGCCCACGCGCAAGCCTGGGCGACTTCCGGCGCTCCTAACTAGGCGCACGCTCAAGCGCGCTGGGTATTTTTCTTTGTATTTTTTTACTAACGCTGATCGGTGGAACGAAAAGCTTAAACAGTTCTGCTGCTCAAAAGCCAAAGGTAACATTTATGCATGAGAAAATTGCGCCATGGATTACGAAATAAACTCGGACGAGAGATATTCTAGCTACAATTAATCATAACGACTGTGATTGGGGAGGTCATCCAATGCAAATTATGGATGAACGGCGGACCGTTCACTTCGCAAAGTGGCTAGGAAGGTACGGCAGTCAAGATAAGTGAAGACCAAAGACCCGGAGGAGATGTAAAATTCAAAAATTAGGGGACTCTCCAATGATCCTGGAAAGCCTGCGACAGGAGTGATGAAAGTGATTGGAACATAGGACGTGTCCATTTTCAGCACTGTAAAGCACTTTCGGCTCTTCACGGGAGAGCCGGAAGTGAACGTGGAGGATCCCGAATGTGAAGCTTAAAAATTAAGTAGACTTCATACTATGCGATGACCCTGGCGTTGTGCAGGACGTGGAAGTGCTCGGAAGCTAGTACGAAAGAATCAATTAATGATCGAACAGTCAGACGGATGGAAAGTTAAAGAATTCAGGATCGGGCTGCAGAACCAATATTCAACTCTAACCGAGGAAGCAGGGTTTACGACACAGGAAGCGAGCGACAATCTTACGCGCATGATCACGGAGTGTTCAACAGAAGTTGGAGGTAAGATTGCTCGGCGGGATTCCGGTAAACGTTCTCAGGAAGCGAAATATTTATTGGGGAAACCAGAAAGCATGAAAGTCTCCACCCACCAGAAAGCATGAGAGTTGACAGAGCAGAATTAGCGGAGCTTTCGAAGTTAATCAATTAACGCAAGACAGCTCACATACGGAAGTATAATATGGATAGGATTGAGCATGCTGTAAAGAACGGAAGCAGCCTAAAAGTAGTGAAGAGGCGTCTGGACTTCGGGAAAAATCAGATGTATTAACTTACAAGCAAGGCAATGTCATCCCAAATAGGGATAAAATAGTAACAGTAGCCGAGGAGTTCTATAGAGATATGTACAATATCGGCGACATCCAGGATATTACCGAACGAGGAAGTAGCGCAGAGGAGGTAGACATGCAGCAGTAATGACAGAAGAAGTGAAGGAGGCTTTGAAAGACACCCAAGGGGCCAAAGCATCTGGTTAGAATCAGATAAAAGCAGACCTCTTGAAGTATGGTGGGCAAATTGTGCTAGAAAAACTGCAAACCTGTACAGGCAATGCCTAATGACCGCGAGTGTACCGGATTCTTGGAAGAACGCGAGCATCATCCGCGAGGGGTCCAGTGTCCACTTCTTCGTGGGTTCACTAGAACTTAGTGTACTGTGTAACCTAAAGGGCATTAGAAGAATGTTCATGGGTGTACTTAGGTCTTGTTACGTGATTAAGGTGGAAGCTTGGGGATACTGATTACCAAATTCTTTTCTCGTACATCGCATTTGCGTCTGTTTCTTCGCTTTTGTTTCTTTTTGTCTTTCGGCACGAATGACTTCGACGCGCTCCTTTTATGACACTTCATTTATACATCTTTTTCTTCGCTTTCGTTTCTTTCTCTTTCAGCGTTACGCACGCGCTATTCTAGAATTTCCTTGATTTCTAGCCATTCGCTTCAATGAGTATGCCCCAAGAAGAAACGAAGAGCAACAATGCTATCAACGTTTGCTCTACCACTGGCAACGTACGGTGATAGCTCAGTGCTAACGCATTGGACTGGTATGTGAAGACGCGTGCTTCAATTCAATGGGACAACACGCGTATTTTTCATTTATTAATTACGGTGGCCGCCACGTTTTTGGCTGGAGAACTGCAACAACAACAGGAGCAGCAGCAACGACGACGATGGCGGTTTTTTGCTCAGTTGGGCCATCCAAGCTTTCGCCTTAATAATGCAAAGCTAGCCCAATTTCATACATTACTCACGTTGGTTAATTTTGCCACTCATAGTTTGGGACACCTACATGGCGATATTGCTGTACTCTGCGAACATATTCACCCCGACTCCTCCTCCACGCGCACCCTGTTTCGTTGTTAAGCCTAGCGTTCGCATTTCTGCCTCACGCTCAGTATTTTCCCACTTACGTTCAATTGCATACGGTACGAGGACCATTCAAGTTTTCAGCAATGGGAAGCGACGAACCAGACTCAGATCCTTTTTATCCCCATGTATTTTCCTTCCATAAAGCTTTGTGTAGAGCAAGCCTAGTTATATCACCTTCGTAAACGTCCGTTTTACTTTCGCAGTATTATTCTAGTCGCGCTTGCTGGGTTAAACTTTCCTTTTTACCCGTAAGTCTCATGCTGTCCCAAACACTGCCTGATTGATTAAAGACCACGTTCGATCGAGCTGGGGTCATGCTCGCGCGAAGGACGCGTGTATTTTTTCATCTAGAATGCCTAATAAAAGGACTCTACGACTCTGCTTGCAGGTCCCCTTTTCGGATCCCCTCTAAATTTCTTCGTCACAGGTACGGGGGAGCATGATGCTACATCATATAAGTGGCTTCTTGATCATATAACAGGCACCTAAAAGAGGCATTTAGGTTTGATGAAGGAGAAGCCCTTTGCGTCGTTTTGGCACCACCGCTGTTTGATGCTTGGAGTAACAAAAAAATTGGTTTAGGGGAATTGCTATAATCTAAGGAACAAGGACGCGCATTTCGTACATGAGGTCTAAATGTAGTTCAGTGGAATGGAGAGTTCGGCTAGCTGGATCGTGTACAACGTGAAACGGTGCTTAAGACGACGACTACAGAAGCGGGGACACACGACGGCACTGCTTTTTTTCTTTTTTTTTCGTCCTGTTAAAAGATTTTCTTACTTTTTTTGTCAGTGGCATTTTCACGTATAGCTTCACCGCCGGGTGCACACGCACAGGGCTCAGACGTGGCTCTATCCGTCAGTTTACATCGTTAAACAGTGCTTGAAGGCGAGGAAAGTGGAAGAGGAGACACAGGATGCCGCTTCTATCATCCTCGTCTTCAAGGGCTGTTTAATATTGTACTAGGACCAACTAGCCCAATCGTCGATTCTGTTATTCATGACTGCTTAATAGGTGACCTCTTGTCATGCTGTCGTGCACTGTGCATTGTAGATGTGCGAGACCGGTAGCTAAACTGTGCGGCGGGCGAAGCGACTAGACGAATGAGAGAGAACGGAAGAACACTTTATCTAGAGAGAGAGAGAGAGAGCGCGAGAGAGAGAGAGTGAAAAGGTAAAGGAAAGGCAGGAATGGTATCCAGGCTACGGCCTAGAATGGGAAAGGGGAACAATGAGGAAAAAGAGGAAAACAGAAAAAGAAGGGGAAAGGTACAGACTTAGCGTAAAGTCGTGTGCCCAGAGGTAGGACACCATAGACAAAAAAGTTCAGGGAGTTCAGAGAGTGTAGTCTTTTGCGCTGCAGTCTTCTGTGCAATTCCGTCGATTTTAGAAAACAGAGGAGCGCTTTTATGACGCCAGTGGCCCAGGATTTTCTCCTCAGAGAACGGGCGCCGAGAGTATAGCTTCCGTAGAGTTGAAGAGAGTTGGTTTCTTTCCGATGAAAAACGTGGACGCTCGCCTGGGGCATGTCGTATGGTCTCTGGTGTGTAAAAACTTCGCATGCCTCACTGGCTGCCCTTCCAATCAAACAGGAGTAAGCATTTGTGAATGCGGCTCCAAGCAAACGAGGCAAGTGCTTTACCTTCTCGCAGTTGAGTGCACTCAAAGAGCTTAGAGGAGAGTGGCGAGCGTGCTAGTGCATTTTCACAAGCAGCGTTCACATGACAAATGATGCTCCGGTCGCCATGGCAATCAGTCCGGGTTTCTTTGAGCTGACAGAAATTACTGAGCGTTGATGTGCGCCACAGTTTTGCGACACAGCATCATGCCAACTGCATTTTCTCGCCGAATAGGGCTGCTGGTGGGGCTGAATTTCTTTGATGGTTAGGAATGGAGTTAACAAGATAGATAAAGTAGCCTTCTTCGGGCTTGAGAAGACACTCCTTGTTTCGCAAGCGCGCTTGCCACCGTGAAACAATGTTTGTCGTTTCTCCGGTACTGAGCTCAGTTGCGTCTAAGTCTCCTAGACAGGGGCACATACGCGCCAATTTAGACCCACGCTAGCCTAATAAGGGGTTCGAGTTTTGGTGCAGGTCTCGTCCCCTTGTTCCTTCTTCGTTGCTTTGGTGGGAAAAGAGGAGGACGTAACGAGCGGTTACGGGGCGCTACCACAGGCAGCTGATTCGTGTCCGGCTGGGATTAGTTTACTGTCTCTGGGTCATTATTGGTCCCACCTCTCGAAGGCATGTGCATCTATCCGCTCTAGAGCCTCCAGCCCACGACGGGGCCTGGGTAGGCGCCAATGGTCTGCGTCTTTTTGCGGTCGTGGCGTCCAGGCTCCTAATGAGGCGTTGCTTTCGGGGTCTGACGTGCACGCAGAACAGAGGGGGTTGGAGGTATCTGGCGCAATATTGTGTTCTGTAGACGCCGGGAATGTGGTATAGGCTGTGTTGGAACTTTGCAACCACACGTGACAGCGAGCGAAACAGGGAACTGTTGCCGGCAAAATCTGCTTCGGACTTGGGGCATGTTGGAGAAGTTGTGCAGTAAAACACGGGCAATGACCCTTTAGTTGAGAAGTTTTTATTTTGGCCTGTTTAAGCTACACATGCAGCGAAAGATGCTAGTCCATGGCTCTTCTTTATCTACCCGAAGTTACATACTAAACCATGGCAAGCGACGGGTGACTTTTTCGTACGCGATTGTTCGGCTCGCATATGATTCCCGCAAAGGAGAAAATATACCGAAGCAATTCAAAATGTGGCAGCTCGGAGAAGCCGTGAGCCCGTTTTTTTATTCAACAAAGACTACGACATTACTGGCTGGCTTAAACGTGCAGCCATATTCACCTCGTATCCGAATCACCTGCATCACACCGTTTACTGTTGTAGAAACGGAAGAGGTAATTGACGAAAAAGATTAAGCTATTGGCAGTAAGCCTTCTCTTTCGATGAGAAACACCTCCGTCTTCAATAAAAGCTCATCTCTATTTTTTTCTCCCTGGTTAGTTGCCCAAATGCGTCTAAAATGACACATTACATTTATGCTTCCTTCGGTTATTGTGGGAAGTACTTCATGGGCCCGACAATGGTAGAGTCCATAATAACGGTGGCATCGTTGGGTCCATAATAACGGTGCAGTATATTTATATAATTCACTTTTGTTTCAAAGGGCAGGCAAATGCTTAGCGTATACTTCAAAGGTTTACGTTTGCTTGAGCTTGCACGTATTCGACGCTTCAACATACAATAATCATAGCTTCATGACAAATGAGACATAGTCCCAACATTATTATTTGCTACAGGCAGGAATTGAAAAATAATGAAGTAATGTTTGTGTTTCCTTCTCAGTCTGAAGCCATGGTTTTCAATCCTTTATGGGTCCTTTTTGAACCGCGTTATCTGACATATTTGTGTGGTTCAAAAGGACGTAGAATGGGGCTAGTTGGTACTGCTTTATACCGAATTCTGCTGGGTATACTTGCGCTTCGTCCTAGTACCTTTATTGTTCTGTTTATATTGTCTACGTATACCCAGATCAATTCAGTTTGAAGTAGTTGTGTGGTGCGCCACAAGTTTCAAGCTGCCTCTCCATTCCGGCCTCTCAGCCTTGCGTTGCTTAGCCTTTTATTTCAAGCGGGAGCTTCTTGTTCTGAATAGGTCAATTTTATTGATTGTCCCTCTTCGAGGTTTTTATTTGAAGGAGAGTTTTTTCTTGCACCTCAACCTCTACTGCTCGTGCTTTCAATATTGCAGAAACGTTATTTCTTTTTCTATCTAGAGTCGTGAAATTTGACACCAGTGTTTGGCGTGCTTTCGATGTGGAAATTCCATGGGTTCATCTGCTTTAAAATTCGAAACGCCTTCTTCATTCGATGGCTTGGCTGTGCACCAAGATCCTATAAGCTATTCTCCATGTCCTGTAGCTGCTTTTCTTTCGTGAAAATTGCTGGTACTTTTTTTAATCCGAATATTCCCAATTTTGCTGAAAGACACGCATCCTATTTCCCAGGCCTGTACCATTAACATGGTAGGACATGCTGTGTAACCAGACCGCGCATGCCAGGGAAGAATTACAACAACCGCCACTGTAAACAATTTTCATACAATCGTTCCTTTGCTGCACTATATTTGCAAAATCCTGGTGGAAAAGATTAATGTACACTGCCTCGCAAAACGGCCCTTCGAAGTAGCTCCCATACTACGCAACTCACCGATTCGGATGACGAACGCATGCGAACTGAGTCACACGTCCGCACGGCGCTCTCGGCACCTGGCTGCTGCAGTCAACATTTCTGGGGTGCAGCGAAATGCACCATGCACACTAATTTGTTGGGAGACTCGTGAAGCAGCAGCAAAGACCCCGTTTAAGGGCCACTCACCTGTTAATATACCTATGGGATTTGCTACTTCATGAACCACGGCGTTAAAAACCATCGTCCAGCAATACGAAAAGCTTCACAATTGCATATAAATGTTCACAACGGCTCATTGTAGAAATAAGTCACTTCTGTACTGAGATAAAAGACAAAACTCTGACTTGCTAGATAGCTAGCGCCATATAGTGAAAACTGGATAAACCAAAATGCGTTTCTTGTTTATTTTCTCGTTTATTAAATCGAACTAGGCTGTTACGAACATTCCTATGAATTTGTAAGACCACTCGTATTGATGCACGATTCGTGTAAAGCCTTTCGTATTGGTGCAAAAAACACTTGGGTCATGAATTAGTGAATCCCATTAGAATGTGATCAAGTGAGCCCCCTTGACTGGTCGCAATGTCATTTCAATGCATCTTCACATGAACCCCGTGTCGTGCATTGTTTTTACGTTTCTTATTATGCCTCTAGCAGGTTCCCCTCGAAGTGGTCTTCGTGATAGCACGTGCTGAGAGAACTCCTTACCCTTTGAGTACATAATGCTACGAAAATCTCCATATTTGTGGGGACTAGTAAAACAAGATATCATGCATTCCTCGAAAAGACGCCTACATGCCTATTGCTGCTAACGTTGTCGCGCTATTTGACGCCTCTTCTGTGATTTTAAAACATAAACCATCCGTCGCGCTTTCCCCTACAACGTTTTTTAAATTTTATTTCGATGACGACGAGACATTTACATTCTCTTATTTCACTCCAGCTGGCATAAGCCAAAGCTGAAGTAATATCGAGAAGACATCGCCCTTAGTGCCAGTCAAAATGAAATTCCATTTTGCAGTTTTCTTCACCGGCAAATAATGAACGTTCTTCACTACCGTGAACGTTCTTCACTACCGTGAAGAAAATTAAGGGTAGTGCAGAGATCTAGTGCTGAAAAGCACTACCACGGAGCCATTTAATGAGCTAGAAAAGCCTAGTGTTTACGTAACCAAAAAGTGCTTCAAATAACTCTCATGCGCGTTTGGAGGGACACAACATTGGATGTGTTAAGGATAAAAACAAATTAAGAAGACTGCCACAAAAATGCCAATACTCTTGGTCTACACCGTTTTGTTCCCGCAATAAAAATTGATTGCATAGGTGATAACAGCGATCCGATCACATCAAGGAAATGAGACTCAATGAGTTCGCTTCATCGAAATAACGTTGTCCGGAAACGGAAGGATGGGGCAGCGGAAACAGGAATCTCAGGGAAACGACCGAGAGGAAGGACATAGATGAAGAAGCGTCTGTGTTTTTCTGTAAAGAAAAAAAGCCGTGCTGATTTTGGCAGGCGAAAAGGGGGTTGGTTGGGGGTGCGAAGAACTGTAAAGAAACACCGGCAGCTCATTTCATAATGACTGCACCAAAGCGCGGTTGAGCGGGGGACTGTCGGCAGAGAATAGAACCTTATCAGGCAGGCGCTAGGGCTGTCCTGTCACCACAACGTCACCTTCGGGTGAGCTATGACTCTAATCGCTTCGTGCCTTGCTGGCTCATTACCCGCTCTGACGTTTTATTGAAGATGGGCCCCGAACATAAGTGAAGAATCTATTACCAATTATTGGACTCGTTATAAGCCTGTCCTCCGGAGCTGCCTACCAATCAGGGTTCCGGGGTTTCGCTGAGGTTTCTTCGGGCTACTTCACTGCACGCAAATGATGATGGAGCTTAATTTGTATAGAAAATATTTTCTTTTCTACTCTGTGCGTGCGTGAGGGTGCGAGTGTGTGTGCATGCATGCGTGTGAGCGTGCGTGTGTGTGTGTGTGTTGAGAGCGGGGCCATAGCCAAGAAAAGTAAAACCATTTAATAAAAGGGGAAACACACACAAGTATTTTACGTCTTCACTACTAGAACCGAGCATGTCTCTTCCGGAAAAATGCGTTTATTTCGTAGAAAAAAGGAGGCTATGGGGGCCGTCACTGGTGCCGGGCTGAGGTTGTGGGCCAGTGGCGATGCCTTAGCAAAATAGAGTCAAGGGCAAGACGGAGCTCCCAGGGCTATGTTCGCTGTGCTAATGCGCACGTGGTGCGTCGTTGCGTCTAGGGAAAGCAGTGGTAATTGGCTCCGGTGCGACAGAGAGGCTAAGATTACGAGGACTGCTTGATGGATCTCGCCGAAGGGTCGCGCCGAAGGGTCGCGCGAAGCTCGAGCGGCACTCAGTGCTGTCTCGCTTGATGCTCAGCAAACGAACACTCGGTCAATAGATGTGCACTCACTGTAGATACATTACAGTTAGTCGTCATTACTGCAGTGATAAGATTAGCATCATCGGTGTCTGTCTTCAAGTCGACGGGTCTATCTCGAGCTGCTTCATTTGTCTCTTATCACCATCTTGTAAATAGAGCACCGCCGTATCATCGGGACGTCGCGGCTATTTGCATCTTCTTTAATCGTACACACACAGACCTCGCACACAGTATATTTGCCGAAGTGCGGCGCATGGGGCAATAGAAGCACGCAAATCTCCCGGTCAGCTGCTCTCTTTTTATGGCCGTCTCCCTGCACCTGATAGTTTAACCGTAATGATTATGATCGTGAGGCAGTTCTCAAAAATAATGAAAAGAAGCATTGGGGGCAATTAAGATAACCTTGTTGAAGGGGAGTGCAATGCCAGTCCTTAATGGCACAGCTACTTTCCTGTTGTGAGGTGGTCCTCAGACTAACGTTGAACGCATGGCACCTGGCGTGAGGCTTTCAGGAGAGGAGCGCAGTCAATGAAATCTATTGATATCGCACTTAGTTCTACCTTGAACGTTTCTATATTGAGACAGTAAGCGAAGTCGTTGTCCTCTGTCTTAAGCGACATTTGAGGGGTGACCCTCCACGCTATAACGAGCCAGATTGAGAAAAGACGGTAGAGAAAGACGATCATAATTCGTCATCGAAACCTGCAGTCAAGAACATAAAACTTTCGCACCAACGCACCAGGCGTCGCGCTTGTGTGCTGAGTAGTCATATGGTTGAGAGTCAGCCAATGACATTCTGTTTTAACCCATCTCGTTTTGTGTATTTTCTCTCCGCAGTGGGCGACGGAACGGTAAGAAAGACCGTTGGATTTTTTTAAAACAAGACCTTGTGCATCCATATTTGTGTTTATTGAATGAACCAGTAGGTGTGCAAAAGCTACTCGCATTTATAAAATCCTGAGTGGGCGTTCTGTCGGACTTCTTGATCGTTCTGTTCCCGAAAGCAATTGCTACATTGTGTTCACGTTGTAGTTTCAGAGGAAGGCGTCATTCTTCTGCAGGTAAGTTTCCTTTTTACCTTTTAATATTTGCATCCCTTAAAAAGATGAGACAGGAATAATTCCTGAATGCACGCGCGTGCTTGACTACGGCACAGTTGCTGTTTCGAGGATCTTTATTTGCTGAACAGAGTGTTCCTTATCTTTTTCTTCCTGTAAAATTCCGTGAACCACCCGTTTCACGCCTTTGTGAACTCTGCACAAGAAATATCCTTAAGGAGCACGTAGCGAACGCGGTTCCAGCGGTCGTCTTTATAATCTTCCTCTATTGAATAGCGGTAGCGCCAAATGGAGTAACAAAGGCCAACGACGCTCCAGTTAATTGTTGTCCTTCTTACCGTTTATTTCACAAATATCTCACTAACGCTCCACCAAAAAACGTTATTTTGAGTCGAAACCAGCACAGCTTTACGAGGCCGCTAGAGAAGGCCTTTTATTTTGTTTTTGGTGCAGATTATAGAAGTGCAGGCGAACGCAAGCTTCCGCAATAATGCATGAGCTCAGCAAGCGAGACCTAGAAACACACAGAAAAGATGTAGGAGAATCCCCTATCCTTGAATCAACGTAACAGCGCCTGCGCGTATAATCTTATTTATTTCCACCCTCTCGAATGAAGCTCCGAAATTCGATTTCGAAGTGTCTCTTTTTACAGGGTTCTGTCTTTGTTTTTGTTCTTGGGGTCCTTTTCATCTATGCGCGCAAGTGCTCTCTTTACGTAACGTTTTTACGTCTCGGGAATACATATTTGAATAAATCACGAGTACGGTGAAAATCTCTTTGCTACGGGCACACACTTTTTCACTCGTGACTTCATTCTTGAACTTATATTGGTATTTGCTCGTATATTTTGACCTAGTGTCACCCGAGATACGAACCATTGGGTAAGAAAAGGGCTGAATTCAAAAAAGGGACGTCGTGTCAAAATTAAAAGAAAAACGGGCCAGACAGCGTCTTCTCTGTCTTCTTCGGGGTTCTTCTTCCTCTTTGAAGGTAGTCTTTTTTGGTGTTCTGTATTACGAGACGACACATTCCTCCTAGTTTTTGTCAAGGCCCGGTTGTAGTAACAGTATTACCACAATCTACTGGCCGTGGAAATGCTACTACTTAAAGCGAAACCGCGCCTACGGAACCGAATAATCTCGAACATCATTCCAAAAATGCCGCAGGCAGGTTTTTGTTACTATCTTAAAAGGCATTAGGCGTGCTCCTCCTTCATGAAAATGGAATAAATGGATGTCCTTCAACGAACACTGTTTGCCAGTGAGGCATAACCATAATAATAATAATCAATCAATCAATCAATCAATCATCAATCTTTATTAAAGTGCCCAGGAACAGCCGAAGCCTTCGTGCTGGCGCACTGAGAGGTGAAAAAAAAAGAAAAAAGCCGCATTCAAATACATGAGCGGCTGACACATAAACAGCCAAAAAAAAGGTGGGTTAGTGAAAAACAATAAACTGGAATACCACAGAGAATAAAATTAAAAATGTTATCCAAACTACCTTATACGACTAACAGAGACAGTAAATAATAATAATAATAATAATAATAATCAATCAATCAATCAATCAATCAATCATGTTTATTTACGTGCCCAGGAACAGCCAGAGGCCTGAGTGCTGGCGCACGGGTAGTTACATGAAAACAAAATACAAGAAACATATAGCAAGAAACAAACAAGCGACAAGACACACAAATTGAAGTAGTGAAAATGACAAATAAAGCACAGGCGGAGCCTGGGTACAGGTAAAAAATAAAAAAAGAAGATGCCTATGTTGCTCTGCCTGTCGTAAAGGCCACACGACAGGCAGAGCAACAAAGTTTGACAGTAATACAACAAAAACAACGGAGTGTAGAGACAAATGATAATACGAACAAATGACAGTAAACAGTTTCAAAAATAGGCAACTATCAGTTGGATAGACACAACCGCAGAGAAACCAAATTCCAGAAAAAAAAAGAGCGACAGACATATCATAGGTGTTTAACATACTGTATTCAACAGCGCTGTACGGTAAATTGTAAAGGATTTCTGAAAGATTGCAAGGCGTTCAAAGAAGCGGTTGTAACAATTCTGTATTCTGCGCACAGGAGAATGATTGGAGTTGCGCGCAGCGGTCAAGAATGGGCGATGCGACCTGGTGGACTTTTGTGGTACACTAAACTCTAAACAGTTAAGCAGGTCTGCGCAAGAAAGGTCGCCATGAACAATAATAATAATAATAATACTTTATTGCCCGTATTTGTGCAAGTACAGAGTAGCGGGCCCGTCAAAGCCTACTTAGGCTTGAGGGACTGGGCCCGGCAAGTCGACGAAGCGAAATAAAAAAAAGGCAAATAAGTACATAATGTCACCTAGATATCAACAAAACATAGCCACCTAACAAGATAAGTATGCGTATAATGAGAGATACAAAATTTACAAACAATCAGGAAACTGTACCATGTAATCATTCAAAGTTTTCTTAAGTTGCCTTTTTGAAGAGGCCGAAAAAATTTCTTCCGGCAACTCATTAAATATTTTGGCTACATAAACACATCTTCGTGCCGTACCGTACCGAGTACGTGAACGAGGAACAACAAAACAAGGTTGCGAACGCACAAATCTAACAGGCTTGTTTTCAACCTTAAAATCAGACTCCCAAAAGTGAGTGGTTACTACAGTTTGCACAACAAGACTATCAAATGAAGGCAAGTACAACGCTTTTAAAATGTCTGTAGAATTGTACATAGGAGAACCATAAGCTATAGATTTTAATATGTTTTTCAGGACAGAATCAACTCGAGTTTTCCAACGTAAAGAACAGCTACCAAAAATGGTAATGCCATATCTTAAAACACTATATGCGAGAGCATGCGCGATACTTTTCTTAACATGCATGGGAACAAACGTTTTCATATTAAATAGTACACACGCCACCTTGCGAAGCTTAGCACAAACATACGATAAATGGTGTTGCCACGTCAATGCACAGTCAAAAAAAATTCCTAAATACTTGACTTATTCAACATATTCAACCACATTACATTGGCAAGGATGGTGATGGTCATGTAAATATACAGGAATATTGATCAATGTAGTTTTCAATGGGTTTCGAAAGCAAATCATTTTAGTTTTGTTGGAATTTATAGTAATGCGATTTTGAGAAAACCAACGTAGCGCGTTATTTATGTCACTTTGTAAAACATTTACCGCTCTTCCATAGTTGAGATGCTTTGAAAGTAAAACTGTGTCATCGGCGTACTGAAAGACTTTACATTTAGCAATTGCCGAAGGAAAATCATTCATGTAAAGATTGAAGAGGAGTGGAGATAAAATTGAACCCTGTGGTACACCGGTTAATAAAGGCAGAGGAGTGCTGAATTCTAAATGGTTATCCGTAGCAACAACCAGAAATCGACCGCATAGATATTGATTTAGTAGATCGTAAAACGGCCCCCGGAAACCTAATAAGTATAGTTTGCGTAACAATATTTTATGGCACACAGAGTCAAACGCTTTTGTTATATCTAACAATAAAGCACAGGCGAAGAGATTGCATTCAAAAGCGGAGTACAGTTCGTCCGCAAATTCTTCCAACAGTGTAATAGTTCCACGTCCGGCAACGAACCCAAACTGCCGAGGTGAAATTACGAAAAAATTTTCAAGAAAGGAGGACATCGTTACCAGAAGAAATTTTTCTAATATTTGAGACAGGATGGGCAGTATAGAAATGGGCCTATATGAGTTTACATTATCTTTCGGACCTGCTTTGTGGAGAGGACGTACAATAGCAGTTTTTAATGCCATGGGAATATCTGCACCGTTTATGAAGCCATTTAAAATGAAAAGAATGACATCTGCTAAAGGCTCGAAATTTCTACGAAGTGTATCAATAGACATACCGTCCAAACCGGCAGGCTTATTCGAACGAAAACTGAACACAATGGTTTTGAGGTCAGATTTGGATAAACGCGGTAAAAACGCTGACGAGGGAATGGAGTCTTTAAGTGTGCAGGGCCCACCAGAAAGTTCCGAGGGTTCAGGTACGTTTCTAAAAGCCCGATTAAACTCATTTGCTACATCAATCGGATCATCATGGAACGATGAAAAAATGGAACACCTATTGCTCACATGACCGCGTAAAGCGTTCACAAGAGACCAGGTCTTCCTCGGATTCTTTGAATGTTGATCAAATTGTTTAAAGTAATACCGGCGCTTGGCCGCTCGTAAGAGGGCGACGACCCTATTACGTGCGGTTTTATAATTTATGCGCAACTCATGGTCTCCAGGTGACCGCTTAACCCGTTTCCACAACCAATCTCTGTACGAGATAGCCTGCATCACCTCGGAAGTTATCCAGCAGCAATCCTTACGGCGCTTTTTGGACACTAAAACCGTGCTGGAACGTTCGAAAGTTTTCAGCTGTTCACATAAGTGTTCATAAACCGTACCAGGGGAACCATTCAGCATTAAAGGAGCCATGAAGAGAAAACACAAGTTTGGTTCATTCGAAAGATTGCCTCGTTAGAACCATAACGACACCACTTATAACGCAAACTTCGCTCAAATAAGCTACATAATTAGGAAAAACGGGAATGGTCATGCGACCCACCAGCTCATTTCCCGCAACAGAACCTATGCCGTCACATGGGCTAAGCTCTGCGATTGGCGGAGGCCGGCAAAAGCAAACGCATGTTAGGCAGGGCTTACAGTTTGCATAGCGAGCTAAATGCCCGTGAAACATACTGCACATTCTTTTTATGACAAAAAACGGTGGAGTAAACGGTTGAAGTTCCGAACGAACACGCAAGCGTGTGCGCCAATGCGTACGAAACAACCGCCTGGCCGAGCTCGACATCTCGCCGTCGCGCAGACGAATTTTCGGGTTCGAAGCGCTCTGACCTTGGAGGAAAAATGCCGTAAACACCGCGCATTAACGCTCGTATCTTTCTGGTCGAAGCAGAGAGCTCGCGCGAACGGCTTTCCATACACGACACCGGCTAACTGGCATAAGCGATACTGCTACTGAAGTTGAACTATTATTAACCGTAATAAAAATACGGCACATACGTACCAGTCTGTATTCGTCCGTGGCGACGGCGCTGACGAGGCAGCGGTGCCGACGGCAGGGCGTTCGTCTGTTGTGGCTATCGCGGAATGGTCGCTTTCCCGTCCACCGCGTATCCCACAACTCTTGCCGCTCGTGCACTTAGAAGCGTTGAGCGTTCAAGTGGTGTGAGGTTGTTAAATGCAAGCCCGAGCTCCTCGGCGAGAGTTTTGTTCTCCGGATCAGGCGATTCCATGACTAGGGCTGCGGGTGCACTAGGTTTTACTAGTATTTTTAAAATGGCCGCCGTCTCGATCGAACTGCGTGTGGGTGCTATATGGAGTCGACATACTAAGTATCTGTTTCATGGACCGGCGCTATGACGCCATTGTACACGTCACGGAATGTTCAATTTTAGCGGGAGATTTAAAATTTTGGCTTAAATTGCCTTATTTCTCAGTGAATAAAGCATCATTTGCTTCCGGGAAAGCGCTTGGGGTACTATGAAACACCTAATCTTTCGAATAAAACAAACTTTTGTTTTCTCTTCATGGCTCCTTTAACGCCGACCAATTGAAGTTAGACACCAAACCATCAAACTTATTTTTGTTCACGAAAGAAAAACGAACGTCGCTATCTGAATTTCCTTCCACCGTATGTGCTCTAGACGAAGCAGAGTTAGCCGAAAGGCGACAGGCCACAAAATAATGATCAGCTAACTTTTTAGTGATGACGTAGGAAGCAAAAGAAAAGTTTTCGGCCCTGACAAAGATATGATCCAAGCACGATGTAACCAGCTTATCACATACCACTTCTTCACGCGTAGGAACATTTACAGTGCACTCAAGACCGTGTGACGAAAGCAATCCCAAATAGTCAGCAACAATAGGTTGGACAGGACACAATATATTTATATTTAAGTCGCCGACTAAACATAATTGATCCGCTGCGCCGAATTTTTTAAGCGTTTCCCCTAATTCAAGCAAAAATCTAGTTGCACTGCATGAAGGAGGTCGGTAAATTGTAAAAAGTACCATAGATATCGCGCCATTTGCCAGTCTAATAGCTAAACATTCTGCATGAGTGAAGGTTACATCAATATCAGTTACCTCGAAATGATCGCGAACAAAGATAGCAATGCCTCCGCCTCGGCGGCCTGTTCGAGTTACAAAGTGGGAACGGTAGCTTGGCAAGGTGAACAAACTAACACAGGATTGAGGAATATTTATTTCGGTTATAACAAACACATCTATAAGCTCAGATGCTGATTCAGCGATATGTTTGAATTCGTCCCAGTACTTACGCATGCTACGAATATTTATGTTAATAATTGTAAACTCAAGACCTGATTTACTGCTGCGAAGCGTATCCCGTAGGACGCTGAAGTTAGCAAGCTCTTTAGAAGCAAGAGCCATGAAGTTTATTGTATTTTAGCGATGTCGGACAGTTTGCTTATTCGGAGGAGTGGAGCATCTTCAGTCTTTTTAACATGGATTTTTCCCGTCTTCACCCAAGCGAAGAGATAGCCTTTGTCTTTTGCTGCAGTCCTCGCGTGCCAGAACAGATCACGATTGAACTTTGTCAGGTTGTCATTGAAAAACAGTTTAGGCAGTGCCCCAGACTGGTGCAATTGCCTGAGTGAACCGCGTGCAGCAGACCAAGACTCTTTGACCGAAAGTGACGCGAATCGCACGAGAACTACAGGTACAGTGTCACGTTTAGAAGGAAGCCTGTGAATTGCCAACACATCGGAGAGAGAGAAGTTCGGCAACTTCATTGCGACTGCTAGTTTCGAAAGCTCATCTTTTAAGTCTTCATCTTTCTCGAAAGGCAACCCATGGATCTCCAGGTTTGCTCTGCGACTGTACTGTTCGCTTTCGTTCTGGTCTTCCTGTAGCCGCTGTATCTGCATTGCTTGCTCAAACACAGTCTTTTTCAAGGCATCGATCTCTTCCTCCCCTTTCGACATTTGCTGTTGGTTAGCTTTCACTTGATCTAGTATGGTATCATACTGTTTGGAGGTGAATTCCACCGATTCCTGCAATTGTTGGACATGCTTAGACAGCCCTACAAATTCCGTTCTGAGGAGGAGCAGCGAATCTACTTTTGCATGCAGTTCTGGTAGAGATTCTAAACTTTTCCTAATCTCCCGAAGTTCTGACAGCAAAGCAGATTCGGAGCAAGAACTGTCACCGGCTTGAGAACCATCGTACTGAGAGGACGGACCTTGACGCTTCTTCACTGAACGACACGTCTTGCACACCCAAGCGTCTCGTTTTGCCTGACCCATAGTTGTAAAAGTGCCAGAAGCAATGCCCGAGCACGTTTGGCCGAGATGATAACAGTGGTTGCATTTCGAACACTTCATAAATTTGCCATCATCCGGTATCAGTTCATGGCACACAATACAACTGTCCTGGTCCGACATAGTGAATAACACCCCCAAAAAGACAGTAGCACAGTGCAGTCAGCGGCAAAAATCAAGCAAAACAGGCTAAATGAACAAAATACTTTGACTACCTGTAGGGGAGGTGGGCGTAATTTTTTGTTTTCACCCCCACGTGCCGGCGGCTTACTGTGCAGTTTGGAACGCGACGCTTTTGGCGGCCAAGTTTTTTTTCTATCGTAAAAAACAACCCAATGCATGTTCCTAACTAAATAGACGCGGGGGCCGTCGGTTATACACACAGTTTTTGCCTCTATGTACCTGCAGTGTTTTTTTGCGCTAAATAACGGGGAGATGTATGACAAACGCAAGCTGTTCAGGAGTTTTGAACGGTTATGACTATATAAACCACTTGCTTTTCGGAGCATCTGTTTGGATCCGTTACGGCGTGAAGCCATGGGACCCTGCATCGGTCCGCTATCTCGCTGTGCTGAGTGATTCCGGCAGTCGCTAGACGTAGTGACAGTTTACGAACTACGTCAGCAAGGCGAGCCCCTAAAATGCTCTGCACTTAAAAACCAATTGCAAGTGGTCCCGCTTGTTGTCTTCTTGTGTATCTGCCCTGTCTAGTTAGGCACCGCTGTTTTTTTATATTGGAGGACTCTACGAGAATACTGGAATGGCTGACCAGGATGTTGAGCCGGCACTTTTTTTCTGTGAAGCGGCCTGTGGCTCGTATCCACCAGTCTCAGCCGACAGACCGCGCGTAGACCCGCAATTTTCAACGAACCTGAGAAATTTACAAAAGGTAATTAAAAGCTCCTAAAGCTTCCATGTGCTGATACAAATGAGATTATATTGCCCCTAGAAAATGGGCTCCCCGCAATCCTTTATTGTTTAGAGGTGAAGCCACCTTCAAGCGGATTAGTGTAAGTTTGGTCTTTGTAAGCTGGGTTTCCCACAATATTGAAACAATAAAATAACTAAATAAATAAGGTAAATACCTAAAGAAAAAATAATAAAACAAATATTTTGTACACAATGTAGGGGCAACATCAAGCGAAAAGCGGCCGCGTAATTCTTGTGGATGCCTGACCAGCCTTACAGACTTTAGCGTGTTCTGCAAAAACAAGCACGCGGGATTACCCTATTTCCGACCTGACAACCAAAGGAAAGGGTTTTTTGAAATTCTTGAGTGAAAAGGCACACACAGTATTCCCTGATATGCATAAATATGAAAAATCGGCATTGAACTGAGAAATAAATTCAAATAAAACAAACACGAAGAAAAAAACTTCGATGGGTACGAACTTTAAATAGAACCCTCTACGCATCCTGGTGTAATCTCTGGATTGATTTTCTCGTTGTGTTTTTAAGTTATTTTCTCTGCTTATCATGCTCGCTTTTCCACCTCAAGCCTCTCCTGCTCCCCCTCTCCCCCCAGGTACACCCCCCCCCCCTTACCTCACTGGCCTAAAGATTACTTTCGCCGTACAATTGCAGGGTAGCTTGTATCAACGTAAGGGCAATTAAACACGTTCAGGCTTTTGCCGCCATGTTTAGCGGACTCAATGCAGATGTAGCGTAGGGAATTACGCGAGCTGGTGCGGATTGATCTTGTATTGGAGGGAAAACACACGGCGAGAGAGGCAGCGAAAGGACACACTTGTCCGTCTTTATTTGCCTATACCCTCGCGAGTGTTCACTACAATAAACGGGATATCAATGCTGGTGGGGAGAAACGAGATGTCAAATCTGTTTCCGATCTGCTAGTAAACAAACTCTTAACAATTGGTGACAATTTGCAACCTTGAAAATTTGCCTCGGCAGCTAAGCGTTATCCGGTTGGTTTCCTTGTAAGTACTTGTTTTAGAATGAGATGTACAGCTTCTTTCAGAAAAGATGCAGTCTTCTCAGGTTGTTTCTCATTTGTAACAGGAATAATAAATTACACCGGTGTTCCTTCAGTTGTCAAAATATGCTAAAAGACTTGTGCAGTGGTACTAAACCAAGTATTCCGCAGCTGTACAATTAAACGATACAAGGGAGACTAAACAAGTCTGTCCTAATCGCTACAACAAAAGCCAGCCCAATCCTGATGCATGAACATTCCACCCTAGGCATTAGCGGTAGTTTCTTGGTCTGGCTATATTCGGCTAATTACGATAGGTGGGAAACAAGAAACACGTTTACCGAGCCTTAACAAGCAGCACGACCTCAAAGATAAGAGCCACAACGTGTGCCAAAAACCAGCTGTGGCCCAAGTCAGTACGGCGTACCTATGAATATAATTTTTACGTCCGCGGTCGCGGCGCTGCAATTATGCGTATAGGGAAGCCGCCCCCATTTGGAGGAGAATCCGTTGTCGGTTTTCAAACGGGGGCCGAACATCTTGGGCGAAGCGCCATCATAGACGACGCACTCAAAGCCCTTCAAGGCCTCCTTTTCTTTTCTCCCGAATGCTCCGCTGCAGCACAAAAGAGAGCGCTCGCTCATGAAAAGGTACAAGGAAGCCCCACTGAAAAGAGAAGAACGACGCCGCGCTATGGCCTGTCCCTAGGGGCGATATGGGCCGAGGACTGTGCTTTCATTGGGGCAGCTGCAGGGGCCAACCTTCAGGTCTGTGTCGTGTGGAGCGGGGAAAAAGAGAACCGCGACGAATGTCTTTGAGAAGCAAAGCCCCACAAGTGCATGAAACAGTGCTGGCGAGTCATCCTCGTTTACTGCTCACATTGGGCCTCCTCGATTGATTGATTGATTGTAGGGTTTAACGCGCCGACGCAACGCAGGCGATGAGGCGCGCCGTAGTGGAGGGCTCCGGATTAATTTTGACCACATGGGGATCTTTAACGTGCGCCGAAATCTCGTACACACGGGCGTTTTTGCTTTTCGCCTCCATCAGAAAAGGGGCCGCCGCGGCCGGGAATCGAACCCGCGACCTCGTGCTCAGCAGCGCAACGCCTTAGCCACTGAGCCACCGCGGCGGGTGGGCCTCCTCGATTATCACTCCCGAATCACCCGAGGACTGCCAGAGACGCGATCCGGCGCTCGATTTTCCCATGTATTCCTATGGGACTTCCGGTCCGAACGTAGACTCCAGCACTGGTAAATCGAAGATGTCCAAGATTGCTTTTGTGAAGAAACCGAACAGTCACAACTTCGTTTTAGTGTCTCACTTGAGCGTGATATAACATTTTGACGTCACCAATGTTTAGATGCATATTTTTAATTCCCACGTATGAAATATTCACGTTTTAGCGTCCGAATCTTACCCTTATATTCTGTATCCCTCCTCCACTCTAGCCTCTAGTCGAGGATATAATTGCAGTTGATTTTCGGATTTAATAGAATTGCGGTAATTTCCACTCAGCCGAGTCGAGCGAACACATGGAGTAGAGAAAAGACTGAGAATGCGGTCATTAACTCTACACGTGGTTAAAGGCACACACACAAGGATGTCCCAGCTCGTGTTTGAACCCGCAGGACCAAGCGATCCCCAAACTAGGGTAGCACCAATGTCAATGAGAGCGAATAGTTGGTGGTCATCAGTATCATTGTTCATATGGCGTCAGATAACCAACTATTAGCACCATCACGCCCCATGTATCACATTTAAATTCATTCACAAAGTAGAAAGCGGGCTATACGCGAAGAATAGCTTTTTTGCGGGCTGATAATCCTACTACAAGGTCAAATCCTTTCAAGCTTGGGCTAAGGTGCGCACTCTGCCATCCTGAAGAGGAGAACTGGACAGCTGGTGTCTGCTCTTCATTATTAGAAGGCCCGGCCAGTCAGCCAGCATATTTTAGCTACCACAAGAAAGTTTTAAAAATCAGACCTTTAGAGGTAGCCTGATTACAGAGAATACAGAAAAAACTATAGTTGATTCCTGTGTCATAGGAATCGGTATAACACGAAAGTGAAATGTGCAGAGAAGTCTACACGAGAGGCGCATAAATTGTGGGTCGGTAGCAGTCTTGTGGGTGTGCTTGGCGAGCGACGTCCTGCTGGCGGGTCGCTTCAGCAAAGGTGCGACCACTTCGATACAGCTACGTGGCGTGTGCAGCAAGGGGTTCGGTTCTGACGGGCTAAGCTTGTGGAACGCGAGAAGCAGAGTTCGTAGCTTGGACCGTGAACACGCGAACGCGGTCATGGTCACGGTATTAGTCCGTCGGCGTTGTTGCCTTTTTTAGGAGCGTAAAGAAACAGTTTTCTTACACGGTGCCATCACACCATAAGGTTTATATTAGTATGAAACTATATGCATCGCACTGAGGAACGATGCAGCTTACGCTGCCCGAGCAAGGCCCCAACGGTTGGCGCTCGTTAGTGTCATGATGCCCTACTTCGCTTCACCTCTCCTAGACGGCCGCACCATCCGCGTCAATGAAACGTTTTCTGCCGTTTCCCCTGTGTTCGTTGTACTGGCGTCATTTCCGTGACAGATATGACGTCAGTGAAATAACGGTGTATCCCGACATGAACACTTTCGTGTTAAAACTTGAAAAAGAAAGCGTCCAGCATGTAAGCCTGTTAACGGGGTTTGAAGGCAGAAGCCTAGGCATTATCAGATTACCTTTACTGGTACATCGTGTTTCCAGCATTGAAGCCTGTTAACGGGGTTTGAAGGCAGAAGCCTAGGCATTATCAGATTACCTTTACTGGTACATCGTGTTTCCAGCATTTAAGCCTGTTAACGGGGTTTGAAGGCAGAAGCCTAGGCATTATCAGATTACCTTTACTGGTACATCGTGTTTCCAGCATGTAAGCCTGTTAACGGGGTTTGAAGGCAGAAGCCTAGGCATTATCAGATTACCTTTACTGGTACATCATGTTTGCCTGTCTTTTTTTCTTTTTCATCTGCATGAATTACTCTGGCAAGCAGACCGCCTCAATTCATAAGGCAGCTTACTCACAGTGAGAACTCTCCTCCACGTGCACCTGTTCTACGACCGTGCCGCCACGTGTACCTGTGGGGGCGAAGCATTAGGGTAATTCATCTTCCATTCTGCACGGTACCGGGTTATCACTTTAGTTAGAGCCCTTGGCTGCTGCTCAGGGGACGATGCTTCTAATCCCACAAGACATGAGCCTGATTCATTTTCACATACAGCGGTGACCATTTTGGCACCCTTCGTGTTGATACCGACGATGACTGCGGGCAATTTTTGCTTCAAGGAGACACCTAAAGGGAGAAGGAGTGGTGCGGCATTCAGAAAAGTTTGGGGGGTGTTCTGACATCGAAACACCCCCTGGCCACGCCCCTGACCCCTTCTTCCAACGGCAAAGATGGTCGAAACGCTCAGCTTCCTCGTGAGGGACTCGTTCGCTGTCGTTGGAATGGGGAGTGAGGGGAGTTCACACCCCTTTGGTGACGGACGGTCGCCAGCAGTGAGACCAGCCCTGGTATTTTGAGTCCCTCCTCCACTCGAGCCCCCTATCGAGGAGATCCTTGAAAGCGATCTTCCCATGCATAAGCATTGCGGAATCCCCCCCTCAGCAGGGTGGAGGGAGTAAAGTAAGTGGAGGAGGGACTCAGAATACGGCCCCAGGACAGCTTCCCCTTCAATCCATGCTGCTTCGACCTTGTCGGAATGGCGCAATCCAATATACGTTGGCTTCACCACTCGAAGGTCCCAGGTTAGGTTCCGACCACGGGTAGCATTTTTTTTTCTTGAGGCGCTGGATGTGCCTCGTATATCATCATCACCATCGTTTTTTGAAACAGATTGTGTAAAGTTGGCTTTCCTGCAGTGAGGTTTTTGCAACGGGACGGTCGCCATCAGTGAGGCATAGACATATTCGCTTTAATAAACTGCAGTTGTCGTAGCGTCCTTGAGTTGGGCCTGTTTACTCTCTTAGGCGCTCAACGCGACGCAGTTGCGAATCCCGGGAGGGGAGATCCATAATTTTACAAAGGAAATTGGTTGTAGTACTAAACGTCTATTGAACTAAAAATAGAAATGAGTAAGAGAAGAAGTGATCAGCCTTCAAAGACCAGGGAGCCACGAGCCCTCCTCCACTTCTCATTCCAGGGCAAGGTCGACCAGAGCTTGTTGATTTGTAGCCGAACTGGTAAGCGCAGTTTTCCACAGTTCATGTGATGGGTTGGGGTGAGTTTTGGGTTGTGTCGGCTTGAGTCCACCAAGAAGTAGCTAGGGAGAGGGACGCTGCGTGGCAGTCGTGTTGGAAACGTGATGGGAAATGCGGGAGGGAACTGTGTTGTTGAAGTAAATACTGGTCTGGAGCCGGCGATAGATATGAAACAGGCTACCAAGGGCCGGATAGGGCGGCGGATAAATCCTTTGGGAATGCAGGTAGGGAGATAGGATGCCATTGTGAAAATTTAAAGCGCAACAAATTTATACACAAGACGAATGACACAGGGACAAGCGCTTCACTATGGAGTACCAACTAGCTCGAACCCTCACGTTGTAAGGTCGAGTGGTGTGAGCGTGGCTTTGTGTATCCAGAAGAAAGTTCGGGAAGTGCAGATTTTTTTACAAAACATGACCAGGGATACTGCTCGTCATACCTTCTATCAATGTCGTTGTGGTTGTATAGCTCACATCACATCAGCTTCAGGTTGATCTGGGATACAGCGATATGGGATGTGAAATCGCTATAAATTGCTTTCCCTCATATCTCAACGCTTGTGTCACCTCAGGGCACCCGCTGGTAGGAAGCAAAAACGAACAGTTTTAGCTTGCGGGGAGTTCAATGTCGTCATGTGAGACAGATTTTAAAAGCGTAACTTTAAATATAAATTTCAACATAGCGTCTCATTTTCTATTAAAAGGTACTAATAGCTATTCAAATAGTTAATACTAACAGCTATTCTAACAGCTATTAACAATTCAAACTTCCCCTAAACTTATCTCCATTTGAGAGGGCTGCGTGAATTGTCTGGCGGCTTGAGAGCGAAAATCGCTCTATTTTTGCATGAAAACTAAAGAACGCGTTTTCTCGTTTTTTTTTAAGACTGCGGTTCGCACAAGCCGAATGCCAATTCGAACTTTATCTCTGGCCAATACGTTCCAAACACTTCAAAGGCATCCCCATCATCGTCATCCTTATTTGACCTAGTTGATTAAGTTGGCTTTACCACAAGGCGTTTCCGTGCGCCACCGCCGGCGGCGCAAGGGAGCCAATAAAAGTCTCGCTCAAAAAAACTCCCGTTGGTAAGCACTACTGAAAAAGCTTAAAGCTGCGTTTCGATTGTGCCTTGTAAGCGGGAACCCTGAGTAGTGATAAACTAGCGGGAACCCGTTTATTGTTCAAGGCCAAAAGATATATAAGATTGCGCACTGTAACTACCACTTTTGTGGAGTTCGGCGTTTCGTTGCAGGATAGCGCCGTTTCCGATTCAATACGGCGCACTCTGTTTCCGGCCGACTACACAAGAGCCGGGTGATAGCTCCGTTGGGAAGCGAAGTGTGACATTCGAGGTGACTCGTTCGGACTCGCACTAATGCTCGCGCTTTGAGCAATCGGCAACGGCGGCTCTTGGAGATTGGGTGCCTAGTTTTGCAACATTGTAGGCTTGTCTGAATGAAACGCCGGTTTGTTTTATTACCGAGGCGTCCTTCTTGCGCCCAGCAGATGAAAAACGAGCGGCATTCGTAGTTCGAGCGCAGGGACAAAGCCTTGCTTTCTTTCGCAAACGCAACGAGGGAGACGGGCTTGTATAGAAGCGCATATAACGCCTCTGGCTAATTATGATAAATTGCCGCTGTGCGGCTCCGCTAACATTGCGCAAAAAACAAAATTCAGGGAAGCATTTATTCATGCCCAAGACTTGTATGGAGAAGCTGTTCTAGGTGAGCATTCCCGGACACATAGTTAGGTTCAGTATCATTGTTTATTTGCATACTTAAGGTACAAGTAGGTTGGTTGGTTGTTACTAATAAATATATGGCGCATACCCACTTTGGTGGTACGCCGAGTCAGATTTGGTAAAAAGGTTCAGAATTAAAACTAAGAGTAAAATAGAACCGATGAGACTGTGAGGATCGTGATGTTAACAATTGTGAAAACTAAAGAAAATCAACGTAACTATAAAATACTGAAGTAAAAATAGCAATCGTTGTTACATGCATCGAGGAGGTCGTCGTCTTCTTCGCGGCGAGTGGTGGCTGCAAGTTCTTCCTGAGCATTGTAGACTTCTACCAGCTTTTCATCGTGGACTCGAGGCACCGGTGGCGGGATCTGCAAGTCGTCTCAGGAAGGAGTGGCACACTCGTAGCCATGTCTCCAATTATCCATCAGAGCTTCTTTAGAATGTGGCAGCCGCGTTAACCTCTTCTAATCATGGTGTCTTTCACCTTAAGCATTAGCGCTGGAGGGTTTTTTTACATGCGCGGTAGCCCTTAACGACAACGCTGGAGTACATTTTATTTTGCTAAAGCCACTACGCGAGCCAGGGACTCGGCGGTCCCCGCTAGCCACGCGCTCACTAGCGCTCGGCGCTTTCTGTGTATTTTTAAAGCGAAGCGTCACACTGATGCCGTTGAACTGCATACACCTTGCATGAAAGCCAACTTTGTCTGACGATGATGATGAATGATCGCGGGTGAAGTGAACAAAAAATTAGCAGTGGCTTAGCTCGGCTATGCCAGGATATACGTAGAGTGAGCTAAGGTTGTAGGGACGCAGCCCCTACGAGCGCCCGCGCAGGGTGATTACTGTGAAGTGCGCGCGTCGAACAGCGATAGTGGCGTCAGTGCGTCATGAGCCCGTGCGCGCGTGTGTGATGTACAGTTAGACGGGACAAATACGTGTAGTGCGCATACAACCCGGAACATGCGCACAACGAACGGAGTGGCGTAAAAGCGGCGCTCACAGGAGCGCCGGGGGGGAGTGCGCACCGGGGCACACGCGAGAGCGGCTGCTTCCGCGGGCTGCGGACGGGACCGACGGGCGGCCAGCCACAGCAATGACGCCCGGACAGCGAGGAGCAACCAGCGTCCGCGGCGGACGCTCTTTACCTGTCGTCGGCACAAGTGACTGAAGACATCGTCGTGAGTGTACGGCACCAGGCCGTACCTTTCTGAACAAGCAGTTCTTCAACTGGCGCAATGTTGTCTTTACGCGCACGCTGGCTGTACTACCGTAACAGTGCCTCCAAAGTTGCTTTCTTTGTATTTTCCTTCCTTTGTTCTCCCGGAATAAACCGGTGACTTGTTCTCATGTGGATTGGCGTTACTTCGTCAGGCGGGTTCCGGCTCACAAACCCTTTACGTTCGAAAGGCGTTCCTTCAAGGTTTAGCTGGTTATCCTTAGGTTACCTGGTTGTCTAGGATTAGCTGATTATCATGCTTACTGCTGCTAAAAGTATTTTCAGTCCAATCCAATCTAATACAGTCCAGTCTAGTCCAGTCACTGCTCTTCGCGCATGAGCAGCACGGCTCTCTAGGAGCCACGCGAAACGGCTATCAAGCGGCTCCGGCGCAGTGACAGACTTGGCTCCTGAACAACGGAGCCGACAGCTGGGCACGCGTCGGTGCCAGTGCGTCTGCCGCGGCTATGACTTCCCTCCTCTGGAATGCGTAGGCTGGCGAATGTGGAGACCCAAATCTCTACACACCCGTACTACAATTGGATTGCATTTCCAATGCAATCCAATTTAATCAAATCAAATCAAATCAATTCAATTCAGATCAGATCAAATCAAATCAAATCAAATCAAATCAAATCAAATCAAATCAAATCAAATCAAATCAAAATCCAATTCAAGCCGAGCCAATCCAATCCAAATCCAATTCAATTCAATCTTATGCTCTTCGCACTTGCGCAGTATGGCCCTTCACGGCCCATGCGAAACTGCTCAACCTCGGCCAGTGTAGCTTACGCTACAAAAAACGCTTTCCGCGGCCGGAACCGAACCTGGGTCCCTCGCGTTACGAAGCCGGCGTCTATCCGACTGCTTCATTTCAACATGGTCGAACCGAACGCCAAGCAGCAGGTATATATTCGCGCTGTACACCCCAAACCTAAACGTTAGGCCTTCGCCGAGCACACCCGAGAGCTGCGGTGGGTATTTACCTTCCCCCAGTGGGAAGTGGCAGGATAAAGATCAGTTTCTCAAGCCGACCTCTTCTCCTTTTAAATAAACACTTACTCTCTCTCTCTCTCTCTAGAAAACGGTGCGTATACAAACTCTCAATGTGGGATTAGCAAACCAAATAATCCATCACGAGAAACATTGCGTTCAACCATCGTTGACCTTAGGCAGAGGGATGCATGATTTTTCTCTTGCGACGGCAAACTTGCGGCTTGTAGAACAGCTCCGCTGTTAAAAATCGTGCTTTAAGGAGCTCTGTTGTTAGGGGCCCAGTTTTTCTTTCATGAAGATGGAACAGCCGACATTAAACATGCCAATATGCATCCCGTTTGTGAATATGTGGAGGAGTGGGTGTTCCTGGGTTCGTTATTTTATTTCGGTGTGCCGTTGTGACCCTGGAGAGTCTAAAACAAGGCAAATCTGAGAATTAAGATTTACTTTGGTATGTCGATGATTAAGTGAAAGCCGTCGCAGTATCTCAGTGGTTATGGCGTTGTGCTGCAGGGCGCGAGGTCGCGGGTTTGATCCCAGCCGATGTGGTTGCTTTTCAGGTGGAGCTGAAAAGCAAAAACGCCCATGTGTCGGTATTTTGGCGCACGTTAGATACCCAGGTGGTCAAAACCAATCCAGAGCCCTCCTCTACTGCGCCCCTAATAACCCATGTACAGTTTTGGGGCCTTAAACTCCATAACATGATGATTAATTGTAATCACTGATGAAGTGAAAACTTTCTCTCAGGATGATGTCTTCATATCGACCTTTAACAGGCTGCATTGGCGTTTGTTCTCTGCCGCAGCACGTGGGGTGGTTCTGTAGCGATGCATCATGACGAGATGTTTATTGCAGGACATAATTTTCCTTGCAACCTGGGGTTTGGGAGGTTCAGTCGTCCACGCATTCCATGCTGAGTGGTTTTACCCGGGGCAAAAAACCGCTAATTCCTTCATGTGCCTTCTGTAGCAGGAAGGTTAAAGGTGAAGTAGAGTCATAGACAAATGAAATGCGAACATGCAAACATGAACGAGAACACCCGAAATCGAAAAATACTGTTCGTTTAGGTCTATTAATGGCGCGTTAGTAGTATATTTGGAAAGCACAATTCCTAACTTTGTTTTTATAACTAAGGCACGCGTCATTTTAACTTGAACGGAAAGGAATCGCGCTGTTTCTGTGTTCTGGTTCATATTTTCGTGTTCGCGTTTCATTAGTCTATTACTGTACATATAGAAAGCACATTAATAAACAATAACTACTGGAGGGGTTTGACACCACTCAGCGACGCTTCGCGCACAGGTAAACCTGGGGGAGAATTAAGGCAAAACCCAAGTTCCAGAAAGAAAATAACTACGTTTATTTATAAAAATTGCCGGCGGATAAGGTTTTGCAAAAATAAGTAAATGCCGGGTTAAAAATTACATTATTTTTTCTACTTTTACTGTAAGGAGGGAAAAGGAGCAATGCTGCACTCGTGGATAACTCGATAGTTATGTATGGTGACTTATTACCGTATTTACTCGCTTAATGATCGCACTTTTTTTCCCAAAAACTATGATGCAAATTTAGGGTGCGTTCACTACGCGAGGTAAAGTTTTCGCCAAAAAAGTTTCGGCGAAGAAAACGCAAGCAAGGTGCATCTGAAAATTTTTACGATATGTCTCATGAAAATACCAAACAATAAATAAAAACATAACAAAAACTCCACGGACCACCACGAACCGCTTCGCAAAATGATGCAAAATGCGGCGTTTTCATGAACTACGGAACACGCCGGAACGAGTTTGCTGCCAGGTGAGAAAAGGTCGACCAATAGCGGCTTCTGCTGTCACAGTGTGGGACATAAAAACATGACACGGCTTCCGACGCACCAAGCTGAGCGCGTTTTTTTTTTCTTTGTCTTGTGAGTAGATTATGCGCATTTAATGAGAGTTTCTTCCGCACCAATAATGCCCTCATGCTTGCCGATATCGCTGATATCGACAAGTATCAGGCAATAACGTACCAATGTCCGCATTGAAAGAGAGGAAACATATGTAAGCACGACCATCGTCAGCTAGATTTGGCGCACATACGACATATGGCCGCGGCAAGTTCAAGGTGCGATCATTGCGCGGGAAATAAAAAAAAAATCGTATTTTGACGACGATATTCAGGAGTGCGATCATTATGGGAGTAAATACGGTATATCTACAGCATAATAAACATGCTCATTTATTCCTTGTTTATATTTCAAAATTAATTATCATTCTATTTTCTTCCGGTTAGTTCGGACAAAATAGCAGTTCTTGCCATTTTCTGTAACAATACTTCCTCAGTACACGGTCATGTACTGACAGCCGGAGTAATTTCGTTAACGTTTACAACTCCCCTGTGAACTAATTACGATAAGTAAATGCAATTCCGCGTATGATCAAGTCGTCTTAGCCCACTTTTAGGCTTATTTTTTCCAAGAGATGCTTATACAGTGAAACCTGGATGTAACGAAGTTGATAAAAATTTGAAATTTTTCGCTACATGCAGGTTTTGTTTATATGCAGGTTTCTTATTTAAGAATCTATTTACAAGAAAAAAGTGCGTGCTTTCCGCCTTCTGCTCTTCCACGAACTTATTCAGTACAGGGCAGTCCGAAGAATTAAGGTCACTTACCCCTGTATTCGCAAACGTGAGTGAAGTGCCATTTTCCTCTTTTAACACTCTTGGGTGCCTTAACCAGTTAAGGACCAAACGTAAGCTGCAAGAGCGCCTTTCCGGCTCTTCGCCGAACTCAAACTTTGTAACAGTATGCTAGCCGGGATACTGTACAGGACGACAACGTTGACCTTTTTTGCCGGTGGAGATGGCACCTGAAATTGCGACCTTGTCTTGAAAAGACGATAATTTTCGTTTTCTGGCAGCAGAACTCATCACAGGCGAATCTACATATCAGAAAGCAGTGAAGAGGCTTGACTACACATCGACAGGCGGGCCTACTAACTAATCGACACCAATCCCACACTGGAAAGGCATGCTAGATTTGCGACTAAATTGGACCACGCAATTTTGGTCAGAACCGAGCGCCGTGACGCGGCGTCGAAGAGATACATGCGATACAAGAGATACAGTTAAATAGGCAGCTTACCTTTATCTCCAGTGCAGCAGGACCGTATAATACCGAATTTGGTCTTGAAGAACAATGACACAACACGCACATTGCAATTGAACAACGTAACTCACTTTTATTTGTGGTGAGCAGCCAAAAAAACCAAACTTGTGCACTCATCTCTGCAACAATTGCGTTTATGTCTCTCTGCTTCTTAGTGCGTGTTTTTACAACAGAGGTGTGCCCGACTTCCCGTTGAGGAGCCCCAATAAGACACAATAATTTACCGCACGAGTACCAGCCCTTTTCATACAAACGAAACTGAATTTTTATTGTAAAATAGAGGTGACTGTGTGCCTATCCTCATACGTTCTTTTTTTTACATTAACAGGGGCAGATTCCTTTGTCTGCGTTCATAAAAGTCACCATCTCACCGCAATAGGTAGCTATGACAGCGTGTCACAAATGGCGGAACTTTGGTCATGGTTGCGGCTGAACGGAAAATACCAAGGAGCCCAGGTGACAATGCAATCAACCACACCACCCTAATTCAACAGCAGCCAAGGCACGCCTCGAGGATTTAGGTTAAACGAATCAAATACAACGGACGCTTAACTTTGCCAAATTTAAGGCGACAAAGAGTTGTTTTCCGGTTGTTTGACGATTTACATGGTAAACAGTTTTGAAATATTATAAAGTTATTATTTAATTACGAGAGAAATAACATTAAATCTGACACTTCATCAAATTTAGTACGTACACCAAATATTACTGCAACTGGTAGCAAGAAATATTAATCACACCAATGTCATTGTTTCGACACTTCCTTTAGATTGTTACAGAATAGTGAAATTACGCACAAGCAAACTTTTCTCGCAAGGCCAAAGAAAATAGGCGCGAAGGCCGCAACCTCTGAACTGTATTTTTGGTATTATATTATGGACACTTTCTAGGGTTACGGCAGATCAGGAGAAAAGACTACTGGCTCTGTCAGCACATCGAAAAGCCTCAGTCTGGTACCAACGATGTTACTATTCGGTGGGGTTTTTAAGCGAATTTCTTGGATACATCATTTTTATCAAAAGATTATGCGTACAAGCAAATATAAATATTTTTTGTTGTTCTTTTGTTTTGTAAAATTGTGCACATTTTCCAACGTTTGGAAACGTTTCTGCGGACGCCCTTCGTTGATTTCGTATGCTTGTTGTGCTAACAAAAGGGAAAACTGCGCATTTGCGTAGCAATCGCGTGGACAAATAAAAAGTTTCCTTGATGGCTTAACCACTATCTTTTTGTCCGACTGACATGATTTGCGCGTAATGAAGTGCCACATTAATTACCACCACTAATTTGTGGTTGCGAAAACCTATTACATCTGAGTAACCCAGAAGATGCTACTTTTATAATCACTGCTGCTCTGTGCAAAATAAAGATGGTGAATTGTGCTCTTCAGTTGTCCAGTTCTCCATTCTGCACCGGTTATACTTGCAATTGTTTAGAATGAAACCTCAGCTTTCTATTCCTACAGAGTAAGTCAGCATTCTACATGAGCACAAAGTTCTCGCTAGGCAGTGTGCACAATACCATCACGCATATGATGCACCACCGTGGTCCTTTATAAAAAGCAGATGATATTTCAGTCAATGTGTGTCAAAATGAACCTTTACTGTTCTTACTGATAACGTCTGTAACGCGAAAACGCGGAAATGAAAAAAAATGGTTCCCGTGGCCGGAATCTAACCTGGGACCCTCGCGTAATGTCGTCGGTGTCTTTACGAATGCTCTGTTTAGACATGGCCGAAGCGGTGTGGAAAACTTAGTCGATAACCAAGGAATGCGTCACAAGAAAGCTTCCCGTTCAACCATCGTCGTGGTTTGACGGAGGGGTGCATGATTTATATTTATCGTTACCCAAAATTTCGAGGAACAAACATGCCGTATTATATTATTATTATGTACAGGCGTTTGTATTTCAAGGTAAATTAAAAAAAAAATAAGTGCTGAGACAGCAACTAGAGCTCCATAAGCTTGGGTTCGCTTACACTTTTATTGGCGAGTGCTTGCGGACAAAGCAATGTACTTCCTGTAGCTTTATGATTAGCTGAAATCATAAATGCAAAGACATATCCTGGCTTTATACCCCAGCCATCTCATTCTTGAAGGCGTTCTATTTTTATTCGCTGTATTTTTTTATGGTTATGGCTAACACAAGTCATATGAAACACCTTTTGTTTCGCGCTCCTCTTTGGCTTTGCGTCAAAAACTGGCAGTCATCATCATCTTGGATACGTCCTGGGCATAATCAGAATTTACCTTTGGCTTAAGCTAATTATTGTGTGTCATATCTAAATATTTATATTGCCTTAAGTAAAGCCAGGCTCACCAAATGGAAGGTAGGCAAACGTACGAAATCACAACGACTATGGGACCGGGTCCGTAAGTTAGTTACCTTTTTACAATATCACTGTAATCCCTTAAAATTTTGTTCCAGTTATTAGGCAAATAAAAGTTTCGAATATCTAATCAACACAGCGACAGGAGGATAACAGTTTATTGGGACCAGACTACACAAGTATTCTCTTAAAGAACATACTTTTTAAGTTTTCCTGTAATCGCTGTCTTCAAAGTTTTGCATTTTTTAAGGCCGTCATAGATGACGAGGCAGTTTAAATTTTTACTTTCAAACAGACGCAATCATAGATTACTTCTTAGTCAATTAAACAGGAATATTTTAATGATGGGCTCCCACCAGAATAAGAGTATCCGCAATCGTAACAAGTTAGACCCCTATTGCACAATTAAAGAACGACACGAAACAAGCATGAGGAAGAAACATTCTGTATATAATGGGTTGGGCCAAGCACGCCCCCGTTTTCGATGCATTTTCGCGAAATTATCCGTGCATCATAGCACTCTCCTTTTCTTTTCCATACAAGTAAAAATAGGCGCGCATGCGCTACCTGTTGGACGATTTAGGGGATAAGGAACTTCGTAGAAGTAGGTACTGGCAGAGTTCACACCATGACACTTGGCAGCCGCAGCTTAGCATTACCATTTTCATCGAGCGAACCACGAAGCGTTTTTTTCACTTTTTTCCATACAAGCTGCTGTTCACGGTCACAAAGTTGTGGCACAACTGTGGTCTTCCGTGGTGGCCACATCGAGTCTTGAAGCGACACCAGCGTAACACGCACGTTTCATTAGTGTTTGCGACACACGGAAGCCGTCGTATTTCTCGGGACAGGAGAAATATCCCGCATTGCGTTGCTTGCTTTGTCGCCCCTTCCTGTGGATAACAACTGAAAAAGAAATAATATTAAGAGTTATGTGACAAGCGTTAAGAGTGTCAAGGGGCACAATTTTTTGGTGAAAAAAATAGGGACGGCAACGATGGAGTTATTTATCATGTGCTATTTCCACCTTCATGAAATTCAAGAAAGCTGCTGTTTTTATTATCATTGCAATTCTGCTGCTTCACAGAGCTTTTAATATACCTGAATTATGATGAGATTGTCTTTGTTCTGATAAATAGATATAGAAATGAAAGGCGAGTGAAAACGAGCCCTGCTGCGTAGGCGGGAATCGAACACACATATTTTGTTTATTCAGTCAATCAAATAAAAAATATATAAATAAACAATAAAAAATCTTCTTGAAATGTTTAGTAACAGCAAAGGCGAACTGAAGAAATGCTAAAATTCACTGGCGAAAGCACCTGCGTGACTTTTTTTGCTAAAGTATTGTATCAATATGCAGATGACTTCAGGTTGCTACACATGTATCTCTACTGAAATAGGCGAAATCGGGCATTCCGTTTGAATTTCCGTTTAAATACTGCCAAAATAGGAAGTTACAGCCTTTAACACACCAAATCTTTGTTCGCAGAAGCCCGTGTTTAAAAGGGTCAAGATATTTATCGATGGTCGTCGCATACGGGGTGTCGCATCTATCACTCTTGTGTATGGCACCTCGGTGAAATATGTTTTATCAGAAACTTGGGCACATTGACGAATGAAACTGCGCCCACCGCAAGCGCAAGCGTCTGCTGAGAAGCAGAACTGCATCGCAATTAAATAAAGACGCATGTCTAGCTTCCGTCCGGCACGGTTTGATCTGAAGGTTTCAGGCAGCATTTCCCCAGGGCCACATTGCGATACCAGGCAAATTTTTGCCCAAACTACAACACCGAATGTACTGAAAACAGCGCTATAGGCACTGTACTGTTGGTTTGAGAAAATATTTAGTTTGCGGCATACACGATCAAACGTCAGTTCTAGCTTCACTTCCGCTTCCATCTTATTGTGCGCTGAAAACGAGGATGTGTAACTTACCGCCCGAAAGATTCCACTGATTACACTTCTTTTGTCAGGCGGTGTTTTTGTGCTGCAGTGCGGTTGTCTGCTCTGATGGACTTCTAACCATTCGGAGACATCCACTTTTCCAACCGTTCGTTGAACCAATGGCGCCGCTCGCTATGATTTACTAAAGCGAAGTTTTAGTGTCCTCACTGATGCCATTGTACGCCCAAACGCCCTGCAGGGAAGCCAACTTCCTCTGACGATGATGATGAATAGTCGTGGGTGAAGTGAAAAAAAAAAAAACGCTTCCCTTGGTCGGAATCAAACCTGGGTCCCTCGCGTTATGAAGCCGGTGTCTATCCGATTGCTCCATTCCGACGTGGTCGAAGCGGACGCCAAGCAGCAGGCACCAATTAGCGCCGTACACCCATAACCCAAACGTTAGGCCTACGGAGTGCAGAACCGAGACCTGCTGTGGACATTCTAGAAAAGAGGTGCGTACCACCAGGGTAGCCCATTCTCGAAGTGTGGGATTGGTCAACCAAGCAGTTCATCACGAGAAAGCTTCGAGTTCAACCACCGTCGTCCTTAGACGAAGGGGTGCGTGATGTTTCCGTGGTCGCACCAACGAATGGTTAAGTATTGCTCCCACAGAAAGCTTCTTCTGGAACGTGACCGCAAATGGTACCAGAACTGGAGAGTTTATGCGTGCGGAACCTCTAAAAAGAAAACAAGGAATGAAACCTTCCAGCGCTGACGTTTCTGGTAGCATGGTGAAGCGAATCAGAAACAAGACATAAAAAAACGAAAAGGATAACTGGCGGAGACCTTTGATCCGTTGACTTGTGGCTCCGGGACAACTTAATTTTGTCTTCTAGTTGTTGCATGATGGTGACATCTGCGCAACAATTTTAAGAGACGACGTCAAATAAAAGCTAGCATTTTATGCTCGAACCGAGAAAAAGCGTAAACACCAAATTTGAGTGAAAAATAAATATTTTATAAACTGTCGCAAGGAAAGCAGTTCGTAGTAACATTAACAATGGCAAATTTCATGGTTTCATTTTTGTAAACCAGTTAAAAGAAGCAGCTTTCTTAAATTGCAAACTTCCCTTTATCTAAAGTCCAAACCAAGCTGCATGTATGAGATGGCAGAAAGTATTTCGTTGTTTAGTTACACACCTGCTAATGGGGAACAAAAACCATATAGATGCTTAAGGAGGATAAGACGAAGGGTAGCGACAGAATCGACATTGACGAGGCTTTAGAAGAACCTGCGACAAAAGACATTGATGAAGCCTTATTATGCTATACGAAAGGGTCCGTATCCTGAGGCTAAAAGGCGTATAACTTGTGGGAGCCATGCCCTTCAAATCGGGGCGAGAAGGCGCTAGCGACGTCCTCCTCCTTCATGGGGCGAGGGGATCCCCGCGCGCCTCCCTCCTCTCCCTACGAGGCGACGGGGGATGCGCGCAGGAGACTCCCCGGGGGAGACCGCCCTTGGGACGCGCAGAGATCGCACGGTACGTAAATGCCCTTCGGCCACTTCTGGCCGTTTCTTGCATTGGCCGTTGTTTCCCACTTCCGTGGGTCACGGCACCCACCGTGTCGATTAGCGCATGCCTCGATTTGCGTCAGTGCGTTTATCTAGGATGCCCGGCGAGTCTCCGCGGGCATATTCCACTTCTTGGTGGGTTGCCCCCGCGTCCGCGATGTGACGGCTTGCGCCGTCTGAGGTCAGCGGACGAGCGCCGATGCCGCCCGATCGAGTCCAGCGGCTTGAAATGTGTAGCGGCCACAGAGAGCCCCCTTCCCCTACGTCAGCGAGCGTTGCGGCCGGCCAACGCCGGCGGACGCTAACTGCTGCCCGACTACGGGCTGGGCACACGCTGACGGCTGTATGCCCCAGGGGCTAGGTGCGCAGTACAGTGTAGTGTTTGTATCGTGGTTTCCCGCGTAATAAACCCCTGTACTATGAAAAGTATCGCTTCCATGTGAAGTGACTGACAACGTACACTCGCGGCGAGAGTCGTGGCTCGCTCTCAAACCCGTTGTGGGCAGAGTCTCTCGGCAGGGCAGTTCGGTGCTGCGCGAGAGCAGTGAGAATAACGACGGCGCGTTATTCTATTATGTATTATTCTATTCCTTAATGGCAAGTATTAAGGATAAGGATAAGATAATGCCCACATTTCTGGCGCCCAACGTGGGGCAGCGTTTGATTGTTCATTTGCTGCCATACCGTAGCGAGCTTTGCTTGTGCAATCGGCTGGCCGCGCCAGGCACGCTAGTTGCGTGCAGTGTACGTTCCGGTGAGAGCCCGCATTCGGGCCGCCGGCCGGACCGGCTCCTCGTTTTGTGGATGCCGGCGGAGCCCGAGAGCGCGAGGTTTTCCTTGCTTCGAGCACATGAGAACATAGGGCTTTCGTGCTGTGTTCGATTTTGAGGTTGATTTTGACGCAACCCACGCTCGGGTGCTAAAGGAGATGCTTGAATTCGAGTAGCCTCAGTCCACAACTCAGAGTGTTCAAGCTAGTGCTTGATCTCGTATTTATAGGGATAAATGCGACCGGTTCCCTCTGTGGGATGCCATGTATCGTAGGTATTCACCCCGAAGAGCTAGCCACGGTTTTGGCAGAACGATTCCTTTTTCCGAGCAGTTTCTCGGCCGCCTTTGGTAGGCGGAGCGCCGTGACGTTGACTTGCTTTGCAACGGGCGCTGGGGACAGGGACCAGCTTGTATTGCTGGTGGTTCCGAGGATGAGTGTCTTGCCAGGCCGAGTGGGGGCTCGTGGTGTAATACACGCCACCGTTAATGAGTATGAACGGTTAAAGGCGGAAGTCCCGAAAAGTCAGATGTGCGTATTGTTGCGTCATTGCCTTAGCTCACCTTGGCCATACAGTCTGGTAGGCTCGAAGATTTTGTAAATGATCAGCCGCAGTGTCACTGGCAGGTGTGAAGTGGGACGTTTTTTTTAGTTATTTAACTGGGTTTTCCATTGTTGGGGGACAGCTGGCCTGTGATGACCTTAGTCATGTGCCGCCAGCATAGTGTGGAAATTGTGCACCTGGATTATTCCTAGAGCGCGTCGCAATATCGCGCCCGGCTTATCCGTGGCGTGGCCCGAGCACCTTCGGTATGTCCGACTGTTTGGGGCGGACACATTGTACCGTTTCTGCCGACATCACCTTTGTGGAGTCGCCTGGTCGGATGACGGTTATAGCCGATTGATGACCCCGCACGCGCACACCAGCCTGTCAACAATCCTCCCGAGGCGATTCCTGGTGAACCAGTTGACCCTTTCTCCAGCCCGATATGTAAGTGAGAGAACGCATGTTTCTTATTGTGAATTCTTTGCTGTGTATTGTTAGTGTTTGCGCTGTGTGTACATGCTTGCAGCTTTCCATGGTAGTGCTCGTATAGTTGTGATAAGAATTGTGCAACTCTTTGTCTAGTCCCAAGCAACCTGTATGGAGAAGTGTAAAAGAGACTTAGTTTTGCCAGTGTTGAGGAGACGAAAAAAAAAACAAAAAAAAAAGCAGAAGCGTAATGGCTTTCGCCTTCGCCATGGAGGGGGGAACTCCGGGGCTGTTGCTAGGCCATCTCTGTCTGTCTGCTCTTTGGTTCTTGGAAATTCTGAGGGTGGTTTAGTTTGTATTTTGCTTTCGGTTGCTCCGCGGCAACGAGACGCGGGTTAGAGCAGTAACGTTGGGTTAGAGAGGGTGACGGCCCCCTTGCTTGGGCGAGTCTGTACTCTGGTTTCCCTCAGCCCCTCGTTTCTTGTCGCCGCCGCGGTCCGGCTCGTCCTTGCATGGACGAGGGAGGGGAGATGGGGGCGGCGTTTTGCAGGGGTTGGCGGTAGCTTTCGTTGTCTCATCTGTTGTTGTGTGTGTGTTCATTTTGTATGTGGAGTGAGTGAGTTACTACCCGTCGGTTCGTTCTCCGCGTCTTCTCTGCCGTTAGGACGATTTTCGCGGGCCTGACGCGCGGGGGACTGCGTATGCTGTTTTGTTGCGTGTTCTCGGCCCTAGCTGTGGGGTGTGTACGCGCGCACGCGCTTTCTTCAGCGTCTGCTGTTAGCGAACTTTCGTCGGAGGCCTCGTCCGTTCGCCGCGGCTAGTCTTGTGCTTCTGCCGCCTTGATGAATGTGACGTGTGTGCGCGTCGGAGAGGGGGGACCAGTGTGCTTCCGGTGGTTGTTTCCGCCCCCGCGTTCCATCCTCGCGTGCAACACCGCAGACTGGCGTGTGTGAGTGCGTGCGTGTGTGTGCCAGCTTCATTCGGCCGAACAGTACACCCCGCTGGTGGTGCGTGTCTGTGGAGAGCGCGCCATGTTTTGTGATGTGTGCCGGCATCGCGGCCTCTTCGGCTGGCTCGCTGCGGCCGGGGACGCCGACAGCCGAGCGCAGAGGTGCCCTTCGTCTCCAGGAATGCGGGCGCCTTGAATGGCCGAGCTGACCTTGGGCTGCCTTCGACTCAGCCTAACCCCCCTCCTTCCTTGCGTGGGGCTGAAACTCGGGCCGCTCCTCTCTCTGGCTGCTGCCCCGGTCATCGGCACCGATCCCGACTCCTGGCCTCCAGCCGGTGCACGTGCTGAGGTGCCTTCCTGGTGGGTCATCGGCTCACGCGCTGCTTCCTCCCCCTCTATCCCTCTGCGGAGCGACGCGGCTCGACGCAACGGTGGAATCGCTCCTCCGCGTCCGCCCATTATCTGCGCGCCTCGAGAACTCTGCGATGAGAGACTCCATGGTGAGCCTCCTGGCACCCCAAAGTGACGACAATGAACGCTGGCAGCGGAAGGATCTTTTCGACCCTTTGTGCCCCGTACTGCCGAACAATGCGTAGCCCCGTGATTACCACTGCAACCCTTTGCGGACTTAGTGCAATATTTCCACCTCTGTGTATCTTTCCACACCTGTGTATCTAGTGTAATGTAATGAAGTGTACGTAATGTAATTAAGTGTTCTTAGTGCATTATAATTAACCGTAGGTTGTGTAATATAAGCAACAACTGTGTTCGTGTAGTATAGTGTACGTAGTGCAACCTTAGTTGACCTCCTCTGTATAGCGTAACATTAGTTCCCTCACCAAGTGAGTAGAGTATTGTTTATAATGTACATTTCTTGTTTCACACCTTGTTCATAGTTTGCATGTATATCTAAAGTATGTATAGCGTGTGTTGTGAATGCAGTGTTTGTTTAAGGGCTGGAGTAGAGGCTGGTGGGCACTAGCTTTGTTTTACTTACATTAAGATTGTTCTTTTTGGATGAGTACCAGATGGCCGGCTTTCCGACCGTCAGGGGGGCATTTAAGGAGAGGGCGATGTGGGAGCCATGCCCTTCAAATCGGGGCGAGAAGGCGCTAGCGACGTCCTCCTCCTTCGTGGGGCGAGGGGATCCCCGCGCGCCTCCCTCCTCTCCCTAAGAGGCGACGGGGGATGCGCGCAGGAGACTCCCCGGGGGAGACCGCCCTTGGGACGCGCAGAGATCGCACGGTACGTAAATGCCCTTCGGCCACTTCTGGCCGTTTCTTGCATTGGCCGTTGTTTCCCACTTCCGTGGGTCACGGCACCCACCGTGTCGATTAGCGCATGCCTCGATTTGCGTCAGTGCGTTTATCTAGGATGCCCGGCGAGTCTCCGCGGGCATATTCCACTTCTTGGTGGGTTGCCCCCGCGTCCGCGATGTGACGGCTTGCGCTGTCTGAGGTCAGCGGACGAGCGCCGATGCCGCCCGATCGAGTCCAGCGGCTTGAAATGTGTAGCGGCCACAGAGAGCCCCCTTCCCCTACGTCAGCGAGCGTTGCGGCCGGCCAACGCCGGCGGACGCTAACTGCTGCCCGACTACGGGCTGGGCACACGCTGACGGCTGTATGCCCCAGGGGCTAGGTGCGTAGTACAGTGTAGTGTTTGTATCGTGGTTTCCCGCGTAATAAACCCCTGTACTATGAAAAGTATCGCTTCCATGTGAAGTGACTGACAACGTACACTCGCGGCGAGAGTCGTGGCTCGCTCTCGAACCCGTTGTGGGCAGAGTCTCTCGGCAGGGCAGTTCGGTGCTGCGCGAGAACAGTGAGAATAACGACGGCGCGTTATTCTATTATGTATTATTCTATTCCTTAATGGCAAGTATTAAGGATAAGGATAAGATAATGCCCACAAACTTCTCTTGGTAAATAGTCTAGTGGTATTCAACCAATACAAACCTTGGCGGACTTTCAACATGTAAGCATTACTGAACAGGCAAATTTAAGCTTAAATAAGGTCCTAGTTCCGGTCAGATATAAAAAAATAAGAATGCTGCATGGTATGTGCATAAAAAAGAGAAATAATACTTGTATAGTTATTCTACAGTAGGGATTATACGGTGATTAGGTCGTGTTCTTCGCGCATGATTCAAGGTTAGTATCCAGTTTGACTACGTAGGGCTGCTAGGAAATAAACCGTCGTATTTCTCAAGACAGCCCGCAACGAAGAGAGAAAAGAGTTAGGTCATTTCATTTCATTTATTTTTTTAATTTAGGTCATTTCATTTCATTTAGGTGAAAGTGGTTTTCTTTAGTTATCCACAGAAGTGAACGTAAAAAGCTCGGCCAGCCACGCGAACTTGATAAATACGAAAAAAGGGCCCATCTCCCCGCGAGGGGGACTCGAGTAAATGCGTCGCATAGGGGATGGGTGTATTGCGTTAACGTTTAGTGTTTGGGGAGTTGGTGGTAGTGAATGCGTTGTATCAGCAGCTTCTTGACATAGTTTGAATGAGTCAAGGATATAAGGCGCGTCCGTAGCCTTCCATTCTGTGTCGGCTTTGTGGCGCAGTGGGTAGAGCACCATGTACCTTGCGTTCCACCCGCGGGGTCGTGGGATCGAAACCAGGCGCCGGTAAGTATTATTTTTTTTATATAGTGTCGGGGGAGGGGTGCGGACCTGTTGTTGAGAGCGAGGAGGGTAGCGTGATGCGGGAGAGGAGGAGTGGGGGAGAGGGCGCACCTGGAACGGCTGTTGCGGACGCCGAGGCACGCCAATGCCGGGTGACATCGTGAGTTAAAGAAATGCTCTGCATTTAATATAATAATGGGCACGTTCATACAGGCCTGAGGACACATGGTAAATTTCCGGGGTTTCAACGAACAGTTGTGTGAATCCAATCACTGGCAAGCGCCGTTAAAGTTTCTCACCAGTGTTTCTTTGCAATTGAATTGCTGGTAGGTGTTCTGAGGAAAGGGGCGAAAGGTAGCGTTCAGAGTAACACAATATTTATTGGAAACAGGGGTTCGCATTTCTGGTTAAGACATCGCTGTTAAAAATTCTCGACAGATGAAGCTGTCACCTCAAAAGACTTCCTACCTTGTTTTTTTTACGACGAGAAAAAATGAAGCACATGTGTATTCATGTGTTAAATTTCTTTTATTAAAAGTCGGACTTTCAGTATCGGAGGAGGTAAAGAAAAAGTCTTCGTAGGTACGAACATAAGGGAGTCTTAGCAAAAATATAAAAAGCTGTGCCGAATCCAGCAGGCGAACATACATTTTGCTTTGGTTCGCCCAGCGGCAAAGTAGGCTAAACGACGACAATTCGTCTGCTCCCTTCTGTCTTGGGGACTTCAATACACTACTGCTACGCAGTACTCACTGGAAGGCTCGTTGTATAGAGGTAGTTTTCAGCGTATCACTTTTCCTTCTAGCACCCGCCTTCCTCTAGGGCGCTGCCGAAGAATAGGCGCATTAAAGGCAAGAGAAGTGCAGAAATTTCAGCCGGAGCAAAGTTTTCCTGCCCTAGTCGATAAAGAGAGCGAGGAAGGTCGCGTTGGGCCTTCAATTTCTTTATGGTCGCAAGACGCGCTGGTGCGCTCAGTCGTGAAATGCGCCCGCGCTAGGCTGCGAACAGCGAGTCAAATTTGTCTCCTGATGCTGCCGCTGGAGGGAAGATACGAGCTCGTAAATGCGGCATCACCGTCACTCACCGCAGGCTCCCCAGGTAAGCTCTGCAAAGAAACGGGAAAGGAAGAGGAACGGAAGGTTAGTCGGCAAGACACGAAGAGCAGCCTGTCGAACTTGTTCGGTGACACAGGTCGCAGGGCAAAAATTGCCCTTTTGGTTAAAATTGCAAAATACTTACAGTAGAAAGTCCTCTCTGGACAGCAAACAAAATAAGTAAATCTGGACAAAGATGTAGCGCTGTGGGCACTCTAGTTTTGCCGGAATAAAAAAGTGTGTATCAATGTAAATTTCAAGCTCCATACATCTAAGCATAGACCGGCTTTATGCATTTCGTTGCTTACAAGGTAAACTCTACTGCCACTTTAACAGAAAGAAAATATAAAAAATAAGATATATCAATAGAAAACCTTATTCAGGGATGACCTTTAGAACGAGGACGTCTAGTGCGGGAGGTAGCTCAATAAAACTAACAATAAATAAATGTTTGTGCGGTGGTTCGGTGGCGTCATTTTATAACTTTTATAGATAAGTAAACTAATTTCCCCTTTAGTGCGCAGCACTTTGGCGCCCGCTACAGTAGTTTGATGGCGGCGTTGCCTTCGTTACCGAGCGAACAAAGGGAGAACCGAAGACAGAAAAAAAAGCAGAGGAATGTATGGCCAAAGCGTGAGGAACAGGTCGCTATGCCGAAGCGCTCCGAGACTCTCGTCGGTGGCGACGCATAGCGAGTCTGAAGGGGAGGCAGTGAGACATGCTGGGCGGTGGCGACGCGCTGCGATATGACGCCATATCAGCGCGTGCCGTCAAGCACTCGACGATGGCGCTTTTACTTCCTGAGACGCAGTTCGCGGTCCCTTCCCGAGGCGCAGATAGCGATCACTTACTGAGAAGCAGTTCTCGCAGCCGACGCAGAGGCTTACCATCACTGGCATTTGCGCGGGAGTTTCAAACACGATTTCCAACAATATGCTCGCCGGCGGCGACACGCTGCGAGATAACGGCAGAGTAGCGGGCGCCGCCGTGCGTTCGCCCATCACGCCATCACTTCCTGAGACGCAGCAGCTATGCGCCGTGACCGAGAAGACTGCAGCTCGCGTTGCGCACAAATTTCTCAATAGGGAGTATAGTGATCATTAGCCATATTTTCCCTGTCCCTCTCGCCATCGAGCGCGCTCCCCTATAAGATTTGTGTGAACACTATGGTCACACCAAGGGACCATGATATTTTTATGTACGTTAGCCAAGAATGTGTTACAAGTACAGCTAATCGCTGGCACCATGACTTATGTAATAAAATAGGGAAAATGCAAATTGTGACATATAGATAGGATCTGGCAACCCTCGAAATTACGTTCGGAAGTTAGAAGCCAGGTGAAAGGCGTATTTGCGTGGAATAGTGAAATGTAATACATTTATACAGTTCCGAAAAATCCCAGAAGAATTTTTGAATGGTTTCAAACGTTAGACAAGAAGGAAACACTGACCTTGGCTTTGCTTGTGTCACAAGACACTACGCGTGCGTATTTTAAAATTTTCTCGCCCATGACTTGGCAGTCTTGTGCTGCTATGACTGTCATGACCCGGACGCTTCTTTTATATAACTTATTCAAATCCCTTCAGGAGGTACTATTCATTGGGGTTTAGCTTCTGAGTTTCGCACCAATGACTAGTAGATCTTTCTCCGAGCACTTGAAACACTTACCGCGCGCGGTAGAATTTGTAGCGTTTCGTATAAAGTTCACATACTTCCCGTATACTTTTGTTTTCTTGGGGGTCATTTTTATTTTCTCTTTAAGGACAATTGACAGGACAAAAAAAGACGTAGGAAATAAAGAAAAAAAGGCTTCAGGGAGGTTTCAGAAAACAATCAGTTATGCCGAACCCACGACCTCCAGAATACCGGTCTGGTGCGATCGCACCAGACCGGTATTCTGGAGGTCGTGGGTTCGGATCCCACCCGGCGGGCATTTTTTCACCACTTTCTTTCTGACTCAAAAACTTCTTCATCTGTTTCTATGACCCGCCACAGCCTCCCATTTGCTTTGCGAGGTTTTCTTGACTGCCAACGTTTAATTTCTATTTTAAAAGATTTTAAAAGTATGTTTGTGACACCGTCTGTCACAGTGCTCATCGTTGACTTGAGACGAGCAACGTAAACCCATCACTGTCTCTTCTGGATAAAAAGATTGTGATTCCGCTCGTTCGAGCTTTCTCCCGACTTACGTAAGAAGTGGGTAAGGATTACAATGGCGATGCCATGAGATTGCTATAGATGAACTAATTTTTACTTCTGTTCATGCCTCCGCAATATTTTATGATAATAAAAGGAAAGAGCAGAAATGAAATGGAGAGCAGAACGTACAAGGCACCTATCTGTTTATCTTTAGCAGATTTAAGAGTAACCAACCGATGCGAGTGAATATTGTTCTAACATTCTTGGGATTATCACATATATACATAAATTCCTCAAACCTCAGTGGATGTGGACACCAAGATGTAATAGACACTGCCACCTTCTACACCCCCTTCAACAACTTAAAGGGACACTGAAGTGATATGTAAACATTGCGGGATTACTAGCGCAAATTGTAGTCCGGAGTCCCCAGGCCATGTTTCGACCACTCTAAGCGCGTTTACGCGATTTTATTTAGTAGAAAAACTAATTCGAAAATGCTGTCCTCCTCTCTTTACGCTCGCCCATTTTCTGTGGCGTTTTCGTGTGACGTCAGGAGGGGATGAGCTGGCAATTGGCTGCGCCACGGCTGCGCTACTGCACGGCTCCCCGGCCGACAGAGTCAGTCGGCCCAGCGTTTCGTCCGCCGGCCGCCGGCAGGTCGTCGCAATCAAGGAGGTTAAAAAAAATTGCTTGGTCGCAATTCGTTCGCTTAGTTGAAACGAAGCCAGGACACGTTTGTGAATGGAAGAATGTGCCTTTCTTTACTTGGTTTGTTTGTACACTGTATCTAGCTCCAAGTCAAGTTCGCTTCACACAAGTGCTGCACAAGCGCACATGCGACGCTTCGCTGACTGGTACGCCAGTAGGAAAATATAAGGCCTCTTGAAGGCGGGAGAAGAGTCAGCGAAGTCAATATAGGTACTAAGGTAATAAAATCAACTGATATTTTTACCGTACAGCGTAAAACTAGGGCGCGGGAAGCACTTTTTTGCGCTGGGCGAACAAGCACAGCGGTAAGCAGCACGACTACGCATCTGCGAACGCTTTTCCGTCTACGGAATGCAATTGCTAGACGTGAGTTACTGTGGAAACTCGGGCGACGCTTACTGCACGATCGCAGTACAACAAATAGTCACCTAAGCTGCTTGAAATGCCAAAACTAAATAAAAGTGTAAACCGGTTGTACAATATATACCCTATATTAGCAAGGCCTTCGCGTCCCGCTCCGTGGCTCAGTACTCTGGGGCGCTGGGTATGTCACCGCAAATGTTTTGCAAGTCACGAGTTCGAATCCCCGCGGGTACGTGCTTTTTTTTTGTAAGTTAACTTTTTTGTTTTCCGCCGATGTTTTCTATATTGAGTTCACCTTTTTTTGGGCCGCAACGTTCATGTCTACACGAACTAGTTCACAAAACGCGCGCAGGCTGGCACATGCATGGCGCGCTAGCGAGTTCTCGTTGGCGTGCTGTTGCCATAAGCACCGACTGCTTGCAGGCAGTGGGCACAGGCCAGAATGAACAGACCCTTGGCCTGGTGCGAACACGCTTTTTACGATACAGGCATGAGGGAGGCAAGCTCCAATTATGGGGGAAAAGCGCATGACATTTGGGCGTCTACGGGTACGCGGAGGGCGTTCATGCACTGCGTAGGTTTCGGCTAGTGAATGCTACGATTCCAAGCCGTCCTAGGAGGCTTATCTTTATGCATTTTTACAGCTGACAACATGGCAGAAGCGCGGTACGATGATTACTGAGTCATTGAGAATGCCCATCCAACAACGCCACCGGTTGTGTTTTACAGAACCGAAACCGAAACCGAAACTTGTTTGGTTGCTCACCTTGGGCATCGTCCAATCACGGTGCCCGCTCCTCCTAACGTCACAGCTTTAGTTGGTGCGGCCGCCGCAAACCGCGCATGGTAGTTTTTCTTCTTTCGCGCTTTGTAAAATAATTACCGATTTATCAATCGTAAAAACGATGAAAAGTGTGCTAATTTGAGCCGGTCTACACAGTGCAAGCAAAAACGGGAGCTTGACAAATTCACTTCAGTGTCCCTTTAACAAAGAGTTCTTTTCACAACCAAAACGAGCATTTCTCCCCTTCTTTTGTTCTCTTGGGTACTGCAGCCAATTTTTATTAAACATCGTTTTTATTTGGCTTGATCGGAAAGTCCGTATGGATACGGTACGGAAAGTCCGTACCTTTGAGCACTAGAAGAGAAAAATTACTACCATCCAAAGCCGTAAGCGACCAGAGCCTTGAAGTAATCAGCAAGAAAGCGGGTAACTTTACTGCAATATATGGGTTTGTTTAGCACGCGAAGTTCCCGCAGAAGAACATAATATTCAATGTAAGAAGCTTTTCAAGCCTTGCGAGGTTCTAATGCTGCTCTAGGTTTTAATACTGGAGTTTCAATTCCGCCTCGGTATGGCTGAATGCGGAGCCTCGCGAAGCTTTCGCGGTGTACCATATCAAGGAAATTCGAGGATTAAAGTAGGATGCCTTTATAAAAGCACCTATAATGGCAGGTGGCGTGATTGCGCACTAGCCAGTATGGGCCGTGATTGCGCATCTCAAGCGCCCACGCTTCTTGATCACCGGCCGTAAAGGTCCCACCCTATACATTATTAATGAGAGCCGCTTTAGGCTTATCGGGGTGGTTGGCCACGAGCACTTATAGGGACATATACTTTTCCTTTATTTTTTTTCTCGAGGTTTATGCGGGCGTTCGCTTCCCTGCGTTGAAGAACAGCGGCCCGTAGTGTTGCTAGGCGGGGGAATGTCACGTGTGGGAAGCCAGGGCTCAAGCGCAATTTTGTAATGAGGCACTCGGCATGCATGAAAGCGCCCGTTTCTAGAGCTACAGCTGCCACGTTTCCCAGTGACCTGCACCCTAGCCCCAAGCACAAAATTAGCGATCGGTACACAAAGCGCCTGTAAACGGTCTACCGTGGCCGGTACGCTTTCTTCCTAAGGAAGCATACCATCGGGGGCTGGGTAATCGATTTTCCCTGGATAGCTGTTTGGGTGGACTGAGAGGGTCATTTCGCGTACTCATTTGCATTCTTCGCTTGGATGTTTATGGTTCTTGACAGGAAGGAAACAAAACATTCAGAACTATTTTAGGGCACGAAATCACCTCCTTTCCATAGAAAAATATTAGACCCGGTTGGCGGGCCGTTTAGTACTTGTAGCTTGTGTGCCTGAACGCTGTAGCTCACTAAGGTTGGTTCATTGTTTTTTAGCAATTCTCCATTTTGTACAGGCGAAAATTCGTAAAAACCAACCAAACTGTAGTAAAATATAACCAAAGGAGCGTTCCTAACCAAATGCACACGGAAACTGCCGGTTAATTCCACAGATGTTGCCTCAAATGTACCTATAATTTTGTTTACGATAAATAATTGTTACATGTATGACAAGTGCGAGCGGTTCGGGCGTTTAGAATGGTTATGACTCTGTAAACTGCTATCCAGTACCGTTGATTGCCTCATGGGTTAGGAGGAAGTAGGGTGCCACTTCTGTTTACACTAACTTACGTCCACCATCCATGATACCCAACAGCAGAACAAAATAAAACAACAGCACGCAGATCGCAACAAGAAACTTGCCTTTCAAAACATGCTCAGTTGTGTAAGTACGTCGTTGAATCAGTTGCTGTAATCATGCCGCAAAGAATGTGCCTACCATACATATTATGAATGTGGTCAAATTTAAATTGTTGCTGAACCGTCATATGGGTAATAGGCGTCGTAACCTGATTTTAGATGAAAAGGTACATACGGCAAATCAGTATCAAGTAGGATTGGGCGGAGTAGCGTTAGCACGAAATGACGATAGCCAGCTAAAATTATACTGGAGAAAATTAAAACTTAAAGACCAACCAGGGTAGGGGGCTGATTACACGTTGAAAAGGGGCCGTACAATTAAGAATTATAGGATTAAATCAACATGTACTGACGGGGATGTGAGGTAGTGAATTACGAAGCTACTTGAAAAACGACAAAACTAACAAGCCAGCTTCATTGTCGTTCTTTATTTGGCATAGTCCTCGTGAACTTGTTTGATATGGCATTCAATTTTGTTTGGCTATGTTTGCCGGTACACAGCATCAGACAACAAAAAGCACAGAATGGGAAAGCAGCTTACCGAAGACGGTCATGTTCTGGTACCGGGCGTCCTGGCCAGCTAAAGATGCCACAACGCAGGTGTACTTTCCACTCAGCTCCTTGGTGGGCCTGAGTATACAGATGGCCCTATACTGCGAGTAGTCATCCCTAGAGTTCACCGAGTATGTGTCATCCAGGCGTCCCTGAAGCACTCCGAAGGCCTCGCGCACCTTCATCTCGGGTATCCACTGGTAGACCGGCTCGAGTTCGTCGTTGAAGAACCACTTGACCACCAGCTTGAGGTCGTTCTCGTTGTACATGTACTCGCAGTCCAACACCACGGGGGTGTCCGTCCCATTGAGCACCCAACGCGGCACGCTCAGCCGTCGGATAGTTACACCCTGGATGCCTGCAAACAAAATATGGGAAGATTGGACCACGGTGGGAAATAGTAAACACCCATTCTTGCGGGCTAGACTTTGGCATGACCCGAAGGAGTTTCTCAAATCAGTGGAGCCTTTACCGTAGGACCACTATAACCACGGTGGCTTGACTGGCAGGCCATAATGACTGCCATAATAAGTTTGAGCCGTCGTGTACCCTCTAGCGGGAAGTCAGAAGTGGCTCTGCATAAGAGGATTGAGTCTTAATCAGGCAGCAAACCAGATAATGCAAAATTGGTGAATTAGCCTTGTAATGTCTTGCATTAAATCGCGTAATCCAAGATCGCGTGCTTCCCCATAAAAAGAACCACGAAAGTTCTACGAAAATAATTTTTTCCCGGAGTTCTACGTGGTTAAACGAAGTTTTTCAAGCGATGGCTCTGTTTTAGCGCCGAGAACGCACGAGACAGGCATGCATAATTGCATCACAAGACAAAACGCAAGCGCTGCTCGGCGCAGTCGCCGATATGGGGTCAAGCGCACAGTGAACATGGATACAGCCAGCACCTAGTTGTATCATTTTCTGGTGGCACTTGCCATTGCATCTGACGCCTATTTTCTTTTTCACGCCATTCCCGTTGGAACGAACGAGTGATTAGAAGCTTTCACTGCGCAACCGCAAGGGACGATGGCTGGACCTTGGTTGAGCTTCAAAGTCAGATTGACGTTACGAGGCGTGTTCTGGGGTTCCACTATTAGATCTGTCGCTCTAAAAAACTGGCGCCAACAAGTTGAAATACGCCTCTAAACGCATACCACCCACTAGTTTAAAAGTTCACACTAACGAAATTGTTTAAGCTCACTCGGCATGTTTGCCGCCACCGAACTTATTTCTTCATTGAAAGCAAGTCGCAGATTGCGGTTAAAGCTTATCATAGCGGTAACCATCCAAATATGCTTTTCAGAAAAGAACGACGCTGATACAAGTTCCGTAAACGCTGCTTTGCTTTGTGTACAAAGTTCTTGCCTGACCAATGTCCTCTTCAGTATGCGCAGAAATATTTCACAGTGAGAACATCAAGTACAAAAATGATACCGATGTTATTAAGCATAAACATGAAATAATGTTGTTGACAGCCTTCCTTGGACTACCTTAAAGGAGCCATGAAGAGAAAGTACAACTTCATTTAATTTGAAAGAACTAGGATTCAGTATCTCACTCAGCTCCATTACAGCCACAAAAGATGTTTCTTTAACGAAAAAAAGCAAGAAGTATTTAAAAACTTTCAAATTTTGCGCCGCAGTGACGTGTTATGAGCAAGAATCACGTCATTCCGGCCAACAATAAAACAATTTTCAGTGCGTTAACTGCACGTTTCCATTCAAGTGATGCGGTGAGATGGAACAAGAGCCCCCATTACAGACGTCCAGTCATGTGTCGTCGCGACAGGTCAGTTAGGCGGCCGCCAATCGCACAAGCAAGGTTCCGTGACGTCATAGAAAAGTTGCGGGAAATTGGCTAGGGGGTCGCGACTGCTTCAGACGTTTTCTTTAATATCTCCGTTATTTGTTCGAAGATTGCGATGATATTGGTATCATTGTTATCGGGACTGAGCAGTCATTCTAGTAAATCCAACTTGTATTTTGTCTTAATGGCTCCTTTAAAGAAAAATTTCAGCCGCTCGGCCGAAAAAGAGGTGAGTTAGCAGTGGCAATGGCATGGTGTACTTTAATATTTTTTGCTTGTAAAGCATTTATTGATCATATTTACGCATTCTCTTCAAGTGTTCCTTGTGAACTGGCATATATTCGCCCAATTTTTCAACAGCTTCAACGATTGTGTTAGTGCAGGCGATAATTACATGTACGATGCAGCGTAACGAGCGCTCAAGGTCAACGAGGTAAAACATAACAGCTCTGACTATAGCAGTTGAAATTTATTCAAAACGGGAAAGGGTGTACAGGTGGCAAGAATATATTGGAACGTGTATCTGCTCCTTCAAAATCTCCTCCCACTCCTCCGTTAGCTTTGGGTTTAGTCTATCTTCGCACTGCCAGCTTCCTCCTGTGCCGTGTCTGAAAGCACCGCAAACGTGTAAAGGTCCCCACCATTACCCGACATAACCTGTCACGAGCGCGCTTTATCGTGTCTCGATTCATGAACCACTGCCGGGCACCCGGTGCGGAAACGGCCGAGATTTTTTCATTCCCTTTCTTTTCCTCTCGCTTCCCGTGTATGTCTTCCCAACACGAGTCAAGCACCGATGCCGCCACACGCCAAGGGATCGTTAGCGGCAGCGCGGAGCGCAAAACGGGATGGCACTTTCTTTCCATCTGAACGCTCTCTTCAAGGCAGGCAGAGGCGTACGGAACGGCTTTTATGCTTGGTAGCGAAAAAATGATGCAGGGCGTGAATTGTGGTGTCCTCCGAGTTAAACGTCTTTCTGACCTGCACGATTTATGGTTTCCCTAAACAGTTAATGTCTTGTAACTTATGGTTTTGAGCCCAGTTTGAGTTAACATTAGTTATCGCATCTGTTTACGGGTTCCTCAGCCCTGCCATCAGGTAATGGATTTGCAGAAAAAGCCGAGCTTGCTTCTCAAACCACCGCTTTGCAGTGGCACATCGGTTGTTCTGAGAAGTGTGATCCGCATCTTCGAATATAAAGCTTTGTGTGTTCATTACCACTGGCGTGATAGTGTCGCGAACGTGATATAAAGCCCCTGCTAAATTTTTCCTATCAACCCGCTTCACCACGCGAATTTTCAAAGAGGTGGTGGCACTCTCATCGGCAGACTGAAGTAAAATAACAGAAACGCGCATGAAAGTGAAGTGCCTTTGCAGTCACGGAAGCTACAACGAAATGAACTAAATGGAAAATAACAAGCACCAATTCCAATGAGCCTTGCGATAAGAGCATAAAACGCTTTAAGTAGCGTTGCCATCCCAATTGAAGCAATTCCAGCAGCCAGGGCCTACAGTTGTTTTCTTTGTGTTCAAGCGTAAGGTGTGAATTATTTCTCGACATGTGTACAGCCACATTTTTCCGGATGTGTTGACCAGTGGACCCCATAGCTGTGCAGTACCGCCCCCCCCCCCCCCCCCCCCCTGGGTTGCCTCTTGCAGCCCAACCCGCCTCCGCACCGCTAGCTGGGCCAGCAGCGGCTGTGGTGGCATCCACGTCCGTTGGGGATGCTGCACCCTCTTTTTCGTCCTCTCCACCTGCCCAAAGCACACGTGAGGGCCCGGAGGAGATTGAGACGGAGGAAACCGCAGCAGTTCCCACCTCCGCCGCACCGCCTGTGCCACCCGGGGCGCTCCTGACGCCCTCGGCGGTCGCGGCCAAAACGAAGGGCACCACAAAGGGTGGCAAGTCCGGGGGGTCCGGTACGCCGGGTACCCCTTCCAAATCAGATGATGACTTGGATGTGGGACCCCTCCTGTCTGCTCTGCAGCGCAAGGAGCGGGTCCCTCAATCTAAACCTCCAGATGAAGTAAAGAAAACCCGTCCAATAGTCCAAGCCCCGAAAGACCCTACATAAATAGTCACACTCCAGTAGATCTAATACATCATAATGGGAAGAGAAAATATTGTTCAATGGAACTGCAGAGGCCTTCTAAATAATCTTGACGACGTGTATGAGATTCTGCATGCCAATCAGCCAAGTTTAATGTGTGTCCAGGAAACACATCTGAATTCCAAACACACAAATTTCTTGAATAGTTACCTGGTATACAGGAAAGACAGGGATGGCTGCACACACTCTTCTGGCGGTGTGGCCATAATCGCCCGCAAATCCTTAGCATGCCACCCTGTCACCTTGAACACCATCCTTGAGGCTGTAGCCGTTCGCACAATAATATTTAATAGGTTGATAACGGTATGCTCCATATACATTCCTCCTGATGCTGCACTTACGAGCTCCGACTTCGAGGCGCTGGTTGACCAGCTGCCCGAACCATACATCCTTACAGGCGACCTTAATGCTCACAACTCTCTTTGGGGCTCTTCCAGAACGGATGCCCGAGGTCGCCTGATAGAGAAATTTCTTACATCTTCTGGAGCATGCCTTTTCAACAATAAACAGGCTACATACCATAACATAGTTCACAACACATACTCAAATCTTGACCTAGCTATTGGTTCTGCAACTCTCTTTCCATGTCTTGAGTGGGGTGTGGGCACGGACCCATATGGTAGTGACCATTTCCCCACTTCATTAACGTATATAGGTACAGGCCCAAGCAGTCCATCTTCCCATAAAAGGTTTAATGAAGCAAGAGCTAACTGGAATACATTTACAGAGACATCCCAACTACACCACACATCTATAGGACACCTACACATTGAAGAAGCTACCCAACTGCTCACGGCGCACATCCTCGACGCCGCCGAAAAGTCCATTCCCCACGCATCTGGTGCCCCTCGCAACCAGCGGAGGCCGTGGTGGAATGAGGACTGTAGGCGGGCGCGAGAGGCCCAGAACAAGGCGTGGGGTGTCCTTCGTCGGTACCCCACGTCGGGTAACCTCATTTTGTTCAAACGGGCCAAGGCGTTTGGAAAACGTGTGCGCCGTGAGGCAAAACGAGAAAGTTGGCACACCTTCTTGACATCCATTAATTCATACACAGACACTCACAAAGTCTGGACACGGATACGCAAGCTAAAAGGACAACAGACACACAGCCTGCCCCTGGTTAGCACAACAGGGGACACACTCGAAGACCAGGCCAACACGCTTGCACAACACTTTGAACACGTGTCCAGCTCAGCACACTACACAAACACTTTCATGAAACACAAAACATCTGCAGAAAAAAAGCCCTTACACGACAAAGACAAATCAAAAACTTCTTACAACTCTGAATTCACTCTCCATGAGTTGAGGGCTGCCCTGAGCACGTGCAAACCTTCAGCTCCAGGCGCAGATAAGATTACCTACACCATGATACAACACCTACACCCAGACACTCTTGAAACACTCCTACATCTATACAACAACATATGGCTTTCGGGGCACGTTCCTCGCTCTTGGAGAGAGGCCATAGTAGTGGCTGTCCTAAAGGAAGGGAAGGACCCTTCCTCTCCATCCAGTTATCGTCCCATTGCCCTGACAAGCTGCGTGTGTAAGCTCTTCGAGAAGATGATAAACAGGAGACTCGTGTGCTTCTTAGAGTACAATGGTCTTCTCGAGAGCTGCCAGGCGGGCTTCAGGGCGGGACGATCTACCAATGATCAACTCGTTGCGTTAGAGTCTCATATCAAAGATGCTTTCCTCCACAAGCAGTACTGTATGACAGTATTCTTTCATCTTGAAAAGGCGTACGATACTGCTTGGAGGTATGGTATCCTCATCCATCTGAAGTCCTTTGGCATAACGGGTAACATGATAAACACGCTTTCCAGTTACATGTCCGAAAGGACGTTTCGCGTGCGACTTGGAACTGCACTCTCTAGGGTGCATGTGCAGGAAAATGGAGTGCCACAAGGTGGAGTTTTAAGTTGCACCCTTTTTATTGTGAAAATGAATTCCCTCAGGAAGGCATTGCCACCGTCGATTTCCTGCTCAAATTATGCAGACGACGTACAATTATCTTTTAAGTCTTGTAACCTGTCTGTCTGCGAGCGCCAAGTCCAACTTGGTGTTAACAAGCTAGCTGGTTGGGCAGGCAGCAACGGTTTTAAATTTAATCCAGGGAAGTGCACTTGTGTCTTGTTTTCCAAGAGGCGTGGCATCCGGCCGGATCCAGACATTCAACTCCACGGTGTCTCGATTCCTGTCAAAAAGGAACACAAGTTTTTAGGTGTAATCTTTGACGAAAAGCTCACATTCATCCCACACATAAAACAACTAAAACATAAATGCTTAAAAACAATGAATATCCTGAAGGTTCTCTCGCACATCTCTTTTGGGGCTGACAAACAGCTTCTGTTGCGTGTTTTTACCAGCTTGATAGGCTCACGATTGGACTATGGCAGTGTTGTCTATGGGTCAGCCACTAAAACATCCCTCAGAATGCTGGACCCTCTGCTTCATCTGGGGCTCCGCTTGTCCTGTGGCGCCTTTCGGACTAGTCCAGTCGAAAGCCTGTATGTAGAGTGCAACAAATGGAACCTACAACGTCAGCGAGCATACACAGACCTCCTTTATGCTTTTAAAATTTCATCCATGCCTCACCATCCTTTTAAATCAGTTTTTCATGATACCTCCATGACTGAACTCCTTCTAAATCGACCATCGTTCTCTGCGCCCTTCTCTTACAGAGTTAGAGAGGAAGCGTCAGAGCTTGCTGTCTCCTTTTTAGATACCATCCAAAGTTCTGTAACAGATCTCATTGCACCATGGCATCTCCACCCTGTCTCATGCGACACATCATTCACACATGTAGACAAAAACCGAGCTCCCACATGTCCAATTCTGCAGCATTTCTTGTATTTGCAGCACAAGTATGAGTGCTCTGAATTTTATACGGATGCCTCTAAGACTTCCACCTCTGTGTCCTGCGCAGCGTATGGGCCCGGCCTTAGTGTTACCAAAACTCTGAATAGTCATACTAGTATATTTACGGCAGAGGCTTACGGTGTACTTCTTGTTGTCAAGCATATACTTCAAAGCCACATCCCACAATCCATTATCTATGCAGATTCCCTCAGTGTTGTGCGGGCACTGTCGTCAACAATGCCGTCGAAAAACCACGTTGTCAATCTGATCGTCAAGGGTATTATGTCTGTGCATGTACGCAAATTTGAACCGGTTCTTTGCTGGGTCCCTGGCCACTGTGGTATAGCCGCGAACGAAGCAGCGGACCGAATGGCTGCTGCTGCTACACTCACGAATACAGTAGACATAACCACATTACCCTACACCGACGTGAAACCACACATCAGACAACAACTTCGCAAAACATGGCAAACACACTGGAGTGAACAAACAGACAACAAGTTACATGTAATAAAACCACACTTTGGACCATACACCACCGACACACGTAATAGATACAATGAAGTCGCCTTGGCTAGATTACGGATAGGGCACACTCATGCAACGCACTCGCACCTTCTCACGGGGTCTCCAAGACCTCTGTGCAGCAGGTGCGGAGAGGCCCTATCCGTGATCCACATCCTTATACAACTTAAGGCACTTGACACAACACGACACAAATACTTCCCACAACTACACACGCGACATATTCCACCACACCCGTCATACTTCTTAGGAGATGAAGCCATGTTTTCAACCAAACGCGTTTCCGAGTTTCTTACCGACGTAAACTTTTTACATCTCATTTCTTATCATGCATGTTGACAACCTGGCCCTTTACACCAGTCATCATCTTCATTACGTTGTCTTTTACTTGGTTTATTTTTACTGAAATGTTCTACTTTTACTTCCATGCCACTTTCATGTAAGCACTATTGTTTGGCGCTCTCTGCCCTTAGTCGGCCTTGAGCCATTAAACTCCAAACATCATCATCATTCACGTAAAAGCAAAGGCATACACGGGATATGCCCCACAGCCTCATTTTCATTTATCCTTGTTTAAACGTATAGAGAAAACACGAAGTTCTCTCCTTTTGTCTCTCCCTCTCCTTCTTTCTCTCTTTCTCTCCCTCTTTCTTATTTTCTTCCTTCCTTCCTTCCTTCCTTCCTTCCTTCCTTCCTTCCTTCCTTTCTTTCTTTATTTCTTTCTTTTGCTTTCCCTCTCTTTGAGAAAAATAGCTTCTCGCCATCTACGCCCATCTACTTCTAGCTATTTTTATGTGATCGGGATCGGATGAAAGATACCCACACTCTAACTGAGGCTATCATCCTGTAAGCCGTAAGTGCCCCATTTTGCGGAAAACCGTAGTAATTGTAGGTGTTGTCCCCTCCTCAGTAGAATAACCGCGGCTCTAAGCAGTGAATAAAAACCAGGCGTGTGATGCCACAGAATTCGAACTCCGGCCTCCACAGCAGCAGCCGAAATCATCACCACTGTGCCTTATTTGCTCTTTTATTTATTATATGAGCTATGCCTCATACGATGACCCTCCATTTGAAGATCCTAATTTTCTCAGAGCCCTTGGGCTGTCCTGTGCAGCGAATGGCCGTTTGAGATTAGTGTAGACTGGGCCCCACTCCGATCGTGAAATTTCTATAATAATAGATCTTCACCCTAGTCTGGCCTCCGCGGTCTGAAGGGAACTCCTGTGCAGTCTTCGTGGACGCATCATCTCTTTACTGGGCTAATCCTCCCTTCCCCTTGTTTTCGTACCCCTATTTTGGCCGCATGGCCTTCCCGCGAATAACAAAAGACTACAACAACAACAACAATATACGCTATCTCGGAACGCTAGCAGCGGTAGCGTAAATGTTGTGGCTGTTGTTCCCATTTTCGTGGCACATACCCTCTCGAGGAATTGGCCAGGAGTCGGAAGGGGTGAGCGCCGGTTGTGTGCCCACTTCACGAAATTCGGAAAACTATGAATTATAAACGTAAAAGTTGCGAAAAAGTACGTGCATCGGGCCACGTTGACGTGATCGCACGTGAGTAGAACAGGTGTACGAGAACCGAGCAGAATTCTGATTTAAAGGAAACTGTGGCTTGAGCTGGCGTAATTCCCACCGCTAGACGTTAAAACGAACGCGAATAAGGAGCGGCAAACAGGGCGTGGCCGCAAAGAAGTCGGTCCAAGCAATCGCGTCATAAGGCACAGAAATAAAACCGAACAAAGAGACGCAAATACGATGTAGCAGTAAAGAGGCTATTAATAAATATCGCCAGACTTTCGCCTTCCAAGCATGTAAGAACACTTCTGCCCATTCGATTAGTCTGTCCTACGTTTCATGCGTTTCCTAGACCCGGCATAGGGGAGGATGCCGCATTGCCTACATGCGGCAATCGCTTTCAAGGATCGCCTTGACTGGAGGCTCTAGTGGGAGACGGATTCAGAACAAGGGGGTTAAGTTCCCCGATAGTTTTTTGCCTGTGTCTAGGGTGTGGTCTGACAGTGCTATAAGCCCTCCACTATACCGATGTCCACTGGCGTTTTGTAAAAAAATTCTACGCCTGGTACTACGTCGCTTCCACATAACGTAAAGCAAGGTGACCCAATCTATACTAAAGTAACATGTGTTAACAAACACAAAACCATCATTTACAATACCAAAGGCTGGTTTAAGCCATGAAAAGTATTGTTCAAAGGTGAAAAACAAAACTGTGGCAAGAGTCGGTCTCGAACCACTATCCTTGGCATGCAGAAGTAAGACACCTACACAAAGACAAAGTAAGACGCCTACACCTACCCTTACACCAAAATGGTAGTTTTTGTGTGGTATTGAAAACTAGCCCGAAAAGTTTTAAAATCACACCCTAACTACAATGACAGTACGTTCACTGGCAAGTATTTTTAAAGAGAGCCGGGCACACACCGGAGTAAAGAAGATGCAACCAGTCCGGTGGTTGCAGGTGTGCCGCATAGAACCTGATGTAGGGGGACCGTATGGTATTGCATTGTTTCAGAGTCCCATGTTCCTCCATATTGACGCGGTTGTGCCCCCCACCAGCCCTCCCAAGACTTCGTGATTTTGGAAGGCTCACCTTAGCCACACGTGAGTCACAAAAAGCCGTTGGGTCAGCGCCATTGCCCCCAAAACACTTTTCTTCTCTGTACAAAAAAAAGGCAAGGTCATCTGCACAGGCTGAATCTTTGACATCATTGTTTGCCAGAGAAACCATGAATGACACTGATTTGGAGAATATAATTCACAGGGGCACAAGGTACCAATCAAATAAAAGGGGTGATAACCGGCAACTTGTCAGTATGGGGGATCTAATGGGAGTAGGTCTACATAGTTCGTGGTTTATGATCAACGTGGTCGTACAGCTTTTATAACACAGCTTTATACAAGGCCTAGCTGACTCCAGAAAAGCAAAAGTGAAAAGATGACTAACCTAGACAAATGCCTTAGCAAGGTCAATTTCAAGGGGCAAAAGCCGGCCTCGCACCATCGAATACGCACTCTTGTATTGAAGGAGCCAACAGGATGTTCGTCTGAATGCTCCGCCCCCGAATCCCGCAACTCTGGTGCGAACGTAGCACACTTGTGATTACAATCTTCAGCCTGCGTGCAAGCACTCGCGAATATCCTGTGATCCACGTTACACAGAGATATCGGCTTGTAGCCCTCCACGCTTTTCAACGTTTCTGCATGGTCACTCTTAGAGTTAGTACAGAATACCCTTTGTAAAATGTAAGAGGCGGAATGTAGGCCTTCGGAAATACTTCATGTGAGGCAAGTGCCAGAAGACTCGAGAATTTTTGGTAGAGCTCCGAAGTGAGCCCTTCAAATCCAGGTGATTTATAGATTTGTATGTTTGAAATGACAGCTTTCACTTGTTCAAGTGTAATTGGCCCTTCTACGAGAACCCACTCGTCGTAACTTATCTTAGAAAAGGACTGAAGGAATACACTGAAATCAGGTGTACTACGGGTACCCGCGTTGCCATTAAAGGTTTTTTACATAGTGAGACAAATGCCCCTGGTATACTGCAGGTACCAGAATAGCATTGGCTATCATACTTGATTTCTACTATCACTTTTTCTAGTGCTGACTGTCTTTCATACCCAAAATGCGCGCCGTGTTGGCGGCTCCTTCAAAACCCTGGGCGTTCTTGGCCGAACAAGGGCTCCCCAATATTCTTAAGTCATTTGCTGCTGTCTCTGAGCTTTAATATTCTGAGCCACTGCATCTGAGCTCTAATGTTCTGCTGCATCTGAGCCTATAGTCCTAAATATTTGACTGTCGTCGGATGGCGCTCTATAGCCAGCCACGCTTGCACAGCTGAGTTAGAGTGCCATCGGACGGCCCTCTAGAAAATGCGTAATTTTTTCTTTCCTGAGAAAAATGCTCCAGCCAGCAGCGAAGTTCCCTATCAGAAGTACACAACTGCGGTATATATCTGCCCTCTGCGATCGCTGGAGTAAAACATCCTGGAATGCTGCGCAAATGTACATGGAATTTTGTACCGAAATCAAAACGGATTTGCGCAGAAGGAAAAGTGGGCGCAAGTAATTTTAAGCAAGTTACCCTAATTTATGTTTCCCTTGCTAAAGTAGTTTCCGTGCGTTACATATTCATTGAACGCAATAACTGGAAACTTTCGTCCGGCGTCGAACGTAACTTTCCCACCCCAAGACAATCGTTTTTTTTTGTTGCTGCCTTCGGAAATCCAGATAAAGAATAAATTCCAATGTCCCCACAAATTCACACAAAACGGCGTATAAAGAATTCAGTGGTAGTCCTAATGAGACAAAAGAACAAAAAATTGCAGAAACAGAGTCAAAATGGTTCCGGTATTTTCCCGCCTGACATTGAGGAATACGTTTTACCTGGAGGCGTTTTATGAGTCCACGATTAGAAAGTTTTGAAGCATGAACTATTATTTACTCCGCGCATCTATTATGCCAACGTCCTGTTGATATAATTTGTTACTAATTTTAATGACAAACCTGATAATCGAACGGAAAGCACCCCAACTAAATACGCCAAGCCGCGTGTGCGAACGCTGATTGCTCAGGCTAGACATTACACAAATTGGAAGAAAAAAGGCTTAAGAAGTAAATAAAACAAGGACGGTTTCAGGTAAACACAGCCAGCGCACTCCTGCGTGTGCAGTTGTAGTCTCTCTTCTATAGGTCAAAACACTCCTCCATATTTCCGGGAAATTGCCATTATGCATGAACCTCGACATTGACATCCACTCATGTTGCATGCTAGCCACCAAATTTCTACTCTGGAGAAAGGCAAACTATAATCCTGTCTCCCCTTGCCACTCCCTTTTTTTTTTTTTGGTAAATGGGGTTTGGGCGCCACTCGCGCGGTCCATTTTAGAGGTCCAGACGAGAGAATTGGGGTCAGCGCCGCCGCCGGAGGTGTGAATAGCGTGAAGAGCGTGTCAGAGAACCAGAACGCGGTATTTAAACGCAATGGAAGCGCAGCACGCCACGACCGCGGCTTGCAAGAACTACCTTTTATCCCCGACGAGGCAGCTGGCTTTGTATGGGCCAACTCCCTTTGTTTGCAGGTGTTACGTGCAACTCTGCCCCGCCCGAGGGCTCACGATGCACGGGAGACGAAACCTTCCTCTGCGGAAACCACCTAAAAAGCTTGTTTGAATACGAAAGCGATTTATGCCCATGAGTTAAAAACTTTGCCTTCGTTTTTGTCGGATGGCACAAAAATAGCTGATGGTGCAGTGTGAACACATTTGAAAGGAGCTCTGATTTACGTCATTTAATTCAACGTTTTTCATTCAGGTTTCTGATAAGTAATTTATAGCTTTCAAAAAAATTATGTACCTTTCCGAGCAAATAGGTCAAACCAGTGCTTTTTCAGCATATTCAGTGGTTGGTCACTTTTTATGATATGCGATCGAAGTCGTCACTGCGCGACGTTGGTAACGTCAGCTGATCTAGGCTTGTTAACATTTACGTTGTCATAGCTCAGGGTTGTATCTTTTCTTGAGCGGCAGGTGGTAGCTTGTCATTTGTCTGCGCTGGCGTTGGTCTAAATAATGTTTTACACGTAGTTCAACTTGCGTGTTTGTCAAGTTGGATATACTTTGATGAGATCGCTTAAGTAAGTAAAGCTTCGATGTTGTATACGTAAGAAAGTTGTGTATTTACAGCGCGTGGTGATGGTATCCGGGAAAGTGCATTTTAACATGTAATAGTTCTCAGTAGTGGTTGTCAACTCTAGTTGTGGTAACCGCTTAAGCATTGGCCGAACTGATGAAAGACACGCATAAGATTTCAAGTATTGCATCCAGGTTCGTAAAAAAGGGTGTACAATAAAAAAAAACTCCCAGCAAAACTGTCAGCACTTTCTATTCGACGGTCTGAGATAAATCTTTCCGCATAAATCTTTCTTTCCGCATAAATCTTTCCGCATAAATGAGATAAATCTTTCCGCAAGGCGAACTTAACCGTCGCGCATGCTTAGCCGCTAAGAAATATGAACCTTCACGGAGAATTCATGGGCCCCTCCATAATTTCGCCTATATTCACTGCCCTCACTTTTAACCTCGTTATTAGTATATTTACCACAAAATGCGTTCATGGCAATTATAGGTATTTGCGTGCCGATACGCCCTCATACAATGCTGCAGAAGGACTTTCACAAACGTGCCACAACCCAATACGGGAAGTGCTCGCACTAAGAGCCGCAGCTAAAATATCACCTGGTCGGGTTCTTATACTCGAGGCTTGCACTCACATCAGCCAGGCTTTCGCATCGCCCTTGGCTCTAATGGACCTCTGGCTTCCCGAAGTTAATGGGGGCTCAGCAGCCTGGGCATTATCGGCGGGGAAGCTGACTGCTTTGCAGACCACAGGATGGATCTGTCTGGCCCTCTCCGGATGCTCTGAGCTCGTTATAGGGCTTCATGGAGCTACCCGCACACTACTCGATTAGATGCCTGTGGTGGTGGTGGGGGGACACCGCCGGGCCGGATCCCGTCCAGCAATTCCGCGTCGGTTGAGACACATGTGTACCCTGCGAAGTCATGGGATTCACGTGCTAAAAGCTAACGTTTATGCTGTAGGTTTTTATGTGGAGGGTAAATGCCAATATGCACACGCAAGTAATCGCGGGCGGGAAAAATAATGTGCTCATGTGCTGATAAAAGCGATGGTAAGAACGGTATTTTCTTTCCGCCCCCAAAACTCTTTGAGCGTTTTCTTGGGGGCTACGGATGGTTGCTCTGGTTAGTTCATCCTCAGCTAAGCAGTTTCCTTGGAGGGCTCTGTGAGGAATTTTCTCTCATGTGTGCTAAAATGGCGGAGTGAACTCATGGTTGTATATTATTTCTAAGTAAAGGAAATAATGGGCTACGCTGAGGCCTTACGTTAGGCAACCTTCAAGCTATGCCTTACGGCATGTCAAGCAACTTCATATACTTAGTGCAACGAGCTGCCGATACCGGTTGGTGACGTTAAACCTCAAAGCGTGACGTTTCGCTTAACGTCGGGGCGTCGCATGTCCGCATCGACACCTGCCTGTGCTGCGCATCAACCTCTCGCAAGTTGGGTAGAACCTAAAAAATACGGAACGATTTATGAAATAGCTTCAGAAATAAGGCTTCACCACCTCTTTTTCACGCTACAGGCTTTCTGAATTTTCTGCGATACCGGTTGAGGTAGGGCAGCAGTGGTTACCCCTACTGATACAATCTGCGCTCTGAACCTGTACGACGGCTCTGACTGTCAAAAAACTGCAGAACACATGGCAACCAAAAGCGCGCTTCTTTTAATTTCACCACATTAAGGCACATCACCTAGACTTTCACTCAAAAACGGTCATCAAACTTGTAACATCACTTATCCTCTCATACGAGGGAAGCGACCACAACCCCTGGGGTATCACATTATTAGGATTGCACTTTTTCGGGTAATACGCCATTTTACCAGATGTTAGCTCCAGACCCTGTTTTGAGAGAATCGGGTTAAACCCGATATCTCTCCGAATGAACCTTTTCAAATTAGTGATCTGCGCAATTGAGACCTGACGATCTGCCGTTCTCAACCAGTACTTGCTGGAAGCAAGCCCCACAAAGACAGATTTCGAACTCTGAGTATTAGCATGACTACCGCTCGCCACTCCAGGCTGAAAAATGGTGCGCTGACATTGTCGTGCCTAGCTAATGCAAGCTGTATAGTCCCTTCTCCCGGGTGAGGTACGTTCAACGATCGGACAGATCTTGAATGGAGAACGACAAGCTGCGCATGGAGATTGTAATGTACGTAAACAAGGATCTGTAAAAAAAATATCAATGACCAGCTTTCTGTAAATAAAATTTTTAATTTCTTAGATGTTATCGAGGCACTTTACTGTCATCATTAGCAATTCATTTTCATACAAACGCCAAATTTCGGAGAGTGTTAGCTAGAAAACCCTGGTGTTTCCCTGATTACCAGCTTGAAACATATACCAATAATAACGCGTTACATTTAAGAAGCTCGTGATACCTACTGATAAACTAAACCGAGTTTATTACGTAGTACATCTGAAGATTTAACCCGAAAAACACCGAATGTGAAAATGATTTTTAAAAAAACCCAAGTTCTCCCCGATTTTCTGTGTGAAAAATTGCACCCGACGTTCCATTCCCCCCCCCCTCCCCCCGGTCAGACTTTAAAAACGTATAAAACCCGAAACGAACAACCCTGCGCACATTCCAACATCTTCTCATGCGCCATTTCTAGTCTCCTTTCTATTTATCCCCTACCCCTTTACTCAGTCTTCACTGAGGTGCCTTAAGACAAGAGGTATTTATTGGCTAAATCCACTCCTCGTATTTCTGTCGCTTTAAAGCCATGCCCACACAGAGTAACAATGCCAAGTCACGCGCTCTCCGCAAAGCTGAGGAGGAAAAAATTACGCCCACCTCCCCTCGCGGGAACCCTGGTGTGATGCGACGCTGAGGGGGGTTTAAGCGCGCTGGGCCGCACACCCGCACACTCAAGTGAGAGCGCGCTGGGCCGCACACCCGCAGATGTTGAGAGAGAGTGTTCGCTCTCACCTGGGTAACACAACACAATCCTGGGTAACACAACACAATGACGCAACACAATCCAACACAATCCACTTTAATCCAATCCAATCCAAATCCGATCCAAGCCAAGCCAAGCCAAGCCAATCCAATCCAATGCCCCTCGCGAGAAAGTGTTCGCTATCGGAGAGGGGGTGAGTGGAGGAGAGTGCGGACGCCGACGACGTCGGACGCACGCAGGAAGGACAGGGCCGCCGACAAGAGATGCTCTCAGCGTCGCATCTAAAACACGCCCCACACCACGGACGCCGCTTTCGCTCTCAACGGGCACGAGCTAGAATATATAGGAGGCGAAATGGCCCATTGCGGTCAGCGCGGGCGAGAGACCAGATAATGTTTAAATTAAAACCAAGGCGGAATGCAAAGCTTCGTAGTTGCGTTACGAAGGAGAGGGTAGCGGCACCTTACGGATGATATAATAGCGGCAGCAATTTATCGCGTGGGTGCGCAGTGAAATGCCGATTGCGGCGGCCGCGCAGTTTCTTCACTCGCGGCCGATGCCGCTAGCTTAACCTATGACGATCGCTTGGGGCATTATCTGGCCGCTCTAGGAAGACTTGTTTGCCCTCCTGCCTTATTCTTTCTCTGTGTCAACGGGCCATTCCGGTCGATACCCACACAAAGACACGTGAAACATGCCCCATCAAATATTGCCCTTTAAAAATCATTGTAATCGCATAGCTGTACGCCAATAGGTGTCGCTGTTGCTTGTATCAGATTGAGGTGATGTTATGTAAGTGTCCTTTAAATTGCGTACCCGGAAACAAACTCCTGGGCACTGCAGGGTAAATCACAAAGCAAACGACGCACGCTGAGCACGTAAAAAAGAACACATTTCGGCAAAGGCGTCAGTTCAATTGCTTCGTGGGATTGGTGGTAGCGACACATTGAGGGCGGAGATTCCTGCGCCTAGCTGCTTTAAGCTCCCTCTCCACTACATAAACACGGCACAACCGCTTTGTCGCAGTAACAACAGCCGTAAGGTTGCTACGAAGACGTTTCCGTTCCCGCGAACAGGCCTGCTCACGTTGTCTGCATTCGCCTCCTCGCTGTACAGTGCTCTCCGACCGACCCGACCCATAAAATAAAAAAAGCGAGAATAGAAGCACGCCCGTTTGCAACAAGCCGCATGAGAGGCTGGCATGTGCGGCTCATGACGTCAGCTGGTCAACCAATGGGCGCTCCTTGTATTGGCTTTCGCACTAAACGAAATGGAAATTTTTGTGAGTGGGTTCCGAATCGTACTGTTACGTCGCAAGAGAACATATGGTGTGAACCGTGGTTGATGATGAAGTGAGGTCTTTACAAGTTGTCGGCGGTAGGACTATTTACAAGTTGCAATGACAGCCCGAGCCAAGCTGCATGCCGCTCACACCTTCGTCGTCGTCGGTGAGAGATTAGCACAACGCTGCACGACAGCTTTCTGCTGTTTTATTAACAGCAAAGCTGTTCAGTAAATCCTAATTTTTTGTGTACGCAGTTAAAAATATCAAGAAATTGCCGAGCGCGCGCGCGTGAGAGCGGCCTCGCAGCGTTCGCCCGGCCGTTAAGAAAACCAAGAAAATTCCTAGTGCTCGTGTGTGCGTGCCTCGCGACGACCGTCCAGTGTCCCCTGCGTACGTTTGTCAAGCCAAGCATACCTACTTAGGGAGATTGGCAAACAGCGGCAAAAGATAAACTCCAGCGTTTGCCATAATCGAGGTAACACTTGCTCGGACCGAGAAAGACTCCAGCGTTCGCCGTAATCGTGACAACACTTGCTCGGAACGAGGGAGACGCCATAGCGTACGCCACTCCAAGATGATTTCCAATGATTATCACATTTAGAAAAGAAGAAGCCGAGACTTAGAGCTACAATGATGCAATAAAGGTCGTCGTGGCAGCGAAGAAGACGCAAATCGGCTGCAATCGTGAAATTAAACCGTCGTGATGGTCGTGAAGGTTGCGTACAGCTTCGGTGCCTGCAAGACCTACGCGTTAGAGTGAGCATCCTTCAATTTTTTTCTTGTGACGATATTTCAACACCGCGAAAGATAAAGCACTCTTTCCGCTTTTCTCTGCTCTTCGTCCCGTCTTTGGAGCTGTTTTAATGGAACTCTGACCGTCACACCTCCTGACGGTTATTTCTGCCGTGAGATGGCGAGAAGGGAGAGTGTTCCTGCCGCCCCAACCACATATCAGCGGTGTGGGTTCTTGCGTCGGACGCCGCGACCATACGGAACGTTGTTTAAAAATGATGGTGTGAAGTTTGCCTGAAGTGTAAAAACACCGTCCACCAGCTGGTTGTAAAATTGAAGCCTTCCCATGTACATCTGTCGGCCCGGGTGTTTTAAAAGTGGTTAATATACCACTTTCTGGGTATTCATCCGTTTACAGTGCTCACCCTGAGTCACACAAAAAGGGGAACCTTGAGTAGTATGCTAAGCAGCCATGGGGTCGACTGAAGTTCCCATTAGTTTTCAGTTCGTCGTTTCAGTTGACGTACAGCTTCGCATGCCTTCGTTGTATCAGTAACTTCTTGACGTAGTTTGAATGAGTGAAGGGCATAAGGCGCGTTCGTAGCACTTGCTCCCGTCTCCGTTTGTAGCGCAGTGGAAAGGGCGCCACGTACCTCCCGTTGCAGCCAGGCAGTCGTGGGATCGAAACCGGGCGTCGCCTAACTATTTCGTTTTATAGTGGACTGCGCTGACGTCAGCCCAAACGCTGACGGGGCTGAAGAGATGAGCATGCGCAGTAGAGTACGGACGGCGGAAAACGACAACCAACGAGGGAGGGAGGGAGACAGCCCCGTAGGTTTTAGATGCTTCGCCTCTAAAACCTTCTCTGGCACGAAATACCGTTTACACGAAATGGCTGAAATAAATTTTCTTAATACCACCTTCTACCCCTTCCCTTTGGCTCACTAAACATTCTGCCACCACCACCCCCATGATACCCCCTGTTCAAGATCACTGAAAAGCTGTAGTGGCCTTTAAGCAGAGAATATCCACGCACGAGAAATACACATACACAGGCTAGGAAACACGCGTAAATTCTTCATCAAATCCAAATTTGGTTGGTGATAGGGTGTACCAAAAAAGTATGCTTGCACTGAACGTTTTGTTTTTCGTTCCATTACAGAGAATTCCGAGTACAGGCGAAACAATTTCTGTCACTACGAAGTTGATCGCACCAATCTGGCCAGTGTAATGAAATCACTTTTGTTGCAATGGAGGATAAATGATCTGCGGGAACAAGGGCGCGCGGTAAAGTGCGTTCGAAAAGATTTCTCATTCTTGCATTGTAGTTTTCCTGTTTTGTTTGGAGGGATCACCAAATAGGTGAAATTAAATGTTCTCACCGGCTCAAATTGATTACTCGAGCACCTCATACAGGAACTCAACAGGGTGTGCAACCCAGGTAACGAATGTCACTGTACACATAAAGCCGCTAAAGTGAATATAAATAGATGCGTATAAGAGAATTATTCTGAAAGAACGCTAAGGATCTTGTTATTGACTCCGAGAAAGTACTTAGGTCGTCCTTGCGTCGTTGCCCTTGCACATGTAACGCTTTTTTTCCCTGCCAGTAAAACTGAGCACCGCCCTTCTGGATTACGGGAGTCTTCAGCTCCCTTTCTGGCGCCAGTTTACCCGATAACGGCGGGGGAGGTGAGGCGCGTATTGTCGGTTCATTGACGCAGGTATTCGCCGGCGTCATGAGGTCTGTGACGTTGACCTAGAATCGGATCATCAAGCAAGCGCAGAAGGTTGCTTTTTATGCAGCTCGTTTCTGTTTCTATTCTTTACGAGCACTACTTTGCTAACATTTCTTATTAAGGCCCCTGCCGAAGAAATGTGAAGAAATCAATACGGGACAAAGGCAGGAAACAAACAAATGGAAGTTGGAGTCGAAGTTACCATGCTTCAAATTCTCATCACCGATAAAAACATGCCCGCGTAGCAAGCGGAGAGAAAGTACAAGCCCACTTGTCGGCACGAGCCCACAGCCAGAACCCAGTTAGGTGCGACGAGGGAAAAGGATAAACACTGGGAAAATTGCACTGGCGCAGAGGAAAGATCAGTAACAGTACGACGGCGACAACAACAGTTGAGAGAGACAAAATAGCAAGAACGGCAGAGAAGTGCGGCAAAAGGAGGCGAGGGCATTAGCAAGGAATTGTCATCGAGGGGTCGATATTGCCTGCCACCTCATTTCCGTATGCAATGCGCGCCCGATCAGTCGATGGCTCACGCGAGCGCAAGTCGGCGACGATGAGGAGAAAGACATCGGCTCCTGCGGCCGAAGGTGGCCGGGACGCGCCATGTCACGTGGTTGCTCTGTGCAGCGAAGCGTTTGGAAATACGCGGCCGGCGTAAAAAAGGAGATGCATAAGGAAGATGAGAGAAGAAGACGGGGAGCGGGGAGGAATAACTTCCCGACTATCAGTTCTTCTCGCCTCCGTTTGCGTCGTAGCGTGATGAGGCGGAAGAGGTGGGGACGAGATGAAAGAGGGAGGGCCAATTGTTCGTCCGTTTCGCTCCTCCACTGCTGCGGAATCAATGATGCCTGGAAACGAGTGAGGAGCTCAGAGCTCACGCGCCATTTACGTTGCTGGTGTCGGCGCGGCCAACGCGACTTCCTTAATTCACTTTTCTTATCGCCTTGCAGCGTGCTCGGGGCAATGGTATCCGTGTTTCCTGTTTTACTTTTGCCGGTGTCGCAGTTCTTTATGCGGCAATGCGGCGCAAAGCAGCTCGACAATGCTTCATATTTGACCCCGTTTGGCATGCGGGCTGTTGCGAGAACCCCAAAAAAGGCAGTGGGTGGGCAACAAAGTTATTTTTTGAAGGCATAGAAACAGGGTCAGGTCATGCGCCCGAGTATTAGTAAACCAGCACTAATTGTGGCAAGAGAACCTGTGCAGAGCAACGAATAATAGATCGGTCTGTAGTATAAATTTCTGTATTCTTAGGGTATAGATTTCCAGCTCTATTTTAGAATATTTAAAATACTTTTTTTGTCATACTGCAGGCTTATTAGAAGCGCTGATGCAAATGTTTGTTCAGGTGTTCTAAGTGCGAATGCACTTTATAAGCGACCCTGAATTCCGTTGACCGCCGTCCGTCCACATAGCAACAGCTGCGGGTGCGCGCGCTCCTCGTCTTCCTTGGCAACGGGGGGAGATGGGCGCGCGCTGCCTGGCCGCTGACATGGCACATACCCACGTGGGGGATTGGCCAGGAATCTCCTCGTCTTCCTTGGCAACGGGGGGAGATGAGCGCGCGCTGCCTGGCCGCTGACATGGCACATACCCACGTGGGGGATTGGCCAGGAATCGGGCGTGAGAAGGGCTAATGCACCCGCTTAAAGGAGTACTGACACGAAATTTCAAAGCTGAGATCCGCTCTAGCAATCAAGTACAACGACAACAGAAATAGGTGTCTGTGCATGGCACATACCCACGTGGGGGACTGGCCAGGAATCGGGCGTGAGAAGGGCTAATGCACCCGCTTAAAGGAGTGCTGACACGAAATTTCAAAGCTGAGATCCGTTCTAGCAATCAAGTACAACGACAACACAAATAGGTGTCTGTGAATAAATGCATCTTTCTTTCTTTGTAGTTGTGTGTGTGTGTGTGTGATCTCTCTTTCGCGAACATTACCGAACCGCGCAAATTCAACTCCTGCATTCGCACTTTCACATTCTTCCCCTCGGGGAAATGCGGGGAAATTTTTTGATAAAGTCTTTCCTGGCTTAAGAAAAAAATATGATGCTGATGGCGGCAGGTGTGGCGGTTACGAGTATGATGATGATGTTGATGATTACGACTAGAAGGTCATCTTTAAAAAAGTGCGCCCACAATCAAACACTCACCATTTTAAAGCATGCCTTTCGTCCCTACTTTAAAATTCAACCATCTTTTCCCTCTGGAATGTCGCGCGTACCAGAATATTTTTTCTTAAAGCGAACTGATGCCGTTGTACGCAATGCGCGCCCTGAAGGAAACCCAACTTTCTCTGACGATGATGATGAATGGTCGTTTGGGATGTGAAAGAAAAAACGCCTCTCATGGTCGCAATCGAACCTGGCTCCCTCGCGTTGTGGATCTGGCGTCTATCCGATTGCTCGTCGAAGCGAACATGGGCGAACAGGCGACATGGTCGAAGCGAACGCCAGGCATCGGGTACGGATTCGCGCCGTACACACCAAACCCAAACGTTAGGCCTACCGAGTGCGCACCCGAGAGTTGCTTTGGGTATTCTCGAAAACTGGTGCGTACCTCCAGAGTGGAACATACTCGCAGTGTGGGATTGGTCTTCCAGATAATCCACCACGAGGAAGCTTCGCGTTCGACCACCGTCGTCGTTAGACAGAGGGGTGCGTGATGTCGATTTCATTTACATTAAATATACTAAGCATATTTTACCCCCCCCCCCCCCCTCCACGAACTTCTAGGAGAACGAGAATTTCTTAATTTGAGACTTACAAAGCCTCGTTTCCCGCAGAACAAAAGAAAAATCTGTGCTAATCCAGCCTGTAAAGGTGGTCGGAAAGCGAAGCTGTGAACGACACCAACAGCGATTACCCATGCGACTTCACTTGAATTGTATACATTTTTGGGCCCTTCCGACGCCCCACGTTCCACACAGTGCCTTATATGACATTTCAGTGCACTTCAACCATCGAGACAAACTGAAAAAAAAAAGAGAACTGAACAAACTTTTACGCAGATGACGGTGATCTGGCAATGTCTAGATAAATCAGGCACTCAAATACACCACCGTACAGCGCAGCTTACCGACATAAATCGAAATCTTCCTTGCTCTGTTGCTCTTTTTAATATACGGCACCTGATCTCGTATGGACCAACGTTAGTATGAATATCGTCAAAGCCGTCAAGCAATTCATAGTAACAAACCAGAGACAAAAGAAAGAAGAGGGCACAAACAAAGCGCTGACTCTTGTTGTTTCTGCTTTTACTAAAAATATGTACCCACTCGCCTTCGAGCCTTCATATAACCTTCAAGCAACGCAGTTGGTTTAAAGTGTAAGGGTTCAATAGTTTATGAGAGCTTGAGGTGTTATGCCGAGTGGTGGGAAGTGTGTATGAAGAGGTAGAATAGGCAAGTGGAAGTAAAGGAAGGGTAGGGAAAGTGGTAAAACATAGTGTGCAGTCAATTCCCGTTCTAAGTCATTCATAATCTTTGAATTTTTTACCTAAACTTGCATACTTTAGCTTTTTCGTATACAGTACTCGACCCCTGTCGCTTTCCCTCACTACAGTAAAAAAAAAAAAATTCTGATACGGTGTTTTATGAAACATGGTTAAGTAGCGCGGTAAAGACGGGACAATGCAGAACAGACCACAAATGACTACGAACGAACTAGCCCACATTTATGCGTTGACAAGTATGGTTTTATACTTTTCAAAGTTTTTTCCGGCGGAGGTAATCAAAAAGTACTTACTAGCATCGCCTTGCAGAAAATCGCGACTTTTCTGGCCCCTTTTCAAACATCCACTTCAAGATGGCGACATTTCTGGCTACTGTCGGCAATTTTTCGGCGACTTTTTTTTCTAGGGACCTGGCAACCCTAAGCAGTACCTACTTCACCACCGAGTAACGCGCGGTCATATGGTCCAACCCGCACAATTACCCTCTGGCACCTAGAAACCTCGGACGGTTTTTGCTTAGGCACTTATCTGTACAGCATCGCCAACAGATTTACTCCAAAACATGTAGTTCAACGTAATATGTTAAAACCTGCAAGCAAATTCAGACTTTTATTTTGGCTCACGTACGCGCTATTTTAATTTTACTTGTACGAAACAAAATGTTATAATGGCATTACAGGACCTCTTCGTATTCGTCAAAATTCAACACGAGATTGCGAAAAAAGAGAGTTAATAACACCCTTGCAGCGTATGCGACAACTCAGTGGTGCATGACTTCAATCAAAAACAAGCATCCGAAAACGCTGGTACGAAGGTAAACAAAGCCGGTATACAGCTGACGATGGAAGCACCAAGTCGAGTGCCTCCAATTGGGACGCGAGTCGACGGAGCGATCAATGCGGGGAACGCTCACCTCGCAGTGTAAACAGAACAAGGAAAAGTAGTGTTTCCGGGTGACAGTTCATCGTGTCGGTGGCAGCGGACAGCAATCATTGTAGCTGTTTTCCCGGAGCGAAAACCACCGATTGCACACACCCTCCACCGTCGTGTCACTGCGCCAGCACTGATTCGGCGAACGTGTCAGAGGGACTTCCGTAGCATCTGCGGAGCGGCGGGGTTCGTGCAGAGAGAATCGAAGGAGGACGAAGGCGCCGGCCCGTGGCATAGTGTAGCCCACCGCGCCGCTTTCATTGGCCACGACACACAGTAGTTTCTTCCCTCGGTGGCCCGACGGGACCGCGGAAGAGACGGGTGCGTCAACTTCACGACCCATCTTCAGCCGCTGTCTGCGGCACGTTGTCGCTCACCAGTCGGTCGGGCTTCCTTTGATTCAGCTCGGGTCCACGTGGTCTGGCGGGCCTCCTGTGACGTCAGAAAGTGATCCGACAGCGCTGGTGCCACCTCGCGGGTCTCGAAAGGGGGCGATCGCGTGGAGTTTGCGAGATTCCGAGCCCGGAGAACGGCCCGTTGTGCGGACCGCGTGGTCTCTCAGGAAATGGGGTTTCGGCTGGCGTGGGAACACGGTGTGCGGCTCTGCCGCCACGCGTTCTTCCTACGGCTAGGGCGGTGAGTTCGTGCCCTGGAACGGTCCCCTGGGATATCCGAGATACGCGTGTGTAGGTATGTGTTTGTTTTCGTGTATGTATGTATGTATGTATGTATGTATGTATGTATGTATGTATGTATGTACGTACGTACGGATGTATGTATGTATGTATGCATGCAGGTATGTATGTATGTATATATGCATGCATGCAGGTATGTATGTATGTATGTATGTATGTATGTATGTATGTATGCATGTATGTATGCATGCATGTATGCATGCATGCATTTATGTATGTATGTATGTATGTATGTATGTATGTATGTATTTATGTATGTATGTATGTATGTATGTATGTATGTATGTATGTATGTATGTATGTATGTATATTTTTATTTTTTGTTTACATATACTGTCAATCCCGATTCGGGATTATTGCAGGAAGGCCACATACATTTTGACGGAAAAATATTTTAAAAAGTTTTCTCACGTCACATGCTCAATAGCACCTTAACGTACCCGCCGCAGTGGCTCAGTGACTAAGGCGTTGAGCTGCTGAGCACGAGGACGCGGGTTCGATTCCCGGCCGTTGCGGCCGCTTTTCTAATGGAGGCATAAAGCAAAAGCGCCCGTGTGCACGAGATCTCGGCGCAGGTTGAAGAACCCCAGGTGGCCAAAATTAATCCGGCGCCCTCCACTATGGCGCGCCTCACCGCCTGCGTTGTGTCGGCGCGTTAAACCCTTCAATCAATCAATAAATCACATTAACGTATGACACGAAGTAGGCAGCAATATACAGCAAAACTACATCAACGTCAGTGCAGTTGTAGGTCATAAATATAAAACAATTATGAACACTTTAAACACTGGACAAGCAACTCAATTCGCCATTTCAAAGACAACACGCAACATTCGAGGAGGTACGAAAAACTGTCGAATGATGGACTGTTTTTATACAAATGGCCAAATTGGTCCCCTCACTAACTGGTAATGGGGAGAACCAATATTTAGAGCAGTCAGTCCGGCATTTATATTCATTCAGTGTCTGAATATTTTAGTGGTGTCGTTCTTGTTTTTGTTAATGAAATGTACTTTGAACTGTCTACAGCCAACTGATCGTGAACTAATCGGCAGAGTAATTTCTGACGTGAAAGTTCAGCGCGGTTTTTAATTATTAAGATACCTGCTTTCTTCACGAGTTTTATGGCTGAGTGTCATATCCTGTACTTGTTCCACACAAATATAATCGCGTATCTTTGTGTTTCTTCTAGTGCGTTTATGAGGTTCTTTGTAAGGGACTCGGTGGAGGGCATCCTTATGCCGTGATACCTAGGCTTCTACTTTCCGTCCAGGCCCTTTTTACCTGTTCTTGCTGGTGTCCTAGGTCCGGATCGACCAGAGGAGCCATCCACTGCTCGAAAGATTGGAAGGGGATAGGGGTAGGTTGGGAGTTTGTTGGCACTCCCATATTTGGTGGTACAGGGTATTGGGCGTTTGACAGAAAATGCAAAGGGAGGGATACTGAGTGGGGTAGATAGAATTGAGGACGGTACTGGGGGGATAGGAATGCGTCTGCAATCACTGGAGAGTGGTGGCTTCTTCTAGGGTAACCGAGGATGAGGTGGTGGGAATTTTCTTCTGCCAAGCCTGTAATGTTCCAGGACGTATGAGTAGCGGAGAAGTGGGTCCGTTTTGATGTCAGCGGAGAACACTTCGTCTCGGGTGATGACCCGGTGTATGTACGCGCGGGAAGCTGTGTGAGCCGCCTCACTGCCGCCAGTAGATCCATGCCCAGGAACCCAGACGATTTGTATCTCATGCCGCTATGCAATGGTTTTTTAGAATGCTGGTGTAGAGGTGCGCCCCAGCTGATAACTTCGACATGCCTCTTCCGAGTCAGTTTGTGCTGTGATGAAGTCCTTGCGAGTCGGGGCAGCCGGGGAACCACGCGCATTTGCATATTATAGTACCGGCCAGATAGATGTGCCGTAGGTGAGTGGTTTGACTTCGTGTGGCGGGGAAGCAAGGCTTTTACGGAGGAAAATAGTCGTGTTAATGGTGATGACGTGATATTGCTTACATGGCGATAACATCTAGGAATTTAGGGTATAACCAGGCCTAGATATTTGTGTTTATTTAGTGCGGAAAGCTTGGAATTATCTAAAAGAATCTGTATTCAGATACATGCTGTTTTCTGGTTATCGCCAGGACACCAGATTTTTCTACATTAAGAGTAATGTATAGTGTACACCATTTAGATATGTACTTTAAGCTGTTATTCAATTTTGCGTAATTTAATGGAGTGTTCATTTCTTGGTAAAGTGTACATTCATCGGGGACGATCGGCATGTTTACATTGATACGAGCAGGCAGATCCCTAATAAAGATCTGGAGTAAAATAGCCGCCAAAGCATTTTCTGGTCGCACGCCGGGTGCAACATTCCTTGATTTCATTTATTGATTGTGGGGTTTAATGTGTCGACGCTACACAGGCGATCAGGCGCGCCGTAGTGGAGGGCTCCGGATCAATTTTGGCCAACTGGAGATCTTTAAGGTGCGCTGAAAACTTAAACATATTGCCTCGACTCCGATCGCATCTGGAAGGTATTTAAAGGAAATATATATATATTTTTAAAATGGCCACACCTGACCACGTGTCGGCCTTTCTTTACCAATGACTACGTAGTTAAGGGGTGTTACCTTGAAATCTTCTATCTGTTTTTTTAGCCAAGTTTCTGTCAAAGCTACAAAGCCCAGTTCCATGCCAAGAAGCAAGAATTCAAGCGGCACTAATTTTTCAAGCATGCTACGGGCGTTTATATTAAGCAACCTTAGCTCTTTCGCTATTTGCGGATTGGTCGCTCACGTGCTGCTGCTCCGTCGTTTTTTCCGTGGTTGGTGGTGCGAGGACGACAGTATGTGTGCGCAATATGATTAGTTTCTTCGTCCCATGGATACACAACGTCACTTACTCGTAACTTGTGATAGACCAGAAATACTTCGTCTCTGGTTTCTTTGGTTTTGCAACTTGCCACAGTTTTCTTCTAATGTCCACTATTCTGCCTGGGAAGTCGTTTCCAATAGAGAGAGCAGTATCTTTTAGTTTTGTGCAGTTTCTCAGAATCGTTGCTTTGCCTCGGATTGATTTCATTGATTGTAGGGTTTAACACGCCGACGCAACGCAGGCGATGAGGCGCACCGTAGTGGAGGGCTCCGGATTAATTTTGACCACCTGGGATCTTTGAAGGAGCCATGAAGAGAAAACACAAGTTTTGTTCATTCAAAAGATTGTCTCGTTAGAATCATACTGACACCACTTTTAACGTAAACTTCGCTCAAATAAGCTACATAATTAGGAAAAACGGGAATGGTCATGCGACCCACCAGCTCATTTCCCGCAACAGAACCTGTGATGTCACATGGGCTAAGCTCTGCGATTGGCGGAGGCTGGCAGAAGCAGACGCAAATTTGGTAGAGCTTACAAACTAGACCAACGAGCGATTTGCGCTTAAATTTAGGGCACATTCTTTACAAAGCAATAAGAATGATGGGACAAACAGTGGAAGTTACGAAAGCACATGTAAACATAGAAGTACTGATGCGTTCTGCTGTTCGTACTGCGCACAGCATGCTTTGGTTTAGCTGCACAGCACTACGGGGCTTGGGGTTGTCTCAGACGACACTGGCCGATTGACGCAAGCAACGGTGTCTTACGTGGCCCCATTTGTCGAGCGAGCACTGTTTCAGGGAACGAATATTTTCTCCCAGAACAAAAACAAGCCAGGTTTAAATGCGGGCAAAAACAAACCAAACGCTTGCCACAGTATGGTGGCGCGATCTAGGTTACGGAACGTAAAGAAACGCGGGAACAAACCAACACCGCTGTACAGGGTGGAGACAACCTTTGAACGGTCCCGTGCCGCCGCAATTGGGCCAACGGGCTCAACGCGTTATTCTTTTCGTTTCCCACGAGACCTAGCAACGCGAAACAGACAATATGATTCAAACTTCTTCAGTAAACCGCGTTGCGGCGATAATTTTAGCGCGGTTTTGACACAATGACTTGCTTCGGCGGCGAGCGAGCAACCGAGCATGGCGGCGTCAGCGTTACGTGTCTCTACCCTGTGCGGCGGATGCGTGAATGAAGGTACTCTAGGCTGCAGAGCGGTCGGTTCCCGTGATGTCACTTGGGACCACGAAAACGCACGATTGAGCGGGAAAATCAAAATTTTAACCTAAATTGTTTAATTTCTCAGTGAATAAAGCACCGTTTGTATCCGGACAAGTGCTGGGGGCACTATAAAACACGAAATCTTTCGAATAAAACCAACTTGCATTTTCTCTTCATGGCTCCTTTAACGTCTTTGCCTCTGAAGTCGAGGAGCTTTAGTATGACAGGTCTAGTTTTCTTAGCGTCCGTTTTTCCTCCCCTGTGGATTCTTTTTATGGCAACCAGGCTTCATCTCCTTACATTTTACTGCAAGGTATTATACGGCTAACCAACCAGTTTTCATTCCGGTGAAGGTGCTTTACTCGGTACCTCTCTGGGGCTCCTCCTCGCCATCGCCAACCCTTTTTTCAGAACGTATTGCCCTCGCCACCATCGGTGCTTCTGTCACACGTTTCGCCATTGTCTGGAAATGGCGGTAGCGTCGTTATAAGATGATTGCACAGTATCAACAGAAGCGCGAATGGGCGTAAAAACGACCGAAAGCTGCCACCGCCCTTGACGCCTCGAATTGCACTCCGCCTCTGGGAATCCCTCCCGGCTGAAGAGCCACTTTCCCGGCTAGAACGCCGGCGTGAGTCTATAATTCTTCAGCTTGAAAGACTTTCCGGGCGTCATTTTCTCCGGTGTATTCCAGGCCTAAGTATGCGCCCATCTCCGGTTGCTGGTTTATGCGTGCACGGGTTGGGGATACAAGGAGGGGGCGCTTGCACCGACAGCTGTACTCCATGCCGTTACCGATGAAATTCCGATTGTGCTGGTGGGAGATCTAAACGTGGAAGTCTTGTGGCTCAATGCGACCTGTCAGCTGTCCGCCGCAGCCGAGCGGCTTGGGTCTGGGTTGGTGTCTTACTCAGACTGTAAGATGCCTACGATGGGGAAGGGAAACGGACAACCACAGGTTTCGCCGCTGGAATAAAGCTCGAGGTCTTCAAGGTTTTAGCGCGTAAAGGGTCGGACGCTTCTCGTTCTGTAGGGGAAAGAAGAGCAAAAATTGAAGAAGTGTAGGACGGAACAGAAGTGAGAAGGGCGCGAAAACAAGAGAAAGCCGCTGCCACCGCCGTTGCCGCCTCAAGTTGTAGTTCGTCGAGTAGCAGTGCATCCCTCCCCGAACATCTCCCTGGAGAGGTCCAATTGTCGTGCCATCATGAACAATACACTAAGAGACCTTAAACTAAACAGAAGAGAATTACCTCCACCTCACTCTAACCTAGACAGGCAGCAATCAGTATTACTGAGACAAGCACAGACTAACACGACATGCACCCCAGCTAGACGATATATTTTCTCTAAAGGAAGAGCACAAGAACCACCAGTCTGCCAACACTGTGGTGGATATCCTAATCAGCAACATGTCCTATGGGAATGTCCTCACACCATTCCCAGCATTCCTCACTTACACACACCAACGCAGCTGCCATATCCCATTGACCCAACCTGCATGGCTGACTCTCGCCTTTACCTTCGAGGAGCAGCTAGCTCTAGTGCAATACATCAAAAACGCACTAGAACTGAGTTCCCCATTCCCTGAAGACGACCTGTAATTGGGTTGTCTGAACTGCCTTTGGTTCTAAATAAAGTTTTCTCTCTCTCTCCCAATATTCCTGCGCGCCATGTCAACACACACACCAGTCGATTTATAACTGCGGAATACTGCTTGCACTCGGGTGTACTCGTTGCACTGTTACGTCTGCTGTAGCCGCCACACGTCAACAGTTTATTACAGCGTCCTTATTTTGAGGGTGTGCGTCTGTCTCCCCGTTGACGAAGCCGCGTATCCAACACCATGTTTGAATCTCCCCGTGCACGTCGCCAGCACAAGCACCTGTTACAAATTGACTGTGTGTGCGTGTGTTGACGGGGTGAGCGAGCTTCGTTAACGCATAGCACAACAGTGCGCCGACATGATTTCCAACATAGCATCGTTGCCAGGAAGAGAGGGCAACTTACGTCGATCATGCGACTCCGAAAATGCGACTCCTCCATAAGGCATCGAACGGCCGTTTTCGGCGACAGCGGCGGCTGACTCATCGCCACCGACAATGCAAGAGACTCCTCCTTTCCTTCCTTCCTCCGGTATTAGCATGCACCAGCCATGCCGAGCGCATTACGGCGACTTGTGTTTTGTGTTTGTACTTTTTCGTAACGTTCGAAAAAGACCGCTGGCGCTTTCGGTTATAGGCAGTATTCATTGAAACGTATAGCTGTCAATTTCTTCCCTTGACAACACTGGAAACTGCCGCAGACATGGTCGATGCGCCACGGACATGGGGCGGCTTGCGCCCCTGCGGCCGCATGCCGAAGAAGAAAAAACACCGGCGTGCGTCGTCTGCTCCATTTCAACCGACTTCTCAACGGTGGTGTCAACAAAGATGTTATTATTCGCACTCATATAATTGTACTCGAGACATTATTGGCGTTCGGTGGGGTAGAGTTTGGAACGTCCAATACAAATCATGCGCTTAACACGGGCAAGTACCGCCATTCGGCGCACCCCGACGTAACCAGTAATGACGTACTCACATGGTTGCCTGCATGCGTGCTTCGCCAGTGAATACAAGCTACAAATACGCGTTCTGCTCGAGCGCCCTTCAGAACGTCGGCGGCATCGACTCCTGTTGTGACTCCGCTCAAGTCATGTAGGCACTCCAGAGTGCTGCTCCTGTAAGCGTCGCTGTTCATATCTCGCCACGCAGTAAAGCAGTTAAATTCTGCTGTCGGCTTTTTGTCGGCAACCCCGAAGCAACTCTCCTGCTTGCCGCTGGTACACCGCGCTACCACATATACCAGAGGTAAGGGGGCTTGGTTCGGGGACAGCTTCGCCATCGTAACACGCCGCATAGGAAATGTTACAAGCAAAACACTTCGGTCGTTTAGAAAGTTCGGCAGTCGACCTCAGGCCCCTCTACTTCTTAGGCGGGAGTCATGCACCCGGACACGAGCACATGATGATGTAATCGGGAGCTCTGTACGCAAGGTTTGTGGGCTGTTATAAGACATGTAAGGCGAAAGAAACATGCACGGGCTTGTCAATATCGGCGAGACTCGAAATATCAGAAATTCTAATCCTCAAATCTGACCAGCCGGTACGGAGACGACCCCACCGCCCTAAACAGGGATGTATTCCGTACATGTACCGGACTCGCCGGTCCCGCAACCTGGGGAGGTATTCTCGTAAGTGTCCGTTTTGAAAACGTCCGTTTTGCGTCCCTTTTATCGTGACAAACTTGCGGTCAAGCCGATGGCGTTTGATAATACCGTAACTGTTTTTGCAAATGCATTTTAACGAACTGAAGTCCTGTAAACCTTTCTATATGATGTGTTTATTTGAACGTGTTTTGAAAGTCTAACCACGATGAGATTTTTTGTGACAACGTTGAATGTTTTAATTGCAAGGGGACGAACGTCCAAAGATGGCAGCTGCATGCAGCTGTTTCCTGTGACGGTAAAGTGTAAATAATGGTACGGCTACTTAGTTTTTTTTTTTTTTTTTTGCACTTGAACCTTGTTTCGATGTCGGTGACAATGACCGTTCACCAAAATAACCCTCCCGTTACGCAGTTCGGCATCGACGCAGTTTGGACACGCTGACGCGATCTTATCCAAGAGCCTTGAATGGTGTGTTACGCCGTTTACATTTATGTTGTGCTCTACAACTGAAAAAAATGTGGAAGTAGCGTGGATGTACGATGTACCTGTCGCATGTGAAGCCTACGAACGTTACGCTTGTGTGTATATTGTCAAGTACTAATAAACCGTGATTAATTTCATGTCGAGTGGTTGTGTAATTGTGGTCATCTGCTCGACAGCTATCGAGCTCGCAGACGATCGTTCATTTCACTGAGTGATGGCGACGCGTGCATATCATTTGGTCCTCGACACTGAGCCCGTGCTGCAGCCGGCCAAGTTGAGTCACAGAGCTCGAAACAAAGACACCGCACGGTCCTCTTCGACAGGCGGAAATGCCTCTGTAAGCATTGGAGTGCGTCTACATTACTTCTCGACCGCCTGTTCCGCCGGCGAGCCAACAACAAGGAGATAACCGGAAAATTTATGATTTACCTTCGTCTTTTTCAAATTCAAATTGTCTGCTGATAAGTAGCCGCCAACTAACTCCGTTGCGCTTGCGTTACGTCACATCCGGTTGTTCGCTTTTATCCAGTGAGGACTTGCTCAAAACAGACACCTTTGAAACGGACACAAAAGGGAGAAAACACAAGAATACCACCCTGTGTAGTTACATTTGTCGCTGCACCAATGCCACCACTACGACCACAAACTCCATCGATGTTGCATAGGAAATAAGTATTGCTGGTAAGTCCCCTTCCCGCATTGAAGCAGAAACTTTTCTTACCTATTCACAGAGATCCTGGTGAAATTACCAGACTGGCCGCATCTCTTCCTCAGCCCTACAGCACCCTCAAAACTGGTAAACACCGCCCTCCACCTCCATTGGAATCGTGTGGGCACCTGGACACGCCACACATCTTCGGCGCTAAAGCGGCCCACACCGCGGATCGCGGTTTATATGGCACAGGGCTCTTGCCAACGGTGGCCTACTTTTACCTGCACAGGACCAGCCCCATCGGCTCACTGGCTGCGTAGAAATGCCCACGCAATACCGGCAACCTCACCGAAGCCTCTCACCACTATACGGGCTCCTGTCCCGGGTGGTGGTGGTGTTCAAACGCAATTTATTGTCCTTTAGACGGTAAGGGCGATGACGAGGGGAGGCCCAGACTCCTGCTCAGGGAATTTGAGTGCCCCGGATGTGGCCTTTTCTCTTCCGACCAACAGGAGCTGGTCCTCCAGGGAGAGGGCTGTCTAGGATGAGCCACCAATGCCTAGGAATGGGACCGGATTGAAAGGGGATACTAGCAACTCTTTTCCGCTTGCGATCATGATGTTGCCTGGGTTGCATATTCTCGGGGATGGGGTCGACGTTTATTCTAGTCCGCCAAGATGTCGGTAACGATTGTTTCACTCGGTTCTGTGGCGGCCAATATGTGGGGAGGACAGGGCTTTGGAGTACGTGTACTCCCGCCTCGTTTTTTCGAGCCTTCTTTATTGGCACGTCAGATAGGTAGCGATCAGTTCGTCGAAGGAGTTATGAAGTCCTATTTCTTCAATTCCTAGCCCGGGAGGAAGCTACAACTTGGCAGCGACTCCAGACGAGCAGCTACCGCCATCTTACTAGGAACGCCTTCCGCGGGGGGAGACCCGTTTTAGCCTCTGCCCAATACATAACTATTTATTCTCTCTCTGTCTCTGTCTCTCTCTCTCTCTCCCTCAGATCTCTCTCTCTCTATCAGCCGGATAATTTTTCAGCGTTGTGAAAATGTTTGATGGCATAAATTATGAGTTCGCACAAAAAAATTTGGAGGTTCAAAGCCCTGAATCACATGTAATTACAAGTAATCTTTATCCAGTTGTCACAGTTTTTTGTCTTGCTTGTAAGCGCCCTTGTATTTTTCTGATACTGGGGTCTGTGTCGGCAAACGTACAGGTTAGCCGTTCCCTCCTACACATCGTTCGACATAGAAAATTCAAACTCTCTTTTTTTTAACTGCTGCTTCCATTTCGTTCTCTTTTCTAGTTCCGGAGGTAGAAGAATCCCCAGGTATTCAGCCTTATTTTCCTATTTTGCGCTCTACAGCACAAACACTACGAAAAATTTCCAGGTTATTGTTGCAAGAAATTGAAATTGAAATGAAAAAAGTTTCCGCACTGTCAAATTCAATCGCAGCTCAAACACCTGCCTCACCATCTCACTATAGGTGCATTTATTGCTTTTTTTCGCACAATCTAAAGCCCTTCAATACAGCGCCGGCGCTCTTGGTCCTCCCACGCTGCACCAACTCGGTGCTCAAGCGTGTAATCTGTTGTCGCAGCATATTCACCATCGCATTTCTCACCAAGTTAGCTCGAGGCGGGAGGAGTGCTTGTCGTGCTAACATCGACTTTCTACTCCCTTCTTCTTATTCTTCTGTTGCGAAAAGCTACATTTGCAATTCTTCCATTTTGCCAGTTCTCTTCCCGTACGCGCCAAATCTGCCGCTTTATTTTATATTGTCCAATTTTATTTTACTTCAAGCTGAGTCCACTTCGACCTGAAAGTTAGCTCCTGCCAGCATGTTTTTCTTTTTTGCTACGCCTGTAATTTACTTTTGGGTTCGGCGGGCGCACAGAAAAAAGGGAGCCGCGTGATATATGACTCGCACTCGGCTCCCAGCTTGCTGATTGCCTAATACGAGCCGGCCTGCTTGTCGACCAGCGAGCGCCACTGCGGTAGCAAGGAAAGAAGACTCGAACATTATGCATGCCACCGAATTATTCAGGGTAAGGATGCCAAGTGCGGTGCAGAACGCGTTCACAAGCGGAATTCAACACACAGCGAGGAATCCTTCCGCCGTGCCAATCTCCCACGCAGACGTGCCCGGCGCCGCACACGCCAACGGAGGATCCGGAGCGCTGTCCGAAGCTCTGGGAGAAGGTTGTTAAGTCAGCAAAGACCTGGCGCAGAAAAGCGAAGCGCGGCGACGAAGTGTAAAAGTGAGAGGAAGTTTGTGTCGGGGAGAACCGATGGAAAAGGGAACTAAGGCGGGAGGAGTTAAAGAGGGAGCGGTAAGGCTTAAGAATCAGAAGATTTAAATTCTTCAGCGCAGAACTAATTCGCGTCCTGTTGCAAAACTCCTAGCGACATGAACAGAATTCTCCCTTGCGTGTACGAAAAAACTGTCCACCCTCAAAGTGCGCTGCCTAAATAAAACCTACAAACCGGTCCATCGCGATGGAAGCTATAGGACTGAAATGAATGAGAGCGCGTGCTGTTCCGTCGTGAAGTTGACGCTTCTCTTATTCGCGCGTCTATAGTTCATATCACAACCTAGCTGCAGCACTGTGGAGGCTACCTTGTTGTCCCCCTCAGGGCGCCTAACTCACCGCGAAGGAAGCGACAAAAGGCGCCGCGGCCGTGCGGTGCCACTTGCCGAGAGGGGAAAAGGGAGTGTCCTTTCAGGACCCCCTTCACGGCGGATTAGGCGCCCTCAGTGGGCGCACTATTGATAACAATGTAGCCTCCACAGTGCTTCAGCTAGCTTGTGATATGAACTATAGGGTGTCGTATTTAATTCCGTTTGTTTTTGCCAATGACGCATTACAAAAGGAATACGGGTTAGGCGCCTCTTTGAGGGCCTAACCCCTGAGGGGAGCACTGTAACAAGAGCGCAAAGCGAAACGCACTTCCTCCCGTCGGATTGCGTGTCGCTTCGCGCCCTTGTTACACTGCTCCCCTCAGGTGTTTCAGCTTTTCCTCCGGCCCTCAAAGCGGCGCCCCAACCCGAGAACACATGCATTTGCATAGCGCTACCACGTCGTTTCAAAACAACGTCCATTTTTTAGAAAATTGGGCACCTTGTGACAGTGTTTTTAACCCGACTTCAGTTTAGGGGACTTCTAATGACGTCTCGGCAAGCCTCCAATGACGGGACTGAACCTTCAAACCCCAACGCCGTTGTTCCCAAGAATATAGATGTATTTTTAACTTAATGGAAAACCTTTCCCGTTCAAGGCTAAAGCGTGATGCCCTTGATTCTGTCCACTGAAGCCTAAAACAAGTTTCTAGTCGGAGACATGGAACTGCGGGATACGTTACTGCTTTATAGGCGCATCAAACTAACATTCTCCTTCTCGAGAGTTCCAGTAAGATTAGTGTGACGTACTTTCGGATGTACTTGCAGGCAGATTCCGCGCCAAAATGGGCCTTATGTAAGGTTACCTCATGGGATGTTTCGGTGACCTATGATATGTAGCCTGCTTCCCCTCAAAGTGAGAAATGCTGCAGTAAAGTGCCCTTTGTTGTGACCGGGCGGGGGCACCCGATCCTTTCTCCGTTGCCTCCAACATACGATGGGTAGCGTGTATGATGCGAGCGGCCAGCCGGTGTTGCAGCCGTGAAGAAGTCCAGAGCAGTAGGGTAACGTAACTGTTTACTTCATAGCGAGAGGTGAGCCGAAGCCAAAAAAACATACAATGCCCCGACGGGCGAGGTTACAATACAGGACTCGAGCAGAGCGACCGCATGGATTCGCTGCTCAGACAGGAATGATAATCAGCGTTTGTGCTGCTTCTATTTATACCCAAAAAACGCCCCCAAGAGTAACACGCCACGAACATCACAAACACCCACACGCTCTTTCCATAGTTCGTGAGTCACCCATGGCTTCGTCCCACATGGCCTCCGAGAGGGGGGGGAGAGAGTGTCCTTGAAAGGTGCTGGGGTCGCGCTATCAACTGCTGATCGCGCCGATAGCGAAACGTCTGAGCCGGGAATGTCAAGGCGGGACTCACCGACGCGCAGGTGCCTGAAGGGTGTGGCGCTAGCAGCCCCCGGAGGCGCGTTGCAAAGCGAGGTGACTGACCCGGCATGGCGAGACACGAAAGTACGATTCACCGACACGCGGGCGCACCTGGTCGATTCCCACGTGGTGGCTGATGCGGGAAAACACGTGGTGTTGGCCGATTCGTAACAGCTAAACACGTGGCGTTGGCCGATTCGTAACACCTTTAAAGGAAAGGTACGCAAGTTCTCGCAGACCCGGAACTGCGTGTCACCGCATCATTACGTTTCTAGGATGGCTCTGGAGACCCTTTGCTTCGGACGGGTCTAGGAGAACTCGTCAAAAGTGAACTCGTCGCAGCCAACTCGTCATAGGTGAACTCGTCACATAGGGCAAGTCGTCATAGGCCATCTCGCACTAGGGAAACTCGTAACCTAGGGCAATTGGACACTCGGCCAACTCGTCACAATTTACGTTTTTCGTCTATCATGTTCAAATGAAAGAGTACAGAAGCTTGTATAATTTTCATCTTAGTCGTAAACATTCTTACACTCCTCCTTCTATTCACCACCCTTAATGTTTCCTTTGTCGCCTTCCAGGAACGCGCCAGCCAGACAGCGTATCTTTTTTTTTTCTGTGTGAAGCTAATGACGTGAGTCTTTTATATTAGATTTAGTTTGCCCGTTCTGTTTTATAATACATTTTTTTTATTTTGGTAATTAAGTGACGGCGCTGTATTCGGATTTGCGATTTCGTTCTGTGTTCTCGCTTTTTAGTATTTTGATCTTTTGTTTTCATTCCTGTTGACAAACGATGACTGTCAAGCTGGGTAACTTTCGTTTTGTTTGTCTTCATATCACCTATATATGGGAGCGAAAGTCAAGGCTCGACTTAAAAGTTGACCCCCCCCCCCACACACACACACACACTCACACAAAAAAAGTGTGACGAATATTTTTTAGAAGGAGAAGAAAAGCAAAAGCAGAAACCGGAAGTTGTGCTAAAACCGAAAAGCCAATTTCAAGCACCACCTGCAAACAAACAAGAGGGCAACATTTTACCCTATTTATAGATATATACACAAGCAGGCAAAAAGCTTCAAAAGATAACGCAAAAAGAAAAAAAGAAAAGAAAGAAAAGAAAACGCAAAAGAAAGACAAAGTCAAACCCCCCCCCCCCTTCTACAGAAAAAGTGTGACGAATATTTTTTGGAAGAAGAAAAAAAAAATAAACCTGAAAAGAAAGCCCTTACCCAGAAAAAAGTGTGAATTTTTTTTTTTTTTTTTGGCTACAAGAAGGGAAATCAGAAGGGGACAGAGGAACATGTGTTACAATAGAAAAACCATTTCAACCACCACCTGCCAACTAACAAAACCAGCGGACCCCCCCCCCTGAACTCTGAAGAGGTCAACCTGGGAGTAATTATAAGATTAGAAGCCACTAACTTCCTGTCCCCATTTCCTCGACATCGGCCAAAAATGAAACCACGAGACGACTTTTCCTAGCACGAGAAGGTCAGTGCTACCACTTTTCCTAGTACGGGATCACCTAGAACGAGATGCCCTCTTTGACCAGTTTCCCTATGACCAGTTTTCCTAGGACGAGTTGGCTGCGACGAGTGGGCCGGTTCCCGCTTCGGACTTCCAAACCATTGACACATAAAACATTCGGATACGATGAATGCCTGACGGACGTCTGAAAGAAGAGGCGTTAGGAGCGTGTTCGGAAGCTCTTTCGGATGTTGTCTGATGAGAGGGGTTCATCTGCAAGTGACCGGTAGCAGCCCCCAGAGTTGGGCAAGGAGGGTACATCCAAACGTCGCAAGCGGTAGCAGAGTAGGAGGCGAGCCCGGCGGCAACCATGGCGGTGCTGCGCCCGCCACAGGCAATTTGTCCTTGCCTGATGTCGCCTATCAAATTCGACACGCATAACGTCAAACCTTATTTAATTTATACTAGAAGGCCAGATAAGCGCAGCCCTCCGAGCGCGTCTTCTCTTCTCAGTTAGCTGAGTGTAGCGATGTGTGTTGTGTTGTTTCCAATGATGGCTTTGTTTATTACAGTGCATAGGTCTTAAAAGCAACACCGAAGAGTGGCGCGAACTGAGGAATAGTACTTGATCTGGATGAAGGAACTTCCTCGAGTTTTTCAAGCTCCTGTCTTTTCACAAGACCGCTGCACGCATTCAGCTTAACGGACCAATTGTGCAAAGAAAACAGGACGCCTGCTAACAAATCAGTCAATCACCAACTATCAACGCCTGCTAACAAATAAGTCAATCACCAACTATCCTTACGTTTGTGTTATGTGGTTTCACTGGGTAATTTTAGGCGAGTGGTAAAATTGCATTCTGCAGATTATATATCTGTACGTTTTTCCAATAAATTTAAAGTTTCAAATTCGCGGCGTGTCGTCAGCTTCTTTCTCGTAACTGTTATTGTTTGTTGTTTGAGAGCTTTCAAGATGCATTCTTACGAGCGGATATCTGTGTGTGCGGATTCTGCTAGCTGTTTTTAAAAGATTCGAACATCTTTTCAGCAGCGTGCCAAGAACATCGCTTCTATAACGGGTCCTAGAGCCGGTTTATAAGATTGCCACTTAATATCGGCCCCTTTGACCGAGTGATATGGAGAGGCCACCGTTGAGTAATTGTAACTGCACTAGTCTTGGCTTCTACGGCGAGCGCAGAAGCGCTTTCTGGCATCTACCAGTGAGCCAGCTCGTGGAAGAGAAATTAGAGAGAGGCAAGGTCGACGAACATTGCTATGGTTCGGCACGCCACCGCCGTCTCGCCGCCATTTCCCTCGACTTGTAGTGAGGCTGCTACACCAATCATCTCAGTATGGCCTCAAGATACGTTCATTGAGACGATGGATGGATGGACGTTGTCGACTAAAAAAGTACCATCAAGCTCCCAAACAAGACTTGTCTTGTGCCCATAACAGGTGTTTGTGTTGAATCGCCCAAACCAAACGCCCTTACCATAGCGCTGAGATTTGCAGCGCAACGCAAAGACGTAGAATCCAACGCCACAATGGGCGGTCCGTTTTGGAAAGAAGTGGCTATCTTTTTGGCGGTCGCATAAGTTGCGACCACGAACAAGTACTCTCTCCCGCACGACCGTGCAAGCACCAACTCTTTTCGCGAGATTGGAAATCTCTCTCCGGCTGCTTACGATATTCAGGCCCCTTCGCATAGCATTCTCATCACTTGCTGTACCCTTCTCGCACGGGTTCATGCCGGAGGACAGACGAGGACGCGGCTTTCGTTAGCGTTAGCGATTTCGGTAGGGAATCCGGATCACTGTTGCCCGTGAAAAGCTAAGGTTTTCACGGACTGGCTGCGTGGACAGCGCTTGAGAGGCTTGGCTGGGGTGAAACAAAGGCGACCATTAAGTTTTCTCTCCTCGCCTTAATCGTGTTGATTTTTTGTTTGTCGTGTTTGATTGACTTCTGTTATGATCTTTTTTTCTTGGATCCAAATTTATTTTACTTTATTTATTCATTTCAAAATACGGAAGCCCAGATTAGGGCTATAGTAGGAGTGGGTACAAAATTATATCTACAATTCAGGTATAGGCAAACAAAAAATCGATGTATTGTATCAACGCCGGGTTGAAAACAAAAAGAAAAGAACAAGAAAAATGGCAAATACATACGAGAATACAAATGATTGTGCACTGGCGTTATAGAGTTGTAATGCAAGAAAAAAGACTTCTAAAGATAAGCAAAATTTGCTGCAGAAATAAAACTGATCTTGTCTAACCGCCGCAATGCATTTTCTCACTGTTCCGCCAGGCATGCAGGCATACAGAAAGCTTTGTCGCACTGAAAGGATGGTGTCCAAAGGTTTTGCTGACTTCAGGGTGTAAGAAAACGTAGAAATGATTTAGCATACTATAAATCACTAAGCTTAGAACGAGTATTTATTTGTTGAAGGAACGAAAGATATAGATTTCTCCCTACGAGTGAATAATTGGGAAGACAAAAAAATATTTTCGCGAGAACTTGGGATTGCGCTCGTCAAGAAATACAAACCTGGTTCTTTTTTTTAAAGTTCAGCATCCAAACCCTTTAAAAGCCCTGACGTTAGCTCATAACATTCTTTTCCTACGTCATACTAGGCGAATAGTGTTGGCAAATATCGTTTAATTCTAGCCAAATATTGAACTTGAAGTTAACGCGTAGTTTTTACCAGAATATAACCAAACATAGTTATTCACGTGACAAATCGGCATTTATTTTACTCAGCGTAGACACCCCTCCGCTCACGTCAGTGTGGTTTTCCCCCGAAGGCTTATGGGAGTAGTTGGTAATGCATCTTTAAGAGGTGGTGGAACAGCTGACTAAGACTATGACACAAAGAAGAAAGACAGGAAAATTAGAAAGGAGATGACGACAGGAGATTACTACAACCCCAGCCCCTAAGAGGCTTCACCCCTAGAATTCCAGGCAAGACTGGACACAAGAACAGCAGCATCTTGTCCAGAGGACGGTATAGTTAACACTATAGGCAGTGTAGATCATGCGTGATCGATGTCACATTGTCCGTTTTGATGTTCCCAGTTATACCGCAGTTGATAGGAATCCACTGAAGCTCTACATAATGGTGTGCCTTTAGAGCCTCTAAACGCAAATAATTAAAGTCCAAAACAGCCTGATACTTCGGCCGTGATGTTAAGCACTGAAGCACTCCTCGAGAAACCGTGAAGATTGCTCACTGACATGCCGGTTGCTCGATGATGTAGGCGAAAGCAGCGCGCAGAGTGGCAAGATCGGTAACAGCGGATGTTGTCCTGCGGGTGAGCGTTGTGCTGAAGGCGGTACGGGCGGACAGAAACGAGATACCTATAGAAAATGAGGTATCTGTCACAGATCCGTCCGTGTGTAGGTGGGTGTGTGCCCTGTATTTGTTGTTGTGTTTTCGTTTATTGAACAGCCTCAAGGCTTAGCAGATATTAAGCGAGTATACGATCTACATCCAGGAAACTAGGTTAGCCTCCCGGATATAGTCCAGCAAGGAACGGTAGGCAGGACCATGGAGCCACCGATGGTAATGCGTGTCTTGCATCAAATTTAGGCCCTACTATCACACATCCCCGCTGAACTTTTGCGAGATTTGTTTCAAGGTAAAGAACTTTCAGGCAGGGGTGGATGATATCCGGTTTGCGGGTAATGCCAGTTGCAATTTACAGAGGAGGAAACATCCAAGGCGGTTGTAAATACTGGAGCAGGGTGCTGGTAGTCCAGTGGTAGAAGGTATGTAACTGAGCTTAGTGCTAATAGGTGGCCTTGCTGCCATGCTACAAAATGCAACCGCGCGCAAAAGATCTCCTGTGCGCCAAGGGAAATCGGGTAAACGCGATAAGATAACGGGTTAACTAGTACAAATCAGTTGAAACACGCAGAAATTCACGATGAAAGACGTTTATTATTTGGTCGGAACCGTAAAAACAATCGCCCTGTGGTACAGCCATGATCAAAAATTTACGGAAGAGGGAAATGACCATTTTAGGTTACTGCTCTTCCTATAGCAGCCCTACAAACTGACGAATGCATGCGAGATGGCGTATAAGTACTGAACTAATTAAAACTGCCGGACATAGTACCCTGGGCTGCCGTGCGGCAAAAAATAGCACAAAATTGCTGCTTTCATGATCCGTAAACTTGTAATCTTCGGTGTACATTCTGGCATACTCTTCCACAACACGCACCTGATTTTTAGCACGTGCCATATCTACACAGGTTTCTTTTTGTCGTGGTGGGTAAATTCAAGTTGTAACATTCGCACAGGAGGCGTTTCCTCAGAAACGTCAGCAACCATGCAATGGCTAGTTTAGGCACATCCACACGAAAACCGCCAACAGTGATGATGACGGGCGTGTTCTCTTCTCGCTGGATTCAGTAGCCCTTTGATTTCCCTATCCATTTGATTACATTTATGATTCTAGTAATTAAATATGTTGGCACAATATTACTTTATATTCCTTTTATTTTAATTATTGTTCCACTACTGCTTTCGAGTCAGCGTTTACCATGACTAGGATGTACCTGTTTTACTTAGGAGCCGTAACATCTCTCGAGCTGCGTTCGCCGAGGATTTTTTTTTTTTTTTGACGCGAAGAATTTTGACTAACGAGAGGCTCACTGCTTCGCTGTTAAACATTACCTCAGAGTTGTACGCAGTTGACCGTTTACCCGTTTTGGCACTTCTTTTCACACACAATATTTTGGCAGCTAAGTACCTTTCACAGAAACTGAAGCTCCAAGGAAGATCACTTTTTCTCTTTTAGCGCGCTTTAACACTGTGTTTCTTCGTTGCTTTTACGTAATTAACTATCAGATCTGACAGTACAGCAATTGTAATAGATGTCACATAAAACGTTCACCTAGAAGCTGATTTGACCTTAAAACCAAACTAATTTCCGCAAAAGACTGCGAAGTTCGCCCTCTACGTTGATCGTGCCTAACCCCGGGAGAATTTTGGTCTTTCTTTTCACGCACTACTGCTCAGCAGCAAAACACCCTTTACAGAGGTTGAAGCTTCAGATAGGTTAGAATTTCGCTTTTTAGGGTGTCGCTAGAGTTTACCCGTTTCTTCTACAAGTAAACTCGTTGTGCTTTCCTGATGTATAAAACAATTGATGTCCAGCAAAAACACGATTCATCATGAACCGATGTGCTATGTTATTTATTAATAGTTCTGCATCTGCGTCGCACTTGTCTCGCGCGTTTTAACACCGTAACACCCGCTACTGGGATTGTTTATGGGTGAAGCCTTTTAGGGGCTCGGGCTGTCGGCGTCTCATGTTGTCGTCGTAATTGTCGTCTCATGTAGTCATTGTACTAAAACACCGGGACACTCGTTTACGCCTCGCGCTTGAACATAACGCGCACTAAAACATTAAAGCCGTTCCACTCAATGTGAAAGCTGTCAGAAGTGCAGAGAATTGATTCGCCGTAATGGGCCGTACCGCCGTTATCCGCTCAATGCTACCTCCCCGAGCAATCCAAATTTCCGGCTTCGCAGTGCTCGCGCGCCCCCTGCCTGATACCGCGCCAGTCGGAGTTCGATTCTTTTTGTGCTTGATTTAATTTCGTATGCTGTGGCTGTTTTGCGTTATTTCGAACGCGCAATTTCATTCCTGCACAGCTGGACCCTTTCTGCGGCATTTCGAACGCGCCATTTTCTTCTTTCGCGTGGAGCCTTTCTGCGTCATTTGGAACTCGCCATTGTCTTCTTGCGCGGCCACTTTTTTGGCTTACCATCGTAAAAACCAACTCAACAAGAGTTCCGAACCAAATGAACGCGGGCAATTCCGCTTAATTACGTATATTTTTCCTCAAATGCACGTATAGTTTTCTTTGCGCTTAGCAACGGGGAGATGTCGGACATGCGCCAGCGGTTCACCAGTTTCCAACGCTTATGACTGTATAAATCACTTGGCTTTCCTAGCCTCTCGGGTACGCCGCGAACGGCAGCGTTACCACGGGATGCATTGTTGCTCTACGTGGGTCCAGCGAGCGATCTACGACGACAAGAGAGCGCCTAAAGTGCTCTGCACTTAAAAACCCCGGGACACTTGCTTACGCCTCGCGCTGGAACGCTTAGCAAAGCGTACTAAAAAACAAACAAACAAACAAAAAAAAACACCGGAACACTCGTCTAGGCCTCGCGCTAAAACGCTTCATGCTTCAAAGACATGAGACCTTTACAGGAAAGCTGTGTACACCTCTACCCCTCAAGGGTTTTACTTCTGTTGGCAAAAACGCCAAGGCGCCAAGAATACGCCCATACACTGCCCGTTCCGCCCCTCCCCAGGTTTAACGCGTTAATAGAGAAGGCTGGGATTTTATTTTTATTTGTTTTCATTTTTGCCTGACTCTTGCTGCGTTCCTTTTCTGGCCTTTTTCCTCCCCTATGGCCCAGTTATTTTGTAGAACTTCCTGCCACTAGTTCTAATGTCAACTCAGCACAGTCCAGACGATCAATTTGTGCCCTAGTCTCCTTCCCAATGCGATCCTGACTTGATGGAGTGTCGCCCCCGTGGTTCCATTCTGCCGGCCCACGTATTCAAGGCGTGCGCGTGGCGGCTATCGGATTTCCCTTGTAAGGGAACATTTTTCACCCTGAAACGTTGTGTCCGAGCTGCGGATAAATGGGACTGAAATCCGAGCAAGAAAGATCACGCCTGGCCTCGCGCCGGCCGCAAGATCAATGCGAGAAGCTCTCCCTAGTAGCGTACCCACCTTCCCTTTCTTACCAGCTCCCCATTGTCTCCCAGAAGATGTTCGGCTTCTGTGCAAAGCCTCCCGTGAAAACGGCCTCCAACAACTTATCACCATGGTTCGTTTCAAAATACTCCTATCCTGCTTTTATACTGAGCAGCGCATGTCTTATCGTCACCTTTGAGGAAACGAGAGGCCAGAAGTAGGGCTATCACATCTGAGGGAATTTTCTGTCATCTTACAGCCCGTTGCTCTTCCTTTGATGTGCCCTTATTTGCTGAGCGGCTTAAAAATGCGGCTCTAAAATATGGGTCAGACGGCTTTAAATAAATAAAAAATAAAATATACGTACCTTCTGTTTTATTCGTGCATCAGTAAAGTAGTTTCAGCTGGAGAGAGGGAGAAAAAAAACATCTTTAATGGCGAGCTCATCGGTACACGATGGTGAGAGCACCGGCCCGGTGAGGGGGAACGACAGGGGGGGAAGGGGGGTTGGGGGCGTCCTCTAGTTCGGATGCGGTGGAACTTCTATCTCTTACATAATTGAAATCTTCTCCTCATCTTTCCCGCTATCCAACTCCTTTCGTATCCCCTTCGCCACCTCCAACGGTCTGATGAGGTGTCGGCAACCCACGTCAGACAGTGCGAGCCCTTTTCATACATCTTTCCCCTTCCTAAAACCTCATAGCATAGCATAGAGTTGACGGCGCCTCTGAACAAATAAGGTTTCCGTGCGCCCACAGAAATAAGGTTCACGTGCGTCCATTTGCGCGTACACCAAAGCGTTTTTTCTGTCTGTTTGTTTGTGTCGTTGTCTGGCACGTGTGTTCACCCGCATTAAATAATGCAGCGCACTGGAGGTTTTCGCGCAATTTGCCGACATACAAGTATCTAGCGAATCCGCAGAGCGCGGACTTCAGTTGGGCAGGTCTGCAAGTGAGCAAGTTGGTCGCCGTGCACCGTGAAAGATCTTTTTTAACAGCAGAGCTCTTTAGAAAAATTGTGCTCTTTACGTAAATTAGGTAAATTTGGTCATTTCACCAGGGTCCTCCGGCATGCCACAGAAGTACAAACCACCACAGCGCGGTGATTTTTTAACAGCAGAGCAGTTTTAGGCCGACACAAATCCGTCCGTCGTAGACAGAAAACCCTGAAGCCTCAATAAAAAAATGTGGTTAGGGAGGTTCCGGGAATCTCACTCGGCATATTTACGCAGAAAAACCGCCAACCTCACCAATGGCCACCCGAAAAACCCGTGGGGTTGGGGGTAGCAGCGGTGGGGAATAATACCATGTGCAGCCAATAGGAAAAAAGAAAGAAAACGCTTCTTGTGGTCGGAATAAAACCTGAATTCCACGCGTTATGATTCCGGCGTCTATACAAGTGAGCTATCATCGCATTCGGAGCGCACAACACTTCCTTAGGGCTCGTGCTCGGGAGTTGGCTTTAGAATTGACCGCGGGTTCTAGCGCGTCCTAACGCGGTCCACTTTGAGAGGGATGTGAAATCCTGTTGACGAAACGATCATGGCCTGCCAGCCATGGAGAACTTTCAGCAGCAAGTACAGAAATATATGCCAGGTGATGACATATGGAGCGGAAACTTGGTGCCCTACTAAACAACTTCGAAGCAACCTTAGGTCGGCTCAGCTGGTCGTGGAGGGAATAATGATGATAGGAGTAACTTTAAGGGAGGGGAAACGAGCTTCCTGGATCAGAGAATAAACTAGACTTGCACATATCGTAGTTCAAAAAAAATAAAAAAAAATTCCTTGGGCTGGCCACATAATTAGGCGAAAGGAGAGTAGTTGGACTACCAGGGTGACACAGTGGACACCAAGAAACGGGTCTAGAAAAAGAGGAAAGGGAATTACTAGATGGAGGCGGGAAATAAGTAAATGTGGTTGCAAAGAATGAACTTGAGCGGTCCGGGGCAGGAGCGGGTGGAAGTAGATGGTAGAGCCCTTCGGACTGCACTGGACTTAGTAGCTGTGGCTGCTGACGATGATGCAACTGCAGGGTCTCCGACAAACCTCTGATGTTGATCCTGTACTGTTCCAGTAGTGCAAGCTGCCCCATTTTTTTTAGGATACCGTGACGGCATGTGCCAGGAGCAACCCACGAAACATCTCTGCTTGCTTGGAGAAGAGATTGACTGAACGTCGTTTTTATAAAGAATTATCTCTAAAGAATTATCTATAATTATCTATATCTCTTTTTTTTTGAAGAGTTATAAAAAAACAATAGAAAAAATTCAGAGCCCTTCCACCCTGTGGAGAGGGATGGCCAGCACAGCTGCGGTGCCGAGCCTCAACGTGAGGTTTGACTGGGTCGTAGTCCAAGGGGTGCACGAAGCAAAACGCGTTTGTTTGTAATTTGCGGTTTAGCATTGTTCCTTTCTATTAACTGAAAGTCCAGTCCTGTCCGGTCACTGCTACTCGCGCATGCTCAGCACGGCTCTTTACGAGCCACGTGAAACGGCTATCAAGCGGCTCTGACGCAGCGTCAGACTTGGCTACTGTGCAAGTGAGGCGCACACCTGGGCACGCGCCAGCGCCAGTGCGTCTGTCGCGGCTATGAGGCAACAGAATCCAACACAATCCACTATATTCCAATCCAATCCAAATCCAATCCAAGCCAAGCCAAACCAAGCCAAGCCAATCGAATCGAATTCAATCCAATGCCCCTCGCGATTGCGCAGAACGGCCCTTCACGGCACACGCGAAACTGCTCAACCTCGGCCAGTGTAGCTTACCCTACAAAACACACAGGAATCGTGGGCAGAAATTTGTCACAGCGCGGGTATGGTAATCACGGCGCATGCTCTATGAAGGCCCTAGGACCTTTTTCATTTTGTATGATTTTTTCCATGCCCCAGGGGTGTGGCGCAAAGTTTTACGATTCCGGAGATTTTAGTGGGCTCCGCAACGTGGTGCTACGCTAGCTAGCGATTCCTGTCTACATCGCTGTGGGACCGGAGACGATCTGCTGGATCCTAGCCATTTACAGCTTTGCTGTAAAATGTACTAGCCTCAGTTTTATTATTAGTCTTAAAACGAACCCAAATCCGAAAAGCGAATACCAGCCCAGCGGAGGAGGGACATAGATCAGAAGAGTGAGGCCTCGTGGGACACATGCTAATGGTAGGACACAAGGCACGTTCCACCGTTTACGCGCACAGCGGCAAGCGGAACAGCGCTTTCGCCCCACTAATTGCATTCGTATTGCGGTCCATAAAGCTTCCGCTTAATGTGCAGTCATTAATCCACCGACCGCGAGTGCGGCGAGATGTGGACACGGCTGCTGGAACAAAGTCTCGAACAGCTATGACTAACGCTGTGTCTGAAACCCAGGACAGCAGCGTCAGCGCTCGGTGTTAAAAGTCTTCGGTATAACTGCATCGTTTATGGCAAAAGACGCATGAAGCTAACTTTGAACAATGTGCCTGTATGAGGATCTAAATGCTGTTGCCAGCTGCAAGCACTCCTTTCTACACCTTCTCCCCCTGTCCCCGTTCCCGGATTACAATAATGGCAAACAGCTGTTTATATTCAATGCCGGACCGCCTTTGGTTTAAAATGGAAAAAAAACAGTGCATGGAGGATTACGCCAGTTTTCTATAATGTCGCTGCGCGGCCGCACAGTACACAGGGGTACGGAGGGGGCGGAGTGGTACAAAATTCATAGGAACTAAAATATGGGCTGAAAATGAGCAGAGGAAATGAAGTAGGGAGAATATTGCATAAGCGAAAATGAAAGTAATGGGCGAGTCAGATGGCGCATGTAAGGGCCGTCATCGTGCCAAACGCAGGAAGCAGCTAGCCTCGAATCGCCGTATCCTCCGCGACACCCGCAAAAGTTTGGCGGACAGCCGCTGTAAAAATAGCCCCACGGGTGGGAAGCGATTCGTGAACGTGACTAGGAAGCATTAAGGGTACAGAACGAGCAGCTTAGATTGCGTGATTAATAATGCCCCAGGCCAACAAGCTTACTGAGGTGGAAATAAGCCGCGGGTGGCTGAGCTGCCGTTTTCAAGGGGTGGTTTCACAGATCATGGGAGAGCTGAACGAGAGGTGAACTTGCAGTGTTAGTACAGTCGACTCTCGATAATTCGAAGTCGTTTAATAGGAATGTTCTGTCAATTACAAGTAATGTGCTGGTCACGACAATTTTAAATGTAAACAATGGCTCGGTAATTCGTAGCTAAAACACATCATATTGGTTAATTACAAGTTTCGAATGAAATAATTGAAGTGAAAGTCAATTGTCGATAAAGGTCAAAATTTTAAAGCGCCAATTTAGCGACGTGCTCTTTACTATGTCGGCACCATCGTGACTGAGGCAGCACACACTTTATAAAGCTGCAGGCCAGTTGGGACTCGCTCCAGTGTACGCATCTCTCCTTCATAATCCGCAACCGTTTTTGTGGCGCACAGCGCCATGTGAGCTGTTTATGTGGTGGACACTCAGCGATAAGTTTCAACTAACGTGGCAACCCGTGCCGTACGCTCGACTTGGAGACAACAAAAGACGAGATCCTGAACAAAATCTAAAAGGGAGACGTGCATGAATGAAAACGTGGTTTTTGTGCTCTTTGTTTAATTGGAAGTTCTATCATTGGGAATATTTTGCGGTCACCATGCAGTTTATATACCAACAAAAACGCTTACAAAATCTGGAACAATCGTGGCGTAACTGAATGCGTGGTGCTTCTTTATCAGGCTGAACAAATCGGGAAAAAGAAAAAACAGGGGGTGGAGGGGTGCTTGGAACTAACTAATATGGGGCCTGGTTTGTGGGACAACTGTGTTCGCCAAGTCCAGTTAGTTTCTCCGATCAGCAACATACCCTTGGTGTACTTTGAACGCTTTGTATTTATGGCACATACAGCGTTCAAACTTGGCAGCTTATGTTTCTAACACTTTGTTTTAGAGAGAGAGAGAGAGAGAGAGAGAGAGAGAGAGAGAGAGAGAGAGAGAGAGAGAGAGAGAGAGAGAGAGAGAGAGAGAGAGAGAGAGAAAACTTTATTCCCTAAACAGCCCTTGTCCGACCCTCCGTGCCACAGTCTCTTCATTGGTAGACGGCTTGTCCGTAGAATTCTCAGAGTTCCTTACTCACCCGAAGGAAGTGGGCCACCAGAAGTTCTTGCGTCGACTTGATGTCCACGCCAAAACCCGGGTTCAACCAGTCCTCCCACGAAGCCATGCGGGAGCTGAGGTGTAGCGGTAGGCCTGGTGACCCCAGTACATATGTCGTACTGATGGGTAGAAAGTGCAGTTGTGTGTAGGGCAAGTTGGACGCGAGAGGATGCTATGTATGTCGTGCATACGGGGTGGAGTGCGATGAGAGGAGGTTTATGCTTTCCGGACCACAGCTGCCGTTGCACGGGAAATGGGTGGATTGGGGGAATGGGAAACTCTACCTACTTGCGCGTAGCGCGCAGAAATTATGTCGGTGTGCCTAATGTTTGAAAATCTTTTGAGTGCCAGGGTGGTACACATTTGGCCAAAACATGGGTGAACCCGGGAAGCGTTGTCGTGTACGCGCGTGTGCTCGAGCATTGCCGTACATTTTGGTGTGGCCGGGGACCCATACCAGCGTTATCTTGTGGGGAGGACGGGCGCGAAGGGCGCAGTTTAGGGTGTGAGAGGTATCAGGGTGTGTGGTGTGTCGAGAAATATTTCCTAGCGCCTCCTGCTAGTCACTAAACATAATAATTCAGGTGGCAGGGGATTCGATTTGACAGCGTATTCGACGGCGGCGGCTACGGAGAATTCTGTGAGGGTTGTACAAGTTGGAGAGTTTTTGATGTGGGCGATGGTGTCTACAGACCGGGTAGGACTATGGAGGGTGATAGTGCCATCGCTTATGGGAGGGGGGGGGGGGTCAAAATTGGTGTCCGTGAGTGAAATAGACTGCCGCGTCATTCTGTTTAAGCCAATTGAGGCTCTTGTTCAAAGATTTTGTGCGTTGTTGTCTGCGGACCAAGCTGTGAGCAGGGCGCATGTGGCGAGGAATACGCTCAATTACTAGGTTTTTGAAGAAGGACCAGAGAGGAGGTTCGGGATGTAGTTTAATGGGTAGTTTAAGAGCGGAAGGTAGTTTAAAAGGGTGGGTAGTTTAAGAGGGGAGAATTGTCCGACAGGAAGCAGAGAGCTTTAAGCGTTCAGGTCGCGGGTTCGATTCCCGGCCGCGGCGGCCGCTTTTCTGATGGAGACGAAAAGCAAAAACGCCCGTGTGTACGAGATTTCGGCGCACGATAAAGATCCCCAGGTGGTCAAAATTAATCCGGAGCGCTCCACTACGGCGCGCCTCATCGCCTGCGTTGCGTCGGCGCGTTAAACTCCACAATCAATCAAAGCTTTAAGCGTTCGAGCTGGGCCTGAAGGTGAGATGCAATCCTTTCCTCGAGGGTATTGTGGATGCCTCAGGATAAGACGCCTCGTGTGGCGGCCTTGTGAGGTACCCCAGTGGCAAACGATACAGGGCACGGAGGGCTCCTTCAAAGCGGTTTGTCTGGGAAAGTGAGCGGCGGAGGTAAGGTATAGTGTACAGGATGCGAGATGTCGCAAAAGAGTCCACAATGCGGATGTGAGGCTCTTTGAGGCGTTGTATGCGATTAGAAACTCGCTTGACGAGGTGGGAGACATGTGAGATATGGGAATGGAGGATTTTAAAGACGATAGTCTTTCTTGGGCTACTTAAACCCAGAAATTTTGGTCTGTCTGTACGTCTGTCTGTCCGTCTGTCTGTTTGTAACTCGATTCAGCCACCCGGCCAAAGTAAAACAATGCCTGCGCAGTAGTCTTATATAGTCACAGCTAAATGTGCCCGTCGAAGTCCGGTGTAATGTTCATACTTGTTAATATTGTTGAATAACTTCAAGACATTACGCATATATAAGACAACAAATTAATGCAGAAGTGATATTGACAGCGTTCCTTTATAAAAAATCGTACATGTTTGATTTTGGCGAGATTAAATACTTCATCAACTGAAGAAAAAATATCACTCCGCCGTCGCCTGCTGTCGCCCGCGCCATATAGCTTCTGGCGGCATTTGAAGAAGTCAAGTGGCAAGAGTTACGAAATGTTCCACTAGATAGGTTCGACGTTCTGCTTGGAACGCACGTGGACTAGGGAAACGCGGTTCTATAAACATTGCAGTAGGGTGCCTCGATTCACACGCGTCTTCGCCGTACGGCAGCGTTGGCATCGAGACACCCGGTTTGGAGCAGTGGAACGAGGGAAATTTAAAATGATTTAAGCAAACATTTGGCGTCTTTACCTTGGGAGGAGCGCGACGCAACAGGAACAACATGAGAGGTGAGCGGGAAAGCGAAGGGAGGCGTTTACTTGGCAAAAGCCGATAAAGACTATCGTCTTTTTGACGACATTTGCAACGAAAGGAGCAGATACGCGGCCAATTTTTTTAGATGAGTAACCGCAGATTGCGTGTAAAGGTGAGGCCCAAAATTTTTAGTGAATCCATTTGTAGTACGGAGGCCGCGCCAATCGATAGTTTTATTGAAGAGTGATCCGGGTCAAAGCCTCGTCGGCTAGACCCCAGAAAAAGGCCAAATCCCGATGGAAGATGCGAGCATGATAAGTTAGGAGATAAATGTTTTTTCTCAGCAATTCTACTAACGGTATGCAAGTTAGAATAACGATCACTTGAGGGGATACTCCGTTTTCCAATTACATTAGTTGGCCGAAGGAAAGATTAGGAAACGATCCTGGTAATATTTATTCCGCAGAGAATGCGAATAGAAATAGGGAAAAAGGAAAAGTCAGCTGTAGTTTTCCCAGCAAAGGGAAAATTGCGGCTGTTGTGGGACTGGTATTTAAACTACGCAGATATACGAAGCAAAGAGGAGCGACTACACCAGACGAGCGCTGACTGACAAGTGAATATTATATTCAGAAGAAAGAAGAACACACGGGGCTGCGCGCAACCTAAATATACGTAAAAATATTTCGCCTGCATGTCAAATAATTTTTGTACCATTCTGTATGTTCAGCGCACAATCGTGGGTGTTCTTTTTAAATCTGAATAAAATATTCAGCTGTCACTCAGCGCTCGTGCAGCGTAGTCTCTTCTCTTTGTCTCATGAATTTGTGTGGTTTATATATATATATATATATATATATATATATATATATATATATATATATATATATATATAATTCACGGCTCTCGTTTTTCACGCTCTTCTCACGGACGGCAGGTAGCCAATGGCAAGATACAACAATGAAATTCGGCAGGAAGGTCTGTTTTTCGTTTCCGAAGCATTGCACTCGATATAGGTAGAGATATAGAAACAAGTTCATTCCGGATTACCGAAGAAATGAAAATAGAGTACTGCAGTGCCGACCCCGGAACCAACGGCATGAAATAGGGCGAAAGATCTGAGCGCGGGCGGCATAAGGATAGCTGCTGCCGAGGTTGAAGAGCAGGGCAGCTTCACATCACGCCTTTCACTATAGCCTTCCAGATAAAACCAGAAACTTAGACGAAGCGCGAGATTAAGCAGTGCAGTGAACAGCACACGCACGAGAGCCAATATTGCAAAACAGTACAGGGAAATCGCCGATGAAGTTGCTGCCAAGGCAATGAAGCATAGAGTGTCGTCTCAACCGTAGACACCGAAGAAAGCGCAGGGAGAATACCTGTTTTACAGCGCAGCTGCTAGTCGTGCAGAACTAAATTTCCTGACGGCTAGGCCGGTAACCTCCTTCACTGTACAAAGTCAGCAGCTTAGTTAGATAACATTTTCAGCATAGCATAGGATAGTATAGTTTAGTATTGTATACTATAGTATAGTATAGTCTATCATAGTATGCTATAGTGTAGTGTAATGTGTGTGTTATAAATGTGGTATTGGTGTAATATTATATAGTATTTGTACCGCATTCCTATATAGTATTGTTGTTATATTATCACAGTATTAGCATAAACAGTATTGGTTGGGCGTACCTTGCAAAACGTGGACATCACAAAGCAGCAACAATTCCCAAACGATCTATTCTTCCTGTTCATCGAATCTCTTTGCCTTTTTCTACGTTAACGTATGGCTTCTATGTTCGGCGCCAACACCGAGCTCGCGTTGATGACAGTTGGAGAGATTTCTGCAATATTTTTTTGCTGCTTCTTGTCGCGTATGAAGAACGCATTTTTCGGAAGAATCATTCGCTCTCTTTGAGGAGTACTCCAGGGACGTTAATCAAGCCGCACCAGTCCACCACCGTCGCATTGAAAATAATTGGCGAGCAGAGAAAACCTCTCGTGAAGAGCTGGAGGAGAAACGCGGGCCGTAGTACTTCTATCACCATCGACGACATCGGCGCCGGCGGGGCTGATTTCAGAGCTGACAATAACTCACCTTACTATAACTCAGCTTACCCTGCTTTTCCGAAAGTTCATATTTACGCTTCGATAATGAAGCATATAAAACGCGGAGAAACGACATCATGCCCCATATTAAAGTTCCCTAAGTAGGCAGCGTCAGCGTTGGTGACAGAAAACACATATGCTGCACGCCCCCTCTTTTTTTCTCTTCTAGAGGCGCTTCTACTTATCGCCGGATGGGGAAGTGTTAGGCTCGCATTATATCAGCGAAGAGTCGAAGCAGCGCGGAGGAAGTAATCAATTATTTCCGTGCTCGCCGCTGTTCAACCTCCGTCCTTCCGGCTGGGTGCTTTCGGCGCCGACGGGGCCAACTAACAGATCTCGCCTGCCCTCGAGGATGCTCAATCGACGCATCCCGAAAACGAGAATAGGAAGTATATTTTTTTCGACTTCCGGGCTGGTCAACGCCTGCTCTGTCAGCAAGGCTAAAACGGGGACTAGTCGGTTATACATGCAATTGAATCACGCTGTATGAGCACTTAAACAGACATGTCTGTGTGCTGTTCACTTATCTATTTAAGTGCTTATACAGCGCGATCCCAGAGCCTGCTCTCGGCCGGTCTCGTTTGCTTTGACAGCAGCTTTCGACTGTCCGGTCACTGCCTCCGCCAAGCAAGCTCTCACTTGTAGTCACGTTTCTTTTCTTAATATTTTTTTCGGAACCTACTTCTCGCTCTGCAAAAGTGAGAAAAAAGGTTCTGGCAATGCTTTCACTCAAGCAGCTTACGTTCCACGAGAAAAAGCTTTCGTAACGAAGCTTGAGGTTTCGCGGCAGAATTTCTCGCTGGGCGCGCTCGCATCGTTCACTGGAGGCGCCCCTCCTACTCGGCTCGAATCTTCGCTGCTTGTTACGGTCTGAAGTGTATTCAGACCTGTTGCGCTCCGTCAAAGAACGCCATTTCGTTAGGATCGGAAGCAACCCCGGGAAATAAGGGCGGCCTATAGGAGTTACGCCGCGCTATGAGCTGATCTTTTATACCTCGCACCTACAGAAACATAGGTCGCATGGCTAGGTCGGCTGAGTAAACACCGGGGAAGAAAACCTGGCGCCAGGAATGTAGCTCAGAATAGCAGCGAAAAATGGAGGAGTTGATAGAATTCGCAACATGGGGCCCAGAAATTAAAAAAAGAAAAACACGGCTGTACGATTGGCTCAACCAACCCTCCTCCTTTTCTAAGCGTTTTAGATAAGACATGGTTATTGCTACGAAACCTATAGTTCAACGTTCAGGATTAATAAAGAACCTAGAGACGCAGTAATTTGAACCAGCGGTGCGTAAAAGATTTCCAGCGGTTCCTGGAATGCAACATAGCGCTTTTGTTCTCGGGAGAAATTGAACGTTTCATCGGTCTCCATGGGGACATCGAGTGGTCGGGTCTCCGCTATCTAGTAATTCCAACAGAACACTCGGCGCTCTACAAATGCGTACGCATTCTAGGTCTACATTCACAATGGCGAACACGAGTGGATGCTGTGGAGGGTGCTCCACCCCACTTTTGTCCAGGAGATAGAACGGACCCTGTGGTGCGCTCGGGGCACCCGACACGGATACAAAACTGTGTCGAGCCCTTGGCACGGCATCATGGCATGGCATCATGGCGCGGCGCCATGATGCCGTGCCATGATTGCTTTCAAAACACAGGAAGGAGAGCGCTTTAGGTGCCCATGAAGGCAGTGGGCAAGCGACGCATCAACAGTAATGCATACCTAAAAAATTGGCCGCGTATCTGCTCCTTTTGTTGCAAATGTCGTCAAAAGACGATAGTCTTTGTAGACATTTGCCAAGGAAATGCCTTTTTTCCTTTCCCGATCACCTGTCTTGCTGTTACTGTACCGTCGCGCTCATCCCAAGGTAAACACACTAAAGGTTTGCGCAAGGCGATTGGAATTTACCACGTTCCACTGCTACAGGCCGGGTTCCTCGATTCCAGCGCTGCAGTACGGTGGAGACGCGCGTGAATTGAGGCGGCCGACTTCAAGGTTTATAGAAACGACTCGTGGCTGTGCTCCACGTGCGTTCCAAGCAGAACGTAGAACCAGAGTCCTTCAAAGTATTGAAGGACTCTGGTAGAACCTAGCTAGTGGAACCTTTCGTTGCTGTTGCCGCGTGATTTTTCATATGCCGCAAGGAGGTGGCGCGGGCAACAGCAGGCGGCGGTTTTCTGCGGTAGATGTAGAATATCATTAGTTATCGAAAAACCAAGCATCAATGAATTTTTTAATAAAGGAACACTGTAAATATCCCTTGTGTACTAATTTCTTGTCTTATATTTGCGTAATGTCTTGTTCTTGTTCAACAAAGTTGCCAAGTATGAACATCGAAACCGGGCTTAGGCGTTTACATTTGGCTGTTAGTATATAAGACTATTCGCAATATCTATTTTACTTTCGCCGGGAGGCGAATCGAGTCACAGACAAACAGACAGACACACAAACAGACCAAAATTTCTGGGTTTAGTAGCCCAAGAAAGACTTCCGTCTTTAAAACTCCATGACATACGCAGGGCCCGATGCGTTAAGTGAGATTAATTTTGTGTATTTTACTATGTCGGTCGTTTCGTACCTGTAAAAGCGGAACTTTGTATGGGTCACTTGGAAGTGCGGGTCCTCATTTATTCCAAGCGCGTCTAATTACCTCCTTTTTGCACTGCTCTTCACCTTTACTTGGGAAACCAGCCAGGTTGCAACGAAGCGTAACCCCGTCAGCGTTATGTCACCCCGTAAGACATTGTCTTTGTGTCATTCCCCTTAACGAGGCAAAAACGCCAATCCGCAATGTTTTGCGAGCGTCTCAGCCTTTCCTTCTTCTTTGTTGTCATGTTTGTGACTTTGCCTCCTTGGCCCTTTAACCCCCGCCCCCACTCTCCCCCCCCCCCACTCTCCCCCCCACAAACACACACACGCGCACGCACACGCGCGCACACACACACACACACACTGATTAATTTCATCATTCCGGTTCCCCTCCCTCGCTCTACCTTCCTTTGGCTGCAAATAAAAGAAGAACAAATAAGGAATGGGGAAATAAGGAATGGGGAATAAGGAAGGAGTTGAAGCAAGTAGCATCCTCACCTGAGCTTACCAAATGCAGCAGGATGAAACTACCTTTATAGTCATGTGTACTTTCTCTGTATTCGGTACATTTATCAAAGCAAACAAAGCCTGTTTTTGAAACAGGGAAAAAAAGAAAACAGCCCCTGGACAGCACCCTCCGAAGCTCGTTTCGCTCACTCGCCATCGCCAGGAGCCTTGTGTTCGCCACATTGGTACCTGAACCTGTCAAAACGGTGCGTATTGCACGTTCGCAAGCGGCCTACCACCCTCCCTCTCTGCTGATTCCCTTTCCTGGCACGCGACTCCGGCTCGGGCTCTTATTTTTTGTACCCAACGATTTTCTGCACCTCACATCACGAGTACTTCATGTTCCCGGAGGAATACTCGGCCGAATGCAAATTTTGTAAAAAACCAGGATTACTCCACCACATAATTGGGGAGTGCGACTTTAGCTCGGAAAATCCACCCCCCTCCATCCCCTCACCCCCTTTTTTAGAGAGCAATGGGAGAGTTTGATGTCCAGTTCCTCACTGGCGACCCAGCTAGCGCTGGTCGACCAGGTGCAGGCGGCCATGACATCATATGGGCTCCAGTGAATAAAGAAGCACTCCCAATTTAGACGCTCAATAAATGTATTCCCTCTCTCTCTCTCTCTCTCTCTCTCTCTCTCTCTCTCTCTCTCTCTCTCTCTCTCTCTCTCTCTCTCTCTCTCTCTCTCTCTCTCTCTCTCTCTCTCTCTCTCTCTCTCTCTCTCTATCTCTCTCTCTCTCTCTTTTACGAGTACTTCGAAGATAGAGATATGATGATTTCGCCTTTAAAATATTTCTCTCGAGCATTTACCTGCTGACGTGTTGGGAAAACGAAAGCATTACAGTATTATAAGCATTTCCCTGGCGACACTTATCAAAGACATTTTTAATACTGCATTATGTATGAGTCTATTCTTCGCCTTTATTTATTCGTCTTCGTATCTTACAAGACGGAAGATTATTCGGAACTCCGTACTGAGAAGATAAGACTCTGTATTATGATAGCTCCACAAGACCAGCATGACCTATACGCAATGTAGCTGTACAGAATTAACGGATAAGTATCGTCAGGAGAATCCTGTCATTGGAAGAAAACTCGAGGCACAAGCCCAGCACAAAAGAATGCGACGAAGAAAACCGAGCAGTCAACGTGAGCGGTATGGGTCAAGGTCTTGCACCCAGCTGTGGCGCCGAGCGCTCGAGGGGAGATAACACGAGCGCGCGCCGGGAGCTGCTGGCGACAGCGGCCGGGCAGAGGGGCGATCCCGTGGCGGAACGCAGAGAGATGGTGTGGATCGGGAGCGGGACGCGCGGAGGCCGCGCTTTCGGAGATGGGCTGTTGTCTTGTCGGGCGGCGAGGACGGCGATGTGGCTAAGAGAGCTATATTTGAGACACCGGCGGGAGCTCGGAACGCGCCGTGTCAGCACGAAATCCCACTTGTGTCCTTGTCGAGCGACGCCAACACTCCAGGATTGTTCTAGTGGAACGCGAGGCGCTACGGACCCGTGTCGGGAACTACCACGTACTGATACTTGTTCATGTTGTGGACCTCTTCGAAGTCGCCAAAGCTTACCCCGCTAACACTTTATTATTCCATTCTCAGTGTCCCTTGCATTTTAATGTGGTGTTTTGGATATTATAAACGCGTCTCGGGTATAGCGTTTATTTCTGTATTCATTATTGCCCCGAACTTGCCAAAGCCATAGTGCTTCAGCAATGAAAGAACTTAAGCCTATTTTGGTGCCCCGAAGCATCAAGGTTCGCTGAGGAGCCACAAGGGACGCACGCTCGTAATGTGTTATTTGCCCTTTAAGTGCCTTTTTAATTGTTATTTAAGTACATAGAAGGCCGTGTTCCTCATGACGTCGGTGTAGAGGGCGGTTAAATTCTTTGCCCCCCACCACCCTTCCGCGGCGTTGGTTGTAAGCCCTACAGTGGTTTTTTTTTTAGTTAGATGACGTCACGGCTGTTTTTCCAGCTATTTGGTGTGGACAACGCCTGATTTCTTGTTTTATTCGGCACATATGCTTTTGCAATAAAAAAATTACACGGGGCAAATGGCAAGAGTTTCAGTAATCTGGCCGTCAAAACCTTTTCTGCGTGCGCACACAAGCGAGCCTCCAAAATTTAGTGTCAGTTCAACTTCTTCTTTGTTCAATGTAAGTACAAACGCCCCCGCTATAGGGCCAGTGCTTCGTACTCATCTTAGGAGACAGGCAGTGTTGTCAGAATTCATGCTAGCGGTTCCTGCAGCAACAATACCCGACCTGAAAGAAATGCTGCCTGGGTTCATAGCAGACGGGCGGACGGCTCACTTTTTGCAGCCTTCCCCCCCCCCCCCCCCCCTCTTCCCCCTGTCAACCACCGCCCATTCCTTGCATTCGCTTTCATGAACCCTGATTCAGCGTATTCGCGAGTACCACCAAGATACGAACCCCTTTTATATGCCAGCAGGCGAGGACGGGGTTCAGATCCTGGGTTGTGTCCTTAATTCCTCTTCCTTGAAGACCCTTTAGGCTGCGCAAGTGCGTCAGCCTTGCCAATTTTTTGCGTTCAAGCGTTTTATTGTGGAGGTCCTGGCTGTCCTTGTTAAGCCCGAGTGAGCCAACTTCTTTTTTTTTTTTTGCCGCCCAGCGTTCGCATATTGTCTCGGGGCTGCCTTATTGATTATTGATTAGGGCCCTTATTCAGCCAGTGTGGGTCCTTGTTGCCAAGAGTGGATCTGGATTTTTCTTTCCTTTGGGTGCCCCTGATAAATGATGCACGGCGAAGCTCTTTACTTTGTGGGGGGGTGTCTTAGAATTAAGCTTCATCTGGTTTTTTCTCCTTTTGTTAGTAGGGTTAAATAGCTGGATCACGTGCTGTTACGACATAAATTTGCTCTGTCGTGACTAAGGAATTCGTGAAATCGTGTTCCGATGATATGCGGAAACTCCTCACGGTTCCTTTTCCTGGGTGACCCCTCTTAATCCCACTCTAAATGTCTGTCTTGTGCGATTAGCTTTCAAATATATAGAAAAAAATGTGTAGTGGAAAGAAATGCCTCTTGCAAAGGAACAAAAGCCAAGACAAATGGGACTTTGCTAAGGCAGTCAAATAAAAGAAATTCCCGTGGCTGATCGCAGTTAAACCAAGTTTATGGAGCATCAGCTTAATTTTGCTCGGAACAGCGCGCAATGAACGAGCACACAATTGCCACTCTGCTCGGTGCAGTCGGCATCGTACACGCAAACGCGCCGGGGAGTTCGATGTAGCCAGTGCCTCCTTTTTTGATTGTCAATTTTCAAGTGGCACGCGTCCTTACACATAAGACTGGCTTAACTGCTTATTGCTCTCACAAATATTACTTTGGCAGATTCAATTCAGCGTCAGTCAACTACAAAAAATTACGGAGACGCAAAAAAATAAACGAAGATTGGCAGATTTTCGTTTCATAAAGGCGTGGTTCCATAATTCACCCTTTTCGAGGCCGCCTCTATAAGAGCCCGCATATTTTTCAGCGCGTTTCTGGGCTAATATGGACGCACAATTATTTTCAGGTGATTACGTATTGATTTCGTTTCGAGTGCGTTGTCCTCGTACTTCGCTAATTCGCTGGAAAGCTATATCAAGAAAGACATCCTGCAGCCAAATTCGTGGAAACATGACAATTTTCTTAAGTCAGAACTTCTTGCCCAGTAGCTTTCTTTCTCCATCAGAAACAAGTGGATTAAACTTCTTGCCCAGTAGCTTTCTTTCTCCATCAGAAACAAGTGGATTAAACTTAACAAACGTTATTCACCGGATTTTTGTGCTACACATACTATCATGGGAAAACAAACGAGCATCTAATTTTTTGATAAACAAAGCAACATGGCTGCAATACAAAATAGCCGCTATAATTGCTCCACTGTACTTCTTCAATCTGCTTTATCGAAGTAACTTTACTTGAACTGGAACCATGCAAGGGAACAGTAAACAAATGACCGCGTTCGTTCTGTGGAACAGCGCTGCGAGAGAAATTGAGGGAAGGGAGAGGAGATGGACTTAAAAAATTATAATAATGAAAAAAAAACACTGTTTAGAAATCCCAAACGGAAGTACTTGTGGGGAAGAGAGCTAAATGAAGAGAACGAAGAGCTGGACGTGTTCCGTGATTCTCCATAAGTCTGCTGGAGGGTGGGGGGTGGGGGGATGTCGTTGTGAGCACCCACTTTGCCGCAGAATAGAGAATAATCTAAGCGTTATGACTTTTTTCTGCTGCCGCAAGTGTCGCGGGTGAAATATGACCCTAATAGCGTCCGTCCTTGTGGACTCATTAGCCGGTCACACGTTTCATTGATGGCGGCCGACGAACAGCAATTACGTATCTACTCCCGGCGGTGGGATCGTTATAATCTTGCGCCTGCCTCTGAGCCGTGCACGGATTCGGATTCCCGCTAGTTTCCTGCCATCGACTCTCTGCCTTGCTTTTTATAACGCTCAGCTTTGCGACAAGGCTTGCCTGCATGCGTACGGGCATGCGTGTGCGCGCGCGCGTATATTGGTGTGCGTGTGTGTGTGTTCGGTTCCTTCGTGCTTGACTGCGTGTGCGCGCTAGATCGGGCAGGAATACTTGTTTTATGGATCGAAATGCGCTAAATGATCACATGACGTCACAGGAGGTAGCGTACAAGAATTATATAGAACAATGGGTCACTAACGAGCGGCGCCAATGAATAGTAAAGTACCTGATGGCTGACAGATTAAAATTTGAATAGTTCATGCAGTATGCAAAACAATGCCGAAACTACAGGTTCTCTCGACTCTATGGAGACTGAGGATGCGAGTTCTTTTGTGATGGAAAGCCTAGACTGCGCCCCGCACCGCTCGCAATCTTCCTTCGGGCGGCTAACTCTCCTCAGAAAAACCGTCACCTGCGGAAGTCGTCTCACACCCGCTATTGGTTGTTGACGTAGAGACAGGACTTCAAGGACCAATGTCAATAGACAAGAGAGGTGTAAATTTGAAAATGTCTGTCTTAACGGCAGTGCAAACCCAAGCGCTCATTAAGTAAATACAACCTCTCATAAGGAAGACCCATATCAATACTGTTCCTCGGGTTTCTAATTAAGCAGTTCTCGGCCTTATAAGAAGCAGTAATGCTCAGCTTACGACTAGCGAATGTTCTGTGTATTAATTAACTTCGGTCTTGTCTCTCAATAGTGGCTAGTCATTACGCCATACACGTCAAACCACCTAGGTAACCTTTCAGTTCTAATTATGTACCACACGCAGCTTCGCCAATAACTCGAACTTTCGCCCCAAAGGTTGCTCTTATTTTTTTCTGGCTGTGGTACCAACCACAACCACTTCCTGCTAAAACATCCAATGAAGCCTGTGTGGCAGGCTTGATAATTATGTATCAATTAATTGGACCTGTCAAGTTCGTAAGATAAACGTTCGCGTGTGACTCAGAGCTAATGCCTGGTACGAGTCGAAATCAGGAAAGTTAGAAGTAGTTCCTGGGTGTCTTTACCTCGAGCTGTTCACCAAAATGTTTCCCCTATTTCTGCAGACGCCACGGAACACGCGGGTTCATTTGTAGATCAGGGCAAATCCAGATTAGGCCATGCCTTTGTTTAGAGCAACATCTCGAACCGTATCCCATAATCGCCTCTTTATTTCACGCTGAAGCCTTTCTTGTATTCTTCTTAGCCTCTAATTACAGCACCCAAGCGGTGATATCTGGGTGAGGTGGTCGCGTTTGCAGCAAAATGCGTTCTCTTGTCGCACCCAATTTTTTTCTTTACTCTCCTTTGTCCACCACTCGTGAAAGCCTTCTCGGTTAACGAGTACCTTCTCTAAGATCGGACCTCCGCAAACTCTGCATAGAAAAGACGGGAGGCACCTTAATTAATTGTAATTCTTGTTCCTCACTACCGCGCTCGTTTCAATGTCTTTTTTTTTTAATTTCGGCGCCGACTGCACATTGACTTAACGGCGGTAATTCTGCCACCGTAAAGGGAACGGCTGCGCAGGGGAGAATTACGCGAACGTAAAGTTGAGATGAATCCACTTATTTTGCTTCTGAAATAAAATATTTAGTTGGAGTGACGTAAACATAACTACTTCGGTTTGTACAACAAAATTATTCTCGAAAGTTTAATGAAGCCGACTGGGCGCGTAGTTGAAGCGACGAAAAAAAAACTGGGTAAAAAATGCACTTCAAAAAGTGCTTATTAGTATTTGTTTTTAATTTGAGCTTGTTTTGTGCCACTTTTGTACTTTTATAGCTTTGAATCGATTCAGAATGATTTGCCCTGGCTTCTCTCACCCTGTCTCACCGAAGCTTTATTCACGTATGGCCCAGATATTTTCGGTTTGAACGAACGGTGCTTACGGCAGTTGTGCAATGGGAAATTGAACGGATCACGTTATTGGAGGAAGGTTGTTTAAGTTGGGAACGCATGTCTATCTTTGGCATATCCGTCGAGTGGTAAACCGAACATCCCGCAACAGTACACCTGACTACATCGTCGCTTTCGATAATCCCAAGGCTTTCGACAACGTCAGCTACGAGGGCATACTCCGATACTGGCCGCTCCCTTCCCCAGTAAGACGGCGCAGAAATGAGTTAGTTGCTTTGTAAAGCGTCGACCCATTCGTCTCAGCCCGCTATCTTGACAGAGGCGTTCCGTAAGGGCCGATTCCCGGGCCTATATTATTCAACCAGGCTATGAAGCACGTCTCTGGCCCACTCGAAATAGACTATGCGGCATCCTTCTCTATGTATGCGGATGATATCGCCGTGTGGACCGAAGCTTCCGACTACGACTCAAACGAAGGTATGAAAATTAAGCTTCAAGCTGCTGTGTTCAGTTTGGAGCGCAAACGCACTACTATAAATCTGGAACTATCTTCTAATAACACAAAATCCCCCAGCGTGGACGGCAAGCGTGCGACCAACCGGGATCAAACGATCGGACTTCATGTGGCCAGCACAGACCTCACGTCTAAAAATGACATTATTAAAGGAGCCATGAAGAGAAAATACAACTTCGTTTAATTTGAAAGAACTAGGATTCAGTATCTCACTCAGCTCCATTACAGCCCCAAAATATGTTTTTTTAGCGAAAAAAGCAAGAAGTATTTAATAACTTTAACATTTTGCGCCACAGGGCGTGTTATGACAGGAATGACGTCATACTGGCCAACAATGAAACAATTTTTAGTGCGTTAAGTGCACGTTAGCATTCAAGTGATGTGGTCAAATGGAACTAGAGGCCCCATTACAGACGTCCAGTCATGTGTCGCCGGACAGGTGAGTTAGGCGGCCTCCAATCGCCCAAGCAAGGCTCCGTGACGTCATTGAAAAGTTGCGGGAAATTAGCTAGGGGGTCGCGACTGCTTCACACGTTTTCTTTAATATCTCCGTTATTTCTTCGAAGATTTCGATGATATTGGTATCATTGTTATCGGAACTAAGCAGTCTTTCTAATAAACCCAACTTGTATTTTGTCTTCATGGGTCCTTTAAGCTTCTGGGTCAGCTGATAAGCAGCTGTAATAGTCCCTATGAATGGATTCGCCATTTAAGAACTATACTTGGCGCTCCACATTACAGTTTATAACGTGTATAACTGGTAAATATGGTGGATAACGCGAGAACACGCCTCTCACGCTTACTCGTGCCGTTGCGCTAGGACGTCTGACTTCCTCTTTATGAATTCGGCTCTTGTTCCTTGTAATCTCAACGAGCTGAACATCCTCAACAGAGATCTAATCCGGACCCTCTCGGGACTTCCACACCATACGAAAACAGAAATACAGTTTGAATATAATTCATGAGCCTTTCCACTGTGGGAATGTGGTTTAACAGCGAAGCTTGCATCCGGACTATACATAGCGTCCACACTACAGTGGTAGAGGAGACGAGAAATTCAAAACGTGGAACTCTAACTTGTCCTGACGACGGTGCTGCGTACTGCTGCAACGAGAAGCCGGAAAATAAACGACATAGACGCTGCAACGCTTAGAGCAGCGACAAAGAGAGGGCAGTGCGAACTTAGACATGACCGACGCGTGTCGAACAGCGGCAAATTAGAGGTAAATCTCTACTATTTACCTAATACCCTACGGATCTTTAAAAAATGTTGTTATTGATAAGTAGTTTTCTTGAAATGCATATCCAAGGAATAAGACACTGAGATTGAGGACTAAATAATTCTTTTATTCCCGTACTAGGATGCCCACCCAATGTTTACGGTCACACTCAAGGCGAAAATAAAAAAAAACACATTCCAATCCATTCTTGAACATTGTGCCAAAGATTACCTTATCTACTCAAAATGGGCACCTAAGCGATGAGACGTATAGGGTGAAGGGCCAGCAATGTCCGTTTTTTAACGCGTCGCGCTAGGTAACGCTTCGGGCTTGGCCCTTGAAAGACACGTGAATGGTCGTTCTCAGACATGAAAAGTGCATGTAGGCTTCATATAGCCATATAAGCTTCACTGAAAAAAGATCTAGACAAAATTATGTATGTGTTGTATAAAAGACAAATGATCCCTTGACGCATACAATAAGCCAGAGCGTAACAAAAAATGGCACGCTGGCCCCTCAACCACCAATTTCCCCCAAGTTAAAGTTTATTGATTGGGGAAATCGAGGAAACTCTTAGTGTCAGCCCCATATTATAAAAAGGCGCTTTTTCAATTTTTTTAACTCGCAACATGGTTACCGCTAAATTTACTTTTGTTAGAAGTAGAAACACTTTGGATCGTATCGATACCACAGCCTGTACAGCGCGACAATAGAACCATATTAGCCATACTCGTTATGGGGTGCTCACAGAGCAAATAGTGATATAGCTACCTCCTTAATATATAGGGCATTCTTTTCGACACAAGGCAAAATATCATAGGTGGCATGAAATTCGACAGAATAAACTAGAAAAATGGCAGTTTCGAAGTTCATGTTTGACACTATAAACAATCGTCGCCCTATATAAATTGTATACTGCTTTGTAGCACCTGTCTAGCTAGCGTTGCTACCCGTATAGGCATTTAGAGTTTCCTTAAAGGGTACCCAGAGGCCGTTCTGCTTGTAGATCACGTGTACCTGCTACTCATCCCATAAATTTTACGCCACACGTGTCGGGACTGAATACCCGGGAACGAATTCGCTTTTCAACACTATTGCTTTTTTTATAGCACGGTAGTTGAAGACTCCATTTCGGTCTTAGTTTGGGGAGCGTGCGCAATTGACTTTCTGAGACAACAGTGGCTATGTTTCTGTAAGTATGAATTTCAATTTTTGAGATCGTCCTAATGTTGTAAAATGTAGCCTCGTGCTTAAATATTACTACAACTACGTCGCATGCGTTCTTTGCAAAAGCAATCCAGATTCCTCTTAGGGTCAAGTGCCTCCTACACAAAGTCGCCTGGCTCCCACGTGACAACCCCCCCCCCCCCCCCCCAAACCCTACCTTCTGAATGAATATTCATCCTTTAGAGCATGCGAGACTCGCATTTCACGTACTTTTAATCCGCCTTCAATAGCATTGCTTTGATGGCTTGCTAAAAACGAATGCACAGTTCAAATCCCCTGCATCTATGGTTAAATTCCTGTGATTGGCCGTGTGTGCAACAAGGACGTGCTAGTTTGCACAGTAAGTGCAGGAGCACATTTCTGGCTGTCCATTACATTTAACTCATTAAGGATGCGAAGAGTAGCACATTAAACTTGGTTCCGTCAATGCTATAGTAAAGGTAGTTTTCCTTCTACATGCCGAATTCTTCCCAGTTGTCTTTGTATTAAAGTGTTGCTTCACCAGTTTTCTCGCCATCACGTGCAACCCAGATGTTTTGTGTGACTTTGCGTTGAGAATCCCAGCTTGTGATTTGTAAATTATTCCACCGCCGCCTGATTTGCAGTCCCCAAATACTCTGAGCGGGTCTGGAGTGTGGAGTGGGCGTATGTGCGAGTAAGCAAAAGAAGGGCCCCTACGTGGAGGCAAGCGCACGGTGTCCGGTGAACTAAACAGCGAAAATTTGAGAAACTGCTCCTGTTGGGAAATATTTCATTTTATAGGGCGAATGCAGCGTATTTAGCATTGACATGTGCACAGATCTAACGTGTTGGCGATATGATTAAGCCCGATAAGGCAATATAGCACATCAAAAAGAAAAGTGTCAGCGCTTTAAGAAATCCAGAAGAAAGTCTGCATTTCTGGAAACTCCTAAGAACTGAGCATGACGAACATCGTTTCCTTTTGTTAACATATAAAAATGCAAGGTATAACTGAATAGCCCTATTAATTTTCATTTCAAGTTGATAAATGTTTTCTTTTCCGGGTCGTATCTCTCTTGCAAATATCTAAATCGGCCTGAGTGCGCCTAAACAAGGAGGCAACCATGGAACAAAACCAGCGGCCGGAGCGGCGCCGATGACACATCGCACGCTCGCATCGGACCATGCGTCTCGAATTCACGCGTACTAGTCCTGGCGATCGTCGTAACGATCAGTCGCATGCGAATCGCATGCACCAATCGTCCATGTGTCGTGCGATTTAAGCTCGATTCTTTTCTCCGGTGATAGCTTCGCGGGGTCGTATCCTGTACGACCTGATATTGGGGCCCATTCTTAGGTATTGCGTCGCTTTCGTGAGAAGCACGATACTCTATGCAGACTGGTAGGCGATTTTCGGCATCGCTACCCCGATTCAAACGTCCCTGTTAAACAAACAGTTCGAACAAACACAAAATTACAGACGTGATCCGGCATAATCAGAGAAAACTCCCCATGAACTGCCTGGTGTAATGTGACTTGATTTATGTGTAGATGTAGACTACCGGTGATGCTCCGAAATCATCTACAACTCGTTTCATCCAAATTCCAGGTATATGCGGAGCAAAAGCAAATATTGTCTATTGTGCGCACCAATTTCAAGAGGAAAAAAAGCCCACCTCCCCGCGAGGGGAACCCTGTGTAGATGCGACGCATCGTGGGGTTCACTTGGTGTTTCCGTTGGATGTATTCTGAAATCGCGTGAAACATGTCGGGAACGCATATGAATATTGTGTTTTATGATTATTATTATGTTTTATTGGCCAATCTTGGTAAATCTCTCTAAGTGGTATGCTTGGGGCTTCGCTGTCGCAACGACCTTTACTCCATCATTGTTGCTGTGAGTGGGAGCTTCTTTTCTTTTATTACAAGTGTTAATCATTGCCCTATCATGCGTTGCATCAGTAGCTTCTTGACGTAGTTTGAATAAGTCAAGGATATAAGGCGCGTTCGTAGCATTTGATTCTGTCTCGGTTTTGTGGCGCAGTGGGAAGAGCCCCATGTACCTCGCGTTCCGCCCACAGGGTCGTGGGATCGAAACCGGGCGCCGCTAACTATTATTTTTTTTATAGTGTAGGGGGAGGGGTGTGGACGAGAGAGGGGCATCGGAGAGGAGAGGGGGTGAGTTGCGTAGAGTGCAGCTCGCGCGGCGAGGAGAATGGGGGAGGGGCGGACGACAACAACGCCGACGCTGCATTGACAAGGCGAGTGAATGAGATGCAGTCGCATCTAAAAAGTTATCGGGAATCTTGGGCTTGCTTGTGTGCTTTGAAGGCAAACCCTCCCGTACCGTTGGGGCAGGAACCTTCAATATACCAGTTCACCCGACGACACAGAAGCCACAATATTTTAACATTGTTGATCCATATCAATCTACCTTAATCTCTCTTATTCCACATTACTCCTCCATAATCTACTTTAATTCACCAAAATATATGTCTTCACCTTAATCCATTTTTAAATATACCTTACTCGGCTTGTCTGTCTGTCTGTCTGTCTGTCTGTCTGTCTGTCTGTCTGTCTGCGTCTTGGCTCTCTGTCGTAGCCCGGTAAAGGCAATTATGGATGACTTTCCCAGTTCCCAGTGATGCGTTCCCAGTTATGCGTTCTTATCATTGCGTTCAGTACATACACAGCCAAAATGAAGCCAAACACGATTGCGAAAACATGATTGTGAACAGAGAAGCCTAAAATTTTGTAAATCAGCTCGGAGTATATAACCTGGTTTGCAAACATTTACAAAACCCCTGCTTGCATGAAACATTTGCAGGTTAAGTCATATACGTTTGCGTTCAAAGATCATTTGATCATTCTGACACGTCGGATCGCGACCTCTGTTTTTCATCATCAATGCACAGCAGTTACATTTTCGTGCGGTGTTCTAGTGGCGCATGTTTACTTTGCTATTTCCCGTTCCGACATCGCAGCTCGGGTCCCTTGGTGTTATTGGAAATGTGAGGTCAGAAGCAAGAGTGAAGTAGTGACGGTAAGTTCGTGTATGACAGCAGCTTGGTTTCTGTTTCTTTTTTGCATGTTTCCGCCATCCACCACGTGACACAACGCGGAGACCTTGTTTCTCTGCCTCTGTCTTGCACGATTGAGAGAGGATCATGTGCCTCAACAGCTGAATAATTTATGATGCGGTGGGAGGTCCGAGAGATCGAAAGGGGGGATAGGGCGCTGCGACGAAGTAGTCGGTTATTCTCGCCGCATTAGCTGTCAGCAGTTCGCCATCAACTTGACGTGGAGCCTTTGACAGCCGGGGCGGCACCACAGCATCGCTGCATCGAGCGCTGTATCGCCATTGACGGCGTACGTAACTTTCCCATCATCTATTCTTATACTCCTATATATGTACGACGAAGTGATACATTATGCCGGCTGAGTGGTGCACGAAAAGGCGGGTATTCGGGATGGAGGGAGAAAGCCAGCGGAGGAAATTGCTTCTTTACCATAAACATAGATCCGCAGGGCATGGTGGTGTGAAAAATAGATATGGTGCTGTATATACATTGCTCACAAGCGAAGAGAGAATGTAGAGTTGTTAGAAAGCACTATTTGTTTTCGGCATGGAAACTCTGCCTTTCGAGATTCCATCGAGGGAGAGGACGAGGACTGTCTTTGGTCCGCGTCCCTCATCGCAAGGTTGTCTCCTGGCTCAACTTATGGCCGGCGAGCCCCTTGTGCGTAGTGGGGTGATCTTCTCAAGGCGCACCTGTCATGCCGCTCATACGCTTAGATTCACGACGCAAGCTTCTCGAAACGCGGTTTGCGAAGCGGAAAGTTCATAACTTAGGGGATTTCCTCACACCTACGGCTGGTAATCTCAGTTTTCTATCAATCAAAACGCAAACTTAGCATTGCATCCTCTAAGAATATTGTACGTTTTGCTTTCAATAGAAAAGAGGTCAAAAGTAAGAAGAAGGCGTTTCGTAATTTCTTCGGGGACACAGAAGTCCTAAACGACATCACTTTCATTTTTCTTGCGGAAGGATAAAAAATAGAGTCGGTGAACTCGAGTTGTACTAGGGGACACATCTACCGTATGTTTTTAGGTTATATCGCAAATGAAAACATGTCAATCCCAGTAGCTCTCAGCGAAACTGAAGGTTGTTAAGGAAAACTGTCTTCATGTCATCGCGGCACTGATGGGGTAATCTAATCATCATGTTTTGCCGCTTTCCGCCAATGACAACTCTCAGGAACGGATCCTTTATGAGACCATCAACAAACTGCCAATTCTGTCAGGATCCGGAAGTGTGTCAGGAACGTTATTAAGTCAGCAAAGTCCCCGCTTCATAACTCCCCTGTCAATAACGTTGTTCGTTCCCTAACGTAGAGAGACAAGGTGGCAGAATGCACACTTCGTTGTAATCTCGGAGACGTGCGCCGTCTCGTGCGTGTTATGCTTTTGATGCACTACATGCCACGATGTTTAGAGTAAACTTTATATATTTCTGGTCAGAAAAAGTACGGTTACTAATTTGTGCCTACTGCTTTTTGACACGTGATTATGAACAATGATATCGCTACCTTACCTCAAAAATTGATCCTAAGGGTGTGTGGGAACGGCGGGTGTCATTGAGCATAAGAAACGATAAAAAAACCTAATTTAAAATACCTTCGTGGACGTCGTCTTTTCAATGGCTCCTTGTAATATGTATGTAAGCTTGAATATCAGCGCGGATATGCACTGGCGCGCAGTAAAAACCTGATGCGAAAGTTGCAAATACCCCGCTCCTTGAAACGGCTCATATTGTAACTTTTGTGAGTATGCGTTGCTCTCCGTATGATTAAAAAAAACAGGAATGAACTCAACGATTAGAGCATATTTGCAAACGCCGGGCTCGCTACCGGTCGTATTCAAGCATCGGTTGATTCCAATTTAAGTATTAAGTGCCACGGACATGCAACAAAACGGTGTGGGAAACCGAGATTGGGCAGACAGTACACCAAATTACGCGAAAACAACACACCAGAGTACGCAAAAAAAAAAAAAACAAGTGTCTGTAAACTCGGCACTGCATGATGCGGCGTTTAGAATCACCGGTGCTTCAGAAAATTGTAACTCAAAAAATTACGCCCACCTCCCCTCGCGGGAACCCTGGTGTGATGCGACGCTGAGGGAGGTTCAAGCGCAATCGCAGAGCAACCGTCGACCGAAAGGCCGCCGGAGAGCGGCACACCGGTTATATGCGCAGCACGCCCGAAGGAGAGGAGACCGCGGAAGAGAGAGTACTGCACACGCGCCGGCGTCGGGGCGTCTGCCGCGGCTATGACGCAACAAAATCCAACACAATCCACTTTAATCCAATCCAATGCAATCCAAGCCAATCCAAGCCAAGCCAATCCATTCGAATCCAATCCAATGCCCCTGGCAAGAGAGGGGCATCGGAGAGGAGAGGGGGTGAGCGGCGGAGAGCGCAGCTCGCGCGGCGAGGAGAATGGGGGAGGGGCGGACAACAACGCCGACGACGCTGCATGGACAAGGCGAATGAATGAAATGCAGTCGCATCTAAAAATAATTTGGCCCATACCTTTGGTGCTTTTGTGGCGTTGAAGCGAAGAAAGTTTGCACAGATCGCACTACAGTCGGTCTCTGATATATCGAACTCACTTCAAGTGGGTTGCGAAATAGTACAATATATTGTTAATTCGCAGTAAAAATGTTCCCATCCGAAGATTAGCTAAAAACTCAGCACATCGCTGAGAACTTTCCGAGATAGGGACAAGCGGTAGCTTCCCGCTTTGTACCTCCAAGCACGGAAAATACGGAACGCTAGCGATATGAGTAAAGCACTAATTTATCACGGAAAATGGCGTCAACTTGGCTTGCTTTACCTTCTGCGGCATGAAGTTCACCAAATTACCTTCAAGCTTACTAAAGTCATTCAAATGAGAACGCCGCGCACCGCCCACTACGCCGGCACGGCCGCTAAATAATGAAACAAAAAAAATAGAAACTGCCTCTGAGGCAATACTCGCATGACACGGTCATTTCCTAGGTTTTCAGTTTTTACTTCAAATTGGAAATTTATTCTCGACCTTGAGGCTACGAACAAAAAGCCGCCTCGTGGTATTCGTACGCTGAGATTATAAAAAAAGTGATTGGAAAACAGATATAAAAGGCGGTCATCGAACAAGGGGTTCCCATTGCTGGGGACGAATAAACGTTTTCCCATATAAAAATTTATCAAAAGATTCGCGAGAAGCAATCAGCCTACATCGAAAGCACAATTGACAATTATGGCAAGGGCTGCCAGTCTTCGATGTGTAAAATTCACCCGACACTCGGTGAGCACATAAAAACGAGTCGAACATTGCATTAAGAGCAATGGGGATTGCAGGTAAGGAGGATGGTACATGTGTGAGAGGGAAATAGCGCGAGGAGCACGAGACGACGGACGAGGGCACACGGGCAGAGCGCTGTCCTTTAAGGGTCAGAAAGGTCGCATTCATCATAGAGTAGTTTGTTTAGAAAGAACTGATTTTTGACTTAATGGCAGGCTGCAAAAATAAACTGTAATGGCATGAAACATAAGGACGAGCATTAGCATTCTGGGCGATTTAAGTGGAAGACAAGGATAGGTGCCGCACAGAAAACACAAATTTCATCTGTCATCTTCCCCTTTCAGTCCTATGAATTCATTATTTTTACATTATACGAAACGATAATGGGCGCAAAGTAACACTCGTAACACTGCTTTATTCTACAAAATGTGCCCAATTTCTTTTCCGCCAGTGCTTTAGAAAGTCAAAAGATTTTGTTTTAACAGGAATTACTATGGACAAACATGAATTCAGAAAACGACATTCAAAGATTCAGGTCGTGTCACGTTATCTTAAGAATATAAGATTTACGGAAAATCCTGCAAGCTGGCCACGAAATGTGCGGCTTCTCGTTGTACTCTGTGCGTTTCAAGATCGATTTCTAGACATACTTCATATTTTCGCGCAATAATAGCCTTTGGAATTCCTATAAAATCTTGCCGCGCAAGCCAGATAATTTTGTTACACTATTACCTTTCCGGTTCTTCCATAGAATACAATAATTCAGTTATATCATTGCACCTTCCCGCTGTCGGCGGAAATACAGAAATTATGCCATACTTTTTTATTGAAAAGTATTGAGCCGTTCCAATCTGTGGCTGTGGATGACGAGCGAAGTCTTTGCAAGAATGACCTAAAGTTTACACATATTAGGTGAAGGGCATGAGCAAATTGATTTTTCTGGAGCGTTGATGGCGGTCATACCTAAAGAAGGAACATGCAGTTACAGCCGTTTTCTTCTGCGCATTTGCGGTAAAGTCGGCTTTGCCACAGGAAATTCTTGTACCCACAGAAAAAAAAAAAAAAAAAACCAAAGGTGCACGGAATCCTAGTTTATGCACGCCCCGCACTCGGACCCCTTGATTCTGTAAAGCTAAGCGCGCCAATTACCGAAATGCTTTCTCGACACGTTCGGTGTGTGTGCCGCTCTCGAGCCCAAGTCCCGCGCTTGGCAACAACGGCAACAGGCTAAAAATAACGGCGGTATTTCGCACCATGGGACACTCCAGGCTCTTGTCCTAAAGAAAAGCGAACCATTAGGCAGTACTGGCTGTTCGGTGTCATGTTGAGAAGCGATGCGTAGTAGGCCGTGCAACCAAAGCAGCGGCGCTCTATTGCGCGAACAAGACTAACTGCTTCTTCTTCTTTTCTATGCCACCTTGCGCTAGACTGAAAATCTCTACATTTCGAGTAGAATAAGTCTTGGCTGTTCGGTACGCACCCTCGGTTGCCGGGGAACAAACATTTTTTTTGTTGTTTTTGCCTCACATGTAGGCATAAAGTCGCCAGTTTCGCCAGCTTCGTTTGCGCAGTGATTATTCATGCGCGTAACTGTAATAAGTGTGAACGCCCTATGTGGATAATTTGAGTGAAAATAATAGCTAAGCCTAATCGGATTAACCCTTAGTCCTTACCTGTTCGTTTCTATCGTGGGAACCCATTCCACCACGTCTAAGTGCTGGCGCACTAAGCGCAAGGGCGCAGACAGGCGTACAACATCGCGGTCGCGTTCCCGCAAGGAATTCGCTGCAGGATTCCGCTCCACTGTTCTCTGGTGGCCAGCCTAGCGGCAGGTCTCTTTCCATCGGCTTACCTGGCTGCTTCTGACGTTGGGGGCGCTTTTGTTTCCACACGTGTGAAAGGCGGTCGTTTCCTTCATTGTTATAAGTGAAAGCCTCAGGCAGCTTTTGGGCTGCAGACCCAAGCAAGCGTGGCCAATTCTTCGGGCACAACATCGATCACGTGGACAAATCTCCATTTGATTGCCGGTCGCGCAAACAAACATCGGCAGAGGTTTTTTGGGGGGAGGAAGGTATACGTGCCCAAAAGGGAATGCGCACACGTGCTCTGCACGCGTCGTTGCGATGGCAGGCGTCCTCTTCTTCATATATGTCTTCATACGCGAAGCACAGCTTACTGAAATCGGGCATGCTTTTTTGTCAATGTTTGGCGTCAGCTTTTGTCACGATCCCCCCAACCCTATTTTTGAAGCTCTTTTCCATGCCCTTTTGCAAATAAAAACTGCTTTAACGAGCAGCTTGAACACAAGTACAAAGATGTGTATCAGATATCAATATACAGTTAACCATGATGTAACGAACCTCTATATAACGAATTACTGGATTTAACGAAGTTTTTCAGTTCCCCATTGCCACCCCCATTTAAGACCATGTGTTTGCAACCTGTATGTATCGAAGGCCTTGCGGCGGTTAATCTTGGTGTAACGAACTCGCTAAGCTGATCAGTTACTGTTTTTCGCACTTTTATTGAAAAACCGGCCGGAAGTATGCACTAGAATACTAGCACTACTCTAAGGAGCCAGCAGCTATTACAAGTCTGCAATCGCAAAAAATAGAATTAGTCATGATGAGGATGATGAAAATAGCGGCTAGAGCCATGCCATGGCTAACGTAGCACCGACTGTAGGTTTTGCTTCTGTAACGTGGCAGGTGGCAAGATTAACTACACTTCATTTTTTTTTTCACCCGCACCGCAATCTCACGTGCGTTTTCACGTGTCAGTGCGATGCCTGTTCGAGAGTAAAGTTTTGAGGGGCTAGGCCTTCCTGTCGGCGTGTAGTTGAGCATCTTCACTGCTATCTGGGGTGCCGGTACGCCGGCGACAAGTTCTGCTGCGAGCTAATGAAAAGTTTTCTCTTTTCAAGACAAGCTCGCATTTTTAAATGCCGTCGTCGCCCGGTACAGTGTCCCAGCTGGCACACTCTCAACAATTTCAGTGGGAAAAAGAGAATAAACTCTGGGAAAAGGCGCCCTTTCAGCATAACTTTCGTTTTTGAAACGGTTTTGGAACAAATAAGTGTCAAAAGGCAAACGTGATGCCTAGGTTACGCTTGTGAATACGGGGGTAAGTCACCTCACTTCTTTGGAGCGCCGTGCAGCGCCTATGCTCATGCGACAGCAGCAGGCACAAGTCACGCAGTTTTTGACTGTGAAATAAATCATTAAAGGGCGAGCTCATCACCACTGATGCCTAGCACTTTGGTTTTGTTTCTGCTTCATTTACAAAAGCCTTAACCCGAAACCTGTATGCAACGAAAACCGGGATTTAACGAAAAATTGAGAACTTTTCTCAACTTCGTAACATCGAGGCTTAACTGAACATCAAATGTCACTTATTCTCCTTTTTGTCTTTTGTTGTTAGAGCTTTCAGCCAACGCTTAGTGGCCAGCTCAGAATACACGAATAAGAACAAAGCCCTCATTTTTATTTTGTTGTATTCAGGCCGCTAGTGTCGTCCGCGTGCCTTGATATCTTCATTAACAAAGACAGCTAGTGCAACAGAAGGTTGTAGCGATGCGATGCGATGAAGTTTTTAGGGGGGAAGGAGGAAGAGGGGGGAAAAGGGCCCGAAACTGTTTGGCTTGAGGTGCCGACACCTTAACCGGCCGAAGGTTGTAGCCTCAAAAAAAAAAAAAAAAGGTTGTAGCCGCGAATATATTTAACTCTTAGGAGAAGCATGGAACGGCGCTTAAAGTTTGACGAAAGTGGGAAAAGAAACGTACAGGGAAGGAGAACTATTTGCAGACTAGGAATTCACTAAGGGAAAGCACAAAAAGTGGCCAGCGTGGACAGGCTGAACAGGAAAAAGTAAAGGGAACGTGTCCTGTAAGAAAGGACTGAGCCGTCGTCTCGATGGACGTAACTCCTTCGGAGTATGTTTGTCCCATTGAAAAAGCTTGAAGCTGGTGTTCGGCCGTCGCAAATATCGACATGCAGAGGCGTTCGGGTAAGCAAGCAGCCTTGCTCAGTCGTTGTTCTTGCTTATGCGCAGGATATTGCATTTCCAGGACTGCGAGCAAATATCGCGCCCATTTTCTATCGGTATACTAGGCTGGGGAGGGCTCTAAACTCGCGTTCAGCCGCTCAACGTCTTGTATTTGTCGGTGAAATCTCTCACAAATATTGGACGTTTGCGTTCTTTCTGACCCAAACGTTCCTCCGGCATTCCTGCTCAATCACTAAACAAACAGCCATGAAGGGGAATGCGGCTCAAACACGGTGTTTGAACTGGCAGCAGTCATAGAATATCTTTAGAACGAAAGGAGGACTCTAAATAAAAGTAACAATGCATACGTCAAAATTAGAAGAGGACCGCCGAGGATCCGTTCGTGCGGGTTGGGATAGCCGAGAAGTGGGAAGGCGTCTAAAAGAGGCGCCTTACTCCCCGAAGTGCCAAGCGGGGGTGCTAGATTCGTGCACAATAAAGGGTAGTGCAGAAGGCATGTTCAGCTAACAAGTGTCGAAATGGCGAACACACCTTAACTTCTTGATTAATCATGCTGAACAGAAAAAAAGAAAAAGGGGATCGAAGCTTCTTATTCGGCATTGTAACACAGTACGTATTATTCCTTTGATATACGTTTGTGTTGACGGCATAGCCTACCATCTGACGGGGACAACTGAGGGATAACGGTGACATAAAACACAACTTCGCAATAGAGAGACAAATACTACTGGTTCGCGGGCTTGGATAACTCGATGTTGATATATTGAGTAAGAATAACTGGCATTTTTCTTCGACAGAAATTGCCGTTATATAACATACAACCATCTTGCGCATACGGTATTACACTCACCACCAAAAATCCTACAATTCTACTTGTCATTGAGCCGGGTGCAACGTATACACACCTATTGCCTCTATACTTCATTTCTAATCTCCCTCTCTTCTGTGTTTGCGTTTTATTGATAATTGTATTTGTCGAAACCCTGTTAAGGCTTCTTTTGTCGTCACATAACTTTCGCTACATTTTAAAGCGAAGCTTTAGTGCGCTCACTGATGGCGTTGTACGCCAATGCGCCCTGCAGAAAAGCCAAATTTTGATGACCATGATAATGAATGGTTGTGGGAGAAGGGCAAGAAAAAATGCTCCCAGTGGCCGTACTCGAACCTAGGTACCTCGGGTTATGAAGCGGTCGTATATGTGATTGATCTTTTTCAGCATGGTCGAAGCGAACGCGAAGCAGCAGGTGCCGATTCGCGCAGTACACCCAAACCCAAACGTTAGGCCTATGGAGTGCACACGCTTTAATTGCACACTTTTCCCTAAAAAGCGGTCTAGCGCGAGCAGTCTAGAGTCGTGAGCCTGCTCTCCTCACCCCACGCGGCCTCTTCAGCATTCTTAAGGAGCCCACCTGTTTTGGGTCGAACTGTACGCATTTAAGATGTCCCAAGTTACAAACACCCCACCTTTTACTTCCCCTTCCACCACTTGACGTAGAGTCTTCCTGCCACAATAAAGGCTACCTCCTCCTCCTCTTAGCATTCTAAAAAAGCGGTGCGTACCTCCAGAGTGCCACATACTCGCAGTGTGGGATTGGCCAACCAAGCCATTCATCACGAAAAAGCTTCGTGTTTAACCATCGTCATTGTTAGACGGCAGAGTGCCTGATTTTATGTTATGTAATTCTAAAGTTAGTTTATTTTGAACTGTTCTTATCCAGTAATTCAGCCACTGCGGCAGCTGCTGCACCGCCCTCGGCACTGTATTCGAACCTTCTCTATACTTCTGGCAGACCGGGAAACTAAACCTGTGAGTGGACTAAGAGCGTCCCGTCTCACTTCAAGATCCCTTTTCAATACCACTGCGTCGCCCGGCACTGTCCAGTAGGCTTACATTTGATATGCGCGGGCACACGTGCTTGTGTAGGGAAGTTGGCAAGCAGGGACGTTGTTAACGAAGCCCTCTTCTTGCAGATGTTTTTTGCAAAAACAATAATGCCCCGTATTTAAGCTGTAGCCGTAAAAGAAAGGGGTTCACAAAGCAATGAGATGCCACTAAACACGACCCACTAGTAGCAGTATACGAACTGGCGGTTATATCATGAGCAAAGCATCCATCAGGTTGATTTGAGGCTTACCGGGCCGCTACAATCACGCTGTCCGTTCAGAATCTATCATCGAAAACGACTACAAAAAATACGTAGCTCTCCAGACGTTGTCGCCAGGGCATTATCTTTTTCCGTTCCCCGAGGCTGGTGGTGCGCGCTATTTTTCTCAGCCTCGTGAGAATCCTCAGGCGTCCCATTTTTCGCGTTTAGGACGTTTTCCTTTAATTTGCCTTGCTGTGCTGTTTTATCTAGTCGCTAGTCATCCCTGCTTTTGCGCCTTAAAAGTCAAGGTCAAGTTTGTCTTCCGGACAAGAAATAGAAGCTTCCCAACGAACCAAAGCTACTCTTCGGCGTAACGCTGCCGCCGGAAGTACACACGTAAAATAGAACGGACAAAATATGGGTTTCCAGGAGTGTCACACGACTCAGGCGTGGTCTTCGTTGCTCTTGTTTGTCTTATTTCAGGGAAGCAAAAGAAGAATGTAGTCGCGCCGTTAAACTAGAACTTCTTAACCTTATTACATGCTTGGATTTCACTATATGTTGAATCAGCTACACCAACACATGAAAGAGGAAGTAGTGACACGTTCTGCAGCTGAAACACAAATGCACGCGAGATCGCACACTGGAGCGAAAGGACGTTAAGGAATGGACAAAAATTTGCAAGGCCAAAACCGTTGTGCCTTTAAGCTTAGCGTTGGTATTATCGGCGTAGGTATTTATAAATGTTTGCTACCGGGCAGTGCATGGTAGGGTGTTAGTGAGAATGAAAGCCTAGAAACTTGGCAAAAATTTAAAAGAAAGCGTTTGAGAGTTGAAGACATTGGCCTACTGCGAGTTTCACTTTGCCGGAGGAGCTAACCACGGCGTTAACTAGCACAAGCGAGGCGAAGGAAAGAAGGAAATAAACTTCATCTTCTCGAGCACCCTTAGTAAGGGCGCTTTCTTGGGAAGCTCTGGTCAATGCAACCTTCGCTTTGGACGTCAGTAGGAGCCGAATTGCTGCTCTGAGGTCAGAAAGCCTCGTCTCCATGGCTGAATTAGTTGGGTTGTTGATGCGGGTCAAGAAAGTGGAGCCACAGTTTTGTCCGTTCTGTACGGATCACCGTGCATATTGTAACGATGGTTACGAATGAGGACTGATTAAGGTTTATTTACACGGCAAATGTTTGCCCAGAAATGATGCGCTGCTCGTAGACTGAGAGATGGACCGTCGTCTTCCTCCTTTTCTACCCTTAGAGCGTCTGGCGCTCTTTTTCCCTTTCATACAAGTTGTTTGCCCATGCCGGACCTCAGTGTCAAGCCAAGGCGAAAGTAAAAACAGGAATACCAGGGTTGTTGCAATATGCAGCTTCCTGCCGTGCCTGTGGCAATACTGGAAAATGATGGGGTGCAGTTTGGAATCCGTCCCTCCTTTCCTTTTCGCAATGCGCCGCGTTCATTTCCCTCAAAACACTATTGATGAACGCAAAGCATCGTCGACTAGGGTGGCGGAGAGTATACGTAAATATGCATGAATAGTGTGTTTCCCGCCCTAATGTGGGATGAAACCGTGTGCCTGTCTAATCAGGACGATTATCTGCGCCCCTGGAGAGCAATGCCTTTAACGATGAAGAGAGTGAGCCTAGCAGCGAGCTTGGCTTGCTACTCCGCATGAGCATGAAAGGTGCGAAAATGAAAGAAAGTGGATACACAAAACCTCATACAAACACTAACAAACGCAAATAAGCACACAGAAACCGACAAACGCAGGAACACGCACACAGCACTCAGGAACGCGGCAGCGAAATCGACCGCTTTTTGCTACTGGCTTCCTTGTTGCAAAGCCCACCGAAAGGGAGCGTGCGATATTTGTCTTCTGTGTTATTGGACGACGTTTACTTCTGGGGATGGTTGTGTGCGACTTCCTACTTTGGCCTCTGCCCTTCTGTGACCTTCCACTGACCTTCCTCTGTACCATTACTCTGAATTGGGGAAGGAGGGCGGCTCTAGTTTTTTTCTTTTTTTTAACGCGAAAGCTTACGTGGCCGAACATTAGGTGATTCCGGCGCGCTCGCCTGCCGTGCTCGGCCACGCACTCAGCAGACGCGCATGGTAGCAGTGCCTGAAATCAGCTTTACCACACCAAAGAGCCTCTCCCAACAGTACTGGCGCCGTAGCCAATATTATACCATCTAATTAAAAAAAGGATGGCTTGGACGGTAATAGAAGTGAACTACGTGCGGTGACATTCAAATGATTTGAGCCACACCAAGCACGCACTGTAAATATAAACTAAACGGTGCAAAAAGGACATGTGAATCTCCCTCTTAGTGACCTTGAGGCTAGCTCCAATGTGCGCACGTTACTCCGGCTTTATAAGCCCGCAACACGGCGTTTCTCGAGCCCTCCGCACACGGAGTTGACCATTCATTGCGTTCTAACCATCTAAGTGGGCGTCTTTGCTCGGTGTAACGGCGACACTGGCTGCCTGTGGATTCTTTTTTATCCATTCGTGTCGGCATTTTGTCGCCCTCAATCCCACCCCATCCTCATTTAACCCCTTCTCTGTATTGCACTCGCGGTATGCTTCATTTCAAGCTGGGTGGCGCGGCGATTGGTTCGTGAGGAGACTAGGACCCGCCTCTTCCCGAGCAAGGCCTGAATGAATGAATGAATGAATGAATGAATGAATGAATGAATGAATGAATGAATGAATGAATGAAACTTTATTCCAGAAAAAAATGGGGGAGGGGGGGGGGTGCGGGGCCTTCGAGGCGGACAAGGTCAGAGAAGAGGTGAGTAATCAGGGGAACCCTAGATCCAGGGCTCCTGTAGCGATGGCTCCAGCCTTGGCCCTCTGAAGCAGGTCTACCTAGTCCTGTAGTCAGGTGCTAATTCGGCCACGTTCCTTGACACAGTAGTGGTAGGCTATAGGGAACTGTTTGGGCCTGGGCCTGACTACCAGATTCTGAGGCACGCCCGAGTGGCGCGGAAAAGCGTTGCAGTATTTCCGCTATTTTTGCAGTTCTCTGTCAATTCCGGTGTTTGCACTGCAGTATCTTCGACCACCGGGGTTTGTAGATGAAGGTATTTGTCTGTACTTCTCGTGGGAGCTGTGCCTCCTGGGCCGCGAGTTTATGTGGAGCTGGGTAACAAGAAATTGACTTTTGGTCCACGAAAAGTGTTTCTCCAGATGTTGTTGGTTTGAAGGGGCGGGTGGAGATTTCCAGGGTAGTGAGGTATGTGAATCCTCACACAGGCAAGTTCGCTGATTCGTCCCAATCCAGGCCTTCATGACCTGGAGCCCACGTGATGTTGTAGGTCATCTCCAGTTGATCGGGAGGTATGTTCCCAAGTGTTTTTGGAACTCGCCCAGCTGCGATAAGTCCTACTGAATCCTCGAAGTCTTTTATAATGTTTAACCCGCCGGGGTGGCGCAGTGGCTAAGGGGTTGTGCTGCTGAGCACGAAGTCACGGGTTCGATTCCCGGCCGCGGAGGCCGCTTTTCGGATGGAGGCGAAAAGCAAAAACGCCCGTGTGTACGAGATTTCGGCGCACGTTAAAGATCCCCAGGTGGTCAAAATACAGCCGCCGCCATCAACTACGGCGCGCCTCATCGCCTGCGTTGTGTCGACGCGTCAAATCAATCAATCAATCAATCAATCAATCAATCAATCAATCAATCAATCAATCAATCAATCAATCAATCAATCAATCAATCAATCAATCAATCAATCAATCAATCAATCAATCAATCAATCAATCAATCAATCAATATAATGTTTAGGCTTCGGTGTTGTTTCTCTCCTATCCTTATGAAAAGTAGTACAGCTCAGATTTCAACGTACCTTACCGTGGTGTTTTTCTGCGTGAGCCAGCCCAGCGTCTCGCCTTGCTTGGTAGTTACTACCGAGGTGACCGTTGTGCAATCATAGTTGGCTGAATCTACGTACGCTGTCCTTTTACAGTTGTCGAAATTTCGGTGAAGAAAGTTGACTGGGGCTTTTCGTCTTTCATTGCAGCTTTCATTGTTGGCGTGGCTGGACGGCACCCCTTTCCGCACGCGCCCGTTCTTTCTCTATTGTGTCGCTCTCCGTTTTTTCGGTCACTGTCTGTCCACAGATCCTCTGAGCAAATTTTTGCGATATGGGCCGTATATTGCTCCTCGTTCGTGGGTCGCTGCCTTGACGTCTGTTCATAAACTTGGCGTACAGAAGTGTACAACAGTGCTGTGGCAAGTTAAAACTAATACACAAACGTTTGAGAGCCCCTATAGAATAATGCCAGTAAAATACTCGCACCGATATTAGAAGCACACGTCTTCGCTTCCAGATATATTGTATCCTAAAGCACTGCTGACTTACAAGTGGGCCTAAATTTATGTAAGCTATCACGATTCTCAACGACTGCACTTTTACCTGGCACTGCTATCTTTCATCCACAAATTCCGGCCCAAGAACTCGACTGCACCGTGCACAGGGTTTCTGTTCTCTGGCCGCCTCCAAGGCAACAGCTCGGTGAGAACCTTATTACCCGAACGAGACAACCATCTAGCCACAATTACGATTGTGAAACGCTCGGTATGCACTGCTTGAATGTTTCTGCCGTTGTTACCAGAAACAGAAAGTTTATTGCCGTGCCTCGAAATGAGATTGGCTTTGTCGGCGATTCTCTTAATCATTTCGTCGTCTCATCGCTTCTTCATCAGGGCATATTTAGCTTCTTCTTAGTTTAGGTTGAGCAAATGGTTCAATGCCCAAACGCCGTCTCGTGGAAACACAATAAAGAGGGGATGCTATTTGTTAAGGACAAAAACTGCGCGAAAAGAACGGTACTTAGACGAGAGACAGGATGAGCGCAGACTCTCTTTCGTCTTGTCTCTTTCGTCTTGTCCTGTCACCCGTCCTGTCTCTCGTATTAGTCCTGCTCTTTACACGTAGTTTTTCTTCTTAAAAATGCAACACCAACAAGGTTAACAACAAGCTGTACTCGGATGATACATCAGGAGGCTTACAAAGGTGAAAAAAGCGTTAGGATCTAATAGTAGCAGCGGTATAGATTCGCATCACATGTCTTTTTTTAAGAACGATAGGGGCAAAAATGATAAGGTGGAGAGTATGGGTTGGAGGCGTTGCCACAAGTGACATATCGAAATAGGGGTCCCTAATCTTGGATAATACCATACTCTGAATTCATGGCTTTTTTTATAAAAAAAATAATTTCAAATGTTTATTTTCAGATGCTCTAAAGACAATTGGAAACAGGAAGGACCAGAGTCATTTCGTTTTCATTTTTCGTACTAAAAAAAAGCTGAAACGGCTTAGCCTTTCAGAGTAATTGCTTAAGAACGTCTGGCTGTTACAGCTACGGGCTACTAGAACGAAAATTTAGCAAATTTATAAAATATAGCAGGCTCTTTTGAAACAGAACACACAGACGAATTATATCAACCAAAGATTTCCTATACTTCCATTGACTCGTCTAATTCTAAACAACGGCTGCCAAACGGCTGCCATCGCGTGCTAAAAACATCGAGCGCCAATGCCTCGTTTGAGAAATAGAACCAGTGCTCTACTCCTTCTATGCATGAGACGAGTATACGGCTGTTAATGTCCACTATTTTAAAGGCCAAAAATGGCGTACTATATGACCCCGATACCCATGTGCAGGTACGCAGTCTCAACGGCCGATGGATAGGTCCACGTGGCAGGAGACGTGTATAAACCCTGTTGTAAGCGGCACAACTTGGGAGCCCTTCATAAGACGTCGCTTTTAGGGTTCAGTCAACTCTTCACGCACCATCACCACTTCTATATATCTCCATAGCTCCCAAAACAGCATGCTTATCGTTCACTGGTTAAACATTGAGGAAAGCGACCCTTGCTATATTCCTCACTAAACGGTCGTATTGGTCGTGAATACGCAGTGTTTAGAGGCAGCGAATACGCATCGGCAAACATTACGCAAATGATGGTGCCAGAAGAAAGGATTGGCGCCCCCTGGTTGTTGTAAAGGTTTTGCAACGTCGCATGAAAACGGAGCGTTCGCTGGCTTGTACGGTTGCGGCTCTTTCAATCACGTGCGACTTACCGCTCTCCCACCCCGTATGAATAAACAAGGGCCCCTTGCCTGGCATCAAAGAGGCATGCGATGGCAATACCGGTCTGGAACGTGATCCGTGTGCAACTACGTATGTTTGAGAGCATGCACGTGCTGTTTGTTCAGCAGCGGATTGCACGCATGCCCGGCAGGATAAAGTTTCTGTGCTAGGTGGCCTGAGCTCCGCTGTCTTTTCTGGGGTCTTCCTCTACCTTGAGCCTTCGTAACAGGAGAAGAGCTCCGATTGAGGACGCTCGTTTGCAAAAAAAGGCAAAAGCTTTGCGGAATAAGTTGAAAGGGCTAGCTGGCGGTCAAAATGAGAAGGAAACTTTTTTTAGTAAAGCGAGTTTGTCACATAATGAGATAAAACGCGCTAACACGACGAGGACGAAGAGAGAATACACAAGTACAAGCGCGAACTCTTCGTCCTCGTCGTGTTAGCGCGTTTTATCTCATTATGTGTCACCAACAGGCCCAAACCTCGTCCCTCTTGGAATTCATTTCTAGTACATCGGGCTCTTCTACTCGTCTTCTTGACCCCTCACTGACCATCACGCTTATAGCGGTAGCGACATGCCGCGCGCGTACATTCTCGTTCTGCATTCGAAACGGTTTTCTGCCGGATGACGTCAGGCTGCTATTTGCCGATTTTGCTCCGTCAGTGGGCCATGGTGTCCAAATTTGTAGAATTCTGAAGGCCGAATGGAACCGCCAAGCGCGCTTCTACAGGGACTACCTGTCAGCACAACTGCTCAGCACTCGCGGGGACTGGAAAGCTGGAAGACAACTTCATGAGTGTTTCCGCATTGCAAACCGAACAAGTGAATCCCTCTGGGCTTGCCAGTTGAGGCAGCTAAGAGCTGCCGTCAAGAAGCAGCAGCCGCCAACCAGGTGTGCTGTCCATCGACTGGAGCCCGTGAACCTGCCGCCAGCCGTCGAAGAGGTCCTGTCTTTAGGGCCAAAATTTGCAGTGGAGCCCAAGCGTTCAGCGCCTGAGCTGCTATCCTTGGTGCATCACGTGTCGCGTCAAGCCCCAGAGGAGGAGCAGGACCGCTGCATCTCGGAAGGCGTCGACGTCTTATCCCGCTGCAAGCCTGCTCCGTCAAAGCTCCCGGTAAAGAGTGTTGAAACGTTCTTAAAAGACCACAGCCTCTCCGTTGTTCCCTCTGACAAAGAGGGAGGGTTCCCTATTTTATCCAAGAAATTGTTCAACTCAAAAGCGGACACAGCTGTGACTTCGGTTTTTTGTATTCATAAGGATGCTGTCATTTCCAAATTGGAGTGTCAAGCAAAGAAACTGTGCAAAAAGCTCAATTTGGTAAAAGTAATTGATGGCATATCGAAGTCCAAAAAGGATTTCCTCGATCTTTTTTTCAGTGCCAAAACTCACAAACCGGAAAAACCATTTCGTGTCATTGTATCAGAAAGAAGCACGTGGCAGAACTCGATTGCCCTGTTCTTGCAAGAGAAATTGGGCCTTTTGAGATTTAATGATCCGTTTCTCGTGAGGAATTCTGAAGAGATTTTAGATTTTTTACAGTCAGAACCCCCAAAAGGACTTTGTGCCTTTTCACTGGACATTAAGGACCTATATTATTCTCTGCCACAGGATAAACTGCTTTATTTTATTGAAGAATACATTGACGAGTTCGGTTCTGTGGCCTTTCAAAATGCTGCTGGGGTCTCGGTTAGCGGTTTTTTAGAGCTTTTATCGTTTTACCTGCGTTCCACTTACATTGAGTACGATGGTAAACCATGTCTTCAGAGAGAAGGAACTTGCATTGGTTCATGCATTGCCCCCATTCTTAGCGACTTGTTTTTATCTAAACTAGACAATGGTGTTGCCGGCTTCTTTGACAAAATGAAGGTGATTCGTGTCTTTCGCTTTGTTGATGATTTTTTGTTCCTTGTCGATTGCAAATTTGATGTGCTGGAATCTTGTGCCCTAGAAGTGTTAACCATAGTCAAAGAACATTTTAAACCGCTTAGATTTACCCACGAACTTCCTGTTAACCAGACCATCCAGTTCCTTGACATCAATTTAACTTTTAACCCGGATCATACTTGTTGGACTTATCAGCCGCGGAGCAATAAGCCCCTCCTACCTTACCATTCAGCGCATACAAAATTGGTGAAAAGAGGTATTGCGAGCATGTGTTTCACGAACGCAATCAAAAAAGCATGTGCCCATACCATGACTAAAAGCCTTAGTCAACAGTCGCAAAGACTGTCACAGTCTGCTTATCCAGTCCACGTGCAGATTTCGGTTGCTGAGTCCCTCCTAAAAAAGATACGTGCCGCAACGCGGGAGGAACCAATCACAGCAACAAACAGCCGCCCAAAATTCGCCGTTATACCGTATTTGCACGGTGTCTCCCACAATCTAAAGAAAATTGGCGGGCGAGCCAATATCAAAGTTGTGTTTTCTGCGCCGGACAAATTGACCAAACTGTGTAAAGCCAGCAATCCTTTTAGAAAACCCCCCCTCCAATGTGCCAAAAAGCACGATACAAAATATGTCAAATGCGTGGGAAATGTTGTCTATGAAATACCCCTTTCATGTGGAAAACGGTACATAGGGCAGACGGGGCGCTGCTTGAACGATAGGCTTCGTGAACACTGCGCTAATGTGAGGAATGGGAGTAGCGGATGGCTGGCGCACCACTGCAGCATGTGCGAGTGGGAAGGGGGGTGTGAAGCGGATTTTCAAAAATGTGTTGTAATCAGGAAAAACAGAGAAAAAATAACTCGCGAAATCATTGAAGCAGATATGATAGATCGCTTAAAAGCAAACTGCGTAAGCACGCCTTCTGTATCATTGTCCGAAAAAGAAATTTGTTTTTTACGAGATGTGTAAACGTGCGCATGCGCGATACTTCCTTGTGGTGAGAGCAAGTGTATAAAAGGGGTTCTTTTCCGAAATACATTCTGTTGAAAGTTCGCGCTTGTGCTTGTGTATTCTCTCTTCATCCTCGTCGTGTTAGCGCGTTTTATCTCATTATGTGTCACCAACAGGCCCAAACCTCGTCTCTCTTGGAGTTTGTCACGCTTTATATCAATCACTCCTAACTCGGTGTATTTCCACATGGTGTTTGATGTCTCCGGCGTGCCTTTTTAAATATCACAAATATTACACTGTTTCACACCTCTGGATTGAACAGAATGACGGTTGCGAGGGCGCATAATATAAAAAATGATCACAGAACTGCAGAAACGATTTCTGATAAAGGCAGGTTGGCGGTTTATAGGTATACTTTAGTTCAGCTGAATAAATACGCAAGCTACAACATTTGTCGACGTTGTTGGTAGACACTTACCATGGAAATAATTGCAAGAGATGCGATGGTTTTATGTTGAAGGTATGTTTTGCGCATGGTGAAAGATAATATCAGGCGTTTTCACGATCGGAACAGAACGTCGGAAGGCAATCATCACGTTACCAGAAAGCACGATACCCGAACCTAAGAAAAATTTGGGCCACTGCCCAGTATTGGCCGCGAAGACTTGGCAAATAGCGACGCTGGGGGCCCCACCTAGCTTATTCCTGGTTCGAAGGAGTTTATGAGTGAATGTGCTTCCAGACTCTATCCAGTTTTCTGCGTGGTGTCGTCCTTAGCGTCCCAAAGAGCAATGAAAACTTGGTCATTAAAGTATGTGCAATGTTTGCAGGCCCAGCGGCTGTGCGGTTAAGCTGCAGGAGTTGCGGAGGACACAGCCGAATGAGCGTTTACTGAAATTTTTGAACTCCTTTTGTGCCCACTGTTCGCCTTGTGGGGTCTGGCATGTGGGACACTAATGAAGAATTCGATTAACGTTGTCGCTTGTCAGCCTTTTGGCTTCTTTCATTTTGGCATTAATTTTTCTCTTGGCCCTGTCAAAACTGCTCCACTCGTCGCAGCAAGCAGTAGAGCCTTAGAGCCGCCACCCCGCGACGCGTTTCGAAAGCCGTGCTTGAACCAGTTGCATCGCGCCTCTGACAGATGGCGAAACAGGTTCCGCCCGAGCGGGGCGAAGTTTCTGTGCGCACGTTCGCCGGCCAAACACCACCTTAAGCAGAATCGCTGTTAAAAGGTGAACTGCCGCGTCATACGTCGTAGTTCCTGACATTGTAGTAGCTGAGTCGTTTGTCGAGTTACGTACGTTACTAAGTCATATCCTGCCTGAACCTCCAAAGAAAAATAGCCGTAATATCAGCGGCGGTATGAGATAAAAAGCTGAGTGGTATTTACGAGGTGGGCTCCAACCATTTCGACAAAGAATAGGTAGTAGAGAGCCTCTAAAAGTGTCGTTATTAGTCTGACGGTAACTGTGACAAGAGAGAGGGAATATTAGTGCAACGAGGATTTAAACGACGATAATTTTGGGGCCGTCGCAAAGAGAGAAATGAAGTGGATGTGCTGGAGCATAAGGTAGGCTAGGCTGGGGGCAATAAATGCAAAAATAAGTGCCACAGGGAGAACAATGTTCAGTGCCGAGGGGAATGTGCATTAAAGGCCGCTTCCTTGCGAGTCTGACAGAGGGAAGAACGGAAGGTGCGACGGATTTGCAAGATTATCTTCACTGCATTGTTCTCTGTTTATGTTCTGCTAAGATTTCCCCTTCGTTATTTTGTAAGTATGAGACGATTTTTTCCAGTGTTGCTTTTTTTTTCTGCTAACCCCGGCAGCGTATCGTACTAGAACTTGAGTCGCTGGTTCTGTACAACTCGGGGGAAGCGGAGCCGAGAGAGCGATCCGTTGCATTCCCCGAGCGGCACCATGCCTGACTTGATGGAGTAGGACCCGCGTGGTCTCCGTCCAGGATCGCGTAGTCGGCGCCAGTTGCGCTGGCTATCGCGTTCGGCCTTTCTGCCTACGAGAACATTTTTCACCCTAACGCAGGCGCGGGCCTTAGGGAAAAAAAGAAAAGAAACTCGAGCAAAATAGGCCTATGTGGGTTCTCGCGCACCCGTCGCAGCACATCTTACTGCGAAGGACACCGGCCCTTCATCTTCTCCTCGACCCACAGCAAGTATCCGGCTTCTGCTAAGACCTCCTTGATAAGCCGTCTGCCTATCCAGGTCGTTTGTTTCCTTCTTCAGTCATGATACCCGGTCTCAACATATCTTAATTAACTGACTTTAGAACAATATTACCAAAAAACAATGTTATTTGTTAGGCCTACTACTAACCGTGTTAAATTGAGCTCAGCGTATGTGGGTTTCTTAGTGAGGAAAGTTTTCAATGCTTTTTTGAATTTGCGAATTGATTGGGAAATTTTTATTTCTTATTGTATGGTGTTCCTTGCCGGATTTTGTTGAAAAAGGCTTTTTGTTTGGTGTAGTTGGTATGAACAAAAGGTACAATGAAATAAAGGCACGTTGTTGGCGCACGTGATATAACGCATAAAAACTGCGCTACGTGCCAGTAGGCAGTGCTTCTCAGTCCCCCTTCCCTCTTCTGTGAAGCCACATATGCGGTCCGGAGAGCACAAACCTATTCTGTTGTCATTCCACTGTATACATAAAATACTCTCGTTCCCAACATGCCCTACACCCGAATGCCCTTAACACTAATCAGTAGGTCTCCTTTACTGAGAGTGCCACCCACTCGACCTACCACCACACCTGCGTTTCCGCATCGCTTCCTGGGAGGACTGGCTTCACCCGGGTACCGGCGTCGATGAGAAATCAACGCAGAACTTCTGGCAGCCCATTGCCTTCGGGTTGGTGAAGGACTCTGAAGTTCTACGGACCAGCAGTCTCCTAATGAAGAGAGTGTGGCACGACGACACAGGCTAGGGCTGCTTAGATATTAAGGTTCTCTCTCTCTCTCTCTCTCTCTCTCTCTCTCTCTCTCTCTCTCTCTCTCTCTCTCTCTCTCTCTCTCTCTCTCTCTCTCTCTCTCTCTCTCTCTCTCTCTCACACACACACACACACTCTCTCTCTCTCTCTCTCTTCCTCAAGGCGGGTTGCTTTCATTCGTACATTTTGAAACTGAGTCCAAGGGTGGAAGGACCCGGAAAATCTGAATGTGATCTAAGAAAAGATGGTGTCACACGAAACCCCGCGTAGTCAGGTCCTCTACGCGAGACACCAGCAAGACTCACCACCAATAAAAGACAAAGTAGTACTAAGGAAAAGAAAGCAAATTAGGAAGGACACCGGTCGTTCCTGGTTGCAGCATCTCACAACCTGCATCCAGGTATGCGGCTTGTTCGCTGAGCGAATGTGCCTCTACCCCTGTGGCGATTTATTTTTGTGTACAAAGGATGGCACGTGCCTGCTCGCTGGCTGCCTGCCAGTACAGCTTTTGTTAATGGGTTCTCCCCAGCAGGCGAAGGGGAAACGAGGGCGTTGGGAAACCGCCGGAGAGAGGGAGAACCGGGGCGGGGTGGCGGGCAGTCGACCGTGGGCCGTTAGCGGCTTCCAGCTTCAGCGGGCAGCATCGGCCGAGCGCTGCTGTTCGTTCCCGATGACCCTGCCGGGACTGCTGCCTCTGCTAGTTCTGCTACAGCCACCCTCGTAGGCACGTCACGTCATCGTCAGCGGACGCTCGGAGCGCACTCGATGAGCCCGCGCCAGCGACCGACGCCGCAGCCCACGCACCGCCGCCGCACCATTTTCCCCTCTGATCGCCCCACTCCCTCACCTTCAATTTCTTCCTTCTCTGTTCTGAGGATAAATTGGCCTTTTTCCAAAAAATTAATTCAGTGGACAACAATTTGAAATAAACTATCATTAAAAACATGTTTGCCATCTGAGTTGGGAAAGTATCGTTTGTGTCAGCGCAAATGAAATTGTAATCCTATCCATAAAGTGTGAGTAAGGAATGTGACTCCACAAGGAAATTTCCGGTTGGTTCCTTTTTGAAAAAAAAAAAAAAAAACTCGTAGGTTCTAGCATCACCATACGTTTACGGACCACGGGCGCGGCGACCACAACTTACCGCTGCAGCATCTGGTTTCGCGGCGCCTGCTGTAGAAACCACGCACAACGCAGGCGGGGCCAATAAGCATGTCATTATCACTTGCTACTTCGCGACTGCTCCTTGCTTCGGTAAAGCAGCACTCTGCCACGTATTTCGGGGAACGCTGCTTTGCAGCGTTATATACCTGAAAACGGAGCCGGGACTCCTCTGATATGCGGCAATGGTGCTACGCTGTCAGACGTAACGCGCTGTGGCTGCTTCGATCTCGTAACCTAGTTATTCGATTTTCTGAATGACATGGTCCCAGCGGGAAAGGCATTATAATAAATACATCCGAACAAAATGTTCATCCAACCTGGGTTTTTTCCCTTAGCTCACGAAGGTATACGGATTATTTTACTTGTTATGCAATATTTGTGCCTGCTGCCTGGAAAACCCATTTCTCTATAAAATCAGCTTTTCATTACCAAGAATCATATAATATTCAGCTTCCACATACCCTCGCACCGCCCCCAAATCCTGCAATCGTGCATATCACACCTTGTTTGACGCTTAGATTTTCGCATGGGACACCCACTGAATTGAACGTAGCAGCTCAGTCGTGACCATTCTGTCGGGGTGTGTGCGCGCTTGGGGTGGTTCCTATATATGTCCCCTAAATGGAACAGCGCAAGAAAAAAAATACCATACGGATTATTTCTCATGTGAAATACAGCATATCTCGCTTTTAGATCATTCAGTGTTTGCTTCGAAATGATCAAAATCAATAGAAAACAAGGTCGGCCCACTCATTTGACGACGACATATATGCCTAGCGAAGCTGTCGTACACACGTTTTTTTCTTTCTTATTTTGATCAACTGATATGATTGAGATGTAGCATATATAAAAACGACATAATATTTTCCCAGATTTTGGGAACGTATTACAAATATAGAGCGAGAACATAAAGTCCATCATTTCCACTAGGCAATTACACATACTTTAGGGCGAATTATATTGACGAAACGTAATTATTCCATAAACATCCTAGTAAGCAGGAATGTGGCTGCTATAAACCAATATTCAATGCGGTTTTGTTGAAGCTGATAATGGTGGCAGAACGGATTAAGAAGGTTGGTTGGGGGGTTTAACGCGCCTACGCTACACAGGCAATGAGGCGCACCGTAGTGAACCTGCGGAATAATGTGAACCACCTGAGAATCTTTACCGTGCGCCGAATTCTTGAACACTAGGGCGTTTTCGCTTTTAGCCCCCATAAGAAAAGCGGCCGCCGCGGCCAGAAACCGAACCCGCGTCCTTCGGCTCAGCATCACAGTGCCTTAGCCACTGAGCCACCATGGAGGGTCGGATTAAGAAGCGGTACCTTTATGTACATGTAATAAAACTGCGACTACTAATTATCTGTGAGGCCCACTGAGGTGTGTGTGTGTGTGTGTGTGTGTGTGTGTGTGTGTGTGTGTGCATGCATGCGTGCGTGCATGCCTGCGTGCGTGCGTGCGTGCGTGCGTGCGTGCGCGCGTGTGTGTGCGTGCGTGCCTGCGCGCGCCTGTGTGCGTGCGCGCGTGCGTGCGTGCGCGCGCGCGCGTGTGTGTGTGTGCGTGCGTGTGTGTGCGTGCGTGTGTGTGCGTGCGTGCGTGTGTGTGTGTGCGTGTGTGTGTGCGTGTGTGTGTGTGTGCGCGTGCGTGCGTGCGTGCTTGCGTGCTTGCGTGCGCGCATGCTTGCAAGCGAAAGTATGCTTAAATGTTACTATCAGGGACAAAGATATTCTATTCGAAGCGACAGCTTCTTTGGATTAAGAAATTTTGTGTTCACACACTCAACTTTATTAAAAATGTAGGCTACCGAAATTATATTGTATTCATCGTAATTCTGCTTTCTGCTTTGCTTCTACCGAAAAAACACTAGCACCAACTTTTCCAACTTGAAACGAACCAGGAAATAAGTGCAGTTACTAAAAAGATGCTCAGGATAATGCCAAAAACAAGACGGTTGTGTAGACGAATGGTGTACTCCTAAATGGGAAATGAGTGGGCGGGTACCCAGCACCGTTCCAGCCTCATTTCTTCACTGACGACAGACACATAATTATGCAGTTATGCAGCTGACCATTTTACTTAACATTGTAAAGCACCCAATACGTTTTCTTGTTTAAAAAGTGTATTCTTGAAAGAAATATCAGTTATTTATTTAATGTAAGAATGGTTACCTCCCTCCAAACACCGGACACGTATTTCTTCCATGCCACTACTTCTCCGGTGTATGCCCAAACTGCACAAATATATTCTGTATGCTATTAGGCAGCCGTGGCATAGGTCGCTAGGGAAGCAGCAGTGCCGCCGTTAAACTCGCTTCCTCCGCCTGAGACGGTGCATTACGGGCGTGCCTGTAAGTGGGTCCTTGCGAGGGTCATGAGGTACCAGGTACTACGAGAGGAGACGGATTGAAAGAACTGGAAGCGGAAAAAGATGCGACATCCATTAGCGTTTGCGCTGAGCGCCGGTAACAGTAGACCGGTGTCGTCATCCTACTGGAAGCGGACGTTGCACACACAAACATGCACAGGTAATTCCACAGACAGACAGACAGACAGACAGACAGACAGACAGACAGACAGACAGACAGACAGACAGACAGACAGACAGACGGACGGACGGACAGACAGACAGACAGACAGACAGACAGACAGACAGACAGACAGACAGACGGACAGACGGACGGATGGACGGACAGACAGAGAGACAGACAGATGGACGGACGGACGGACGTGTGTACGCCCCACCTCGCGCACGCACGCACACACGCACACACACTCGCGCGCGCACACACACATTCTGAATGCAGGATAGACATATATGTACAGCCGCAGGCACCGGGAATTCATTAAACGCACATAAGTGGGAATCTGGCAAGTTTCCATGTCTGCAAGCTTCCGTTGTTGTTGCGACATTGACGCCAGTATTTCCTCCCCGGGGAAGAGCGCCCATGTCTTCGCAAGAAAAGAGACCACCGTCGTCCTTCTCGCAGAGTAGTCTCGACGGCAGAGTTCGGTAGAATGTTTGCCAGCACAAGGAGGTTTGGCTCGCGAGAAATATTTCAGTAGTTGCCGACGCACGGTCAACTTGCTTCTCTGCAGCACACAACCCGGGTTTCTGCATGCCGAAGATTCCTGCTCTTAAGGAACTTGGTTCCGCACCGTCCATTTACCACTGCTTCCTCCCCGCTATTCCGAGCCTTGGACAACGTTGTCCTGTTTACTAGGAATTGATCGTTACGGGTTACTCCTAAGTACTCAGCTACAAACAAGAAAGAAAGTGGGATCCAGGCTTTCCCCTTCTTCCTTCTCCATAGGCACATCTCTCAGAGCTAGCCTATTCAAGTTACGTGTTTGGGCAGGTACGTTTTACTTCATAGTTTCCTCGTTCTTTTGCTGAGAGCGTTCTGTAAAGTAATTTATTCCTTCTTGTTGCAGCGTTTGTGTGTCACTGCAGTCCCTTGTCTTTTAGCATTTGTAGCCGGCACTGCCTCATTGATCAGGGGCCTTGTTCGAACAGGACGGTGTCTTCCTTAGCCGAGAGGATCTGGGTTTTTTCTCGGTTTAGCGAGCCTAATAAATGATGGAGGCAGATGCTGCTTCTTTTGGAATGACCTCTTGACTTTGTGTGCTTTGTATTTTTGTTTATTACCGAGGCATACAACCAGGACGAGAGATGTTTGGGCTGACGGTAGTGTGTTGGTCGCACATAAAGCTTAACCAAACGCTGCTCTTGAATACCACGGCGATATTTCAGATCAACCTACTTGAATAAACCACACCATACTGCGCTGGAGTTGTGTCTGTCTCCCTTGAAAAGGGCGTGAGAGAAAAATAGGTGAGGGGATGATTGTAAAAAATATTATTAACACCAACATTTTTCCAAAACCAGACACGACAGGGGATTATAAAATTCTGGTACTATATAAAGCATACCCAAACAAGTTTGAGCAACAACATAAAAATCAAACATTAAACATACATCGAAGAAGCTGTGAACCAGAATTATATGTAAAACCGGGAGTCGGCAATTCTGATGTTCTGGGTATTTGGTCAGCGTGTATTTATGTTAGACCACCGTTCTTTCTTAAACCCACGAAAAGAATCTGAAACTGTCGATCTGACCAGAGTTGGGAAAGATTCTAAAAGAGCCTTACGTACTTTCCACTCGAACACGATAGCCCAGCACGGCCTGACGCCAGCATGAACAAGCGAACGCTGACTTTTTACTGAGTATAAGCACCCCGGAGTGTCTTTCTAGTAACAACAAAACATGACCACAATATGATTCGCGGCAATATCAAAACGTTGTCTAGCTGTAGATCACAGCAAGAAGAAATCGCTCGCATTGCGAGTGAACTTGCGACTGAAAGAAGGTTCAGTCGCAAGTGTAAAGCATAAGAAACAGTGGTCGCAGGAACTGGAAAAGAACGATAATCCTTAAAAAAATTGCGGCGACATCTACATTTTTCTATTCGAAATGTGCAGAAAACTGGCGCCGGTTAGTTTGTCTCAATAAAATCAGTGTGATTGGCCTTAAGGCTCCGCCACACATAAAGAATATTTTTCAGAGCACTAAGTCTCTTTACGTGCTTTCAAAACGAATCGCTGTTTTTTACTAAACTTATCAGAAGCTTCTTTACGCTACTTCGTGCTTGCATCGGCTTTTGCCCTCTTATTTCTTCGTCTTTTGCCGGGAATAACTTCGACATACCGACTGGTGCCACTTCGCCCCACAGCTTTCACAGAATCAGAGATATCTGTGTTTGTTGTGCGCTGTAGCTTGTTCTACTCACAAGCGGTCACGTTCGCCAGTCACACGTCAAGACGAAAGTGCCGCATGGACTAAGATAACTCCATTCCGCTCTGGAAACTTGGTGGTGTACCTTGGTGATGACGCACACTACTCGTACTCTGGGCACCCGGGTTCAATTCCTGCACAAATTCCAGTGTACCCAAATTTATTTCCAAGCAAACTGATTAGCTTTATCGTCCTTAATCCTTGTATGCACTTTGGCAGAGAGTCTCACATATTGGACAGCAGTTTTACAATTTCCTCTGTGTATTACATTATTGTCACCATTATAGTGTTTTATACTTTTTAAAGTATTAAATGTACCAAGTATTTTTCAACACTTTCTGTACCAACAACAGCAGTTTTTCGGACTGTGGGGCACTTATGGCTTTTATCTTCAAACAGACTGATGATATTTAATCACGTTGCGCGAAACAACCTGTGTACAGAACGTACCTAGGGCCACCGGGGCGGACAAAGTAAGTGCTCATTGGGAAGCAGTTGGGACTATTGGATTGTTAAGGTTTTTGGATGACAGCAAAATTAGCGGGGATCTGGTGTTTCACTTTAACGATTTACACTTGCTTCTGTCTGTATATCACTTGTTCTCTGACTGTATAGCGGGCACAATGTCGCAAGTGCAGCGCATCAATGTTTCCTCAATCAAAGCATACGCTCATGCTTGCGAGTGTGTCAGTAGGCGGGCGAGGCCATTTCCGTTTACAGCCCGAGCTGATGTGTCAAGTACGCCGATTATTGTTTTCTCTAGGCCTAGCGTGCCCACAAAACCACAAAACAGCACAATCTGTTCCGGCAAATAAAAGAACCGAGCCGCCTTCTTCAGCCGGAACATAACGGCCCTCGGCGACCATTCAACGCCGAAAAAAAAAGAAAAGCAATACTACGGGGTGGTTCCTGCAGTATATTCGTTTTAGCGCTTCGTTCGCTGAATGCTTGCAGCTCTTTACTGCGTAGGGGGGTAATGGCTGGAGCACAACGGTTGTCAAGGAGACGGCAACAGCCCCTCGAGGGCGAGAAAAACACATCGGCGACGTCGCGCGCCGCAGTGCCAACTTGCACCTGGTATCGGAACAGGAGGCACATTAAATTGTCTCGGAGCAACGCAGTTATGCCCACAGTTTCGCAACTACGCGAGAGAAATCGCATTTTCTCGAATGCCATACAATGAGCATTCCCTCGGAAGAGCCGAACTGTTGGGAACAGTGTGGGATAGAAAGAAGAGACAGAGCAACAACAACAAAAAAAAGGAAGTACCATTTTGCGGGGGCTTCACTGCAGTGTAGCAATGCACGGTAAAAAACTGGTTGCGCACGGAAGTGCACGCTAGCGCCGCTGTCCCGCAAAATGTCGGCATGACGAACGATGCTGTTTGGTTCTGCAACAATTTCGCCTCACGTATGCTTTTGCCGGAGAGGTATAATGGCACGCTTGTGCTAGCAGCGAAAATGCAGGATTTCAACCCCGGTCTGCGGTTTCTTTTTGATCTCCACCTCAGGCTCAGCTTATTTTTTTTGTTATTATTGTGCGCAACTACTACATATGCTGTCTCGGGAAAACCCTCCTTGTTCCATTCGCGTACACCGCTCGCAGTCACGAACAAACATAAAGCCAGTACTATACGAACGCCTCAGCTCAGTCGGGTTCCAGTCGCTTGTGGCCTATGAGAATGCATTTCGGTGTTCGCCTCTCACGTGCAATCTCGTGGTTTTGCTCCGTATTTCGCCACCTCACATCTTCGCTTTCTCGCGGGACTTGGTAAGCACAAGAGGGCAACGAGTTGCTGCTGTAGGTGCCTGCAGTTGACCGACGAGCCTCAAATAAGAGAGACAGTGCCCTGTATTCACGGGCATGACTATCTGGTCACTGAGTAAACTTTTCCTGACTATTTATTTCCGGCTTATACAAGTCAGCGCTCACTAGGTCCTGACTAACCGAAACCGTATTCGAGCCACCGGGTTTGTATTCGAAGAAAATATTGTTTTTATCAGCAAAATCTCAAATAAAATGTTCACGAAGCTGATGAACATTTTTGAGCCTTTGTTGTAATCTAATTTATTCCTCACTCAGGATTTACATGTACTTTTGGTTACCGCTTTGTCGGTAACCGGTTTTGCTTCATATAGGTTTTTGTTTTTTATAGCTGTTTCTTTTTATAGTACTGTACAGTGTTTAAATTACTCTTATTATTGTGTAAAAATATTATATTAATATAGTCTTCCCGTCCCTGCGTGCTACACCACAGCTGTTGTCTTGTGTAGGGCGTAAGGGGTGCTCAGGCTGCAAAGGGCAGCTATTTTCCTTCCGTCTCCTCTCATATTTTATTTATTACTGTACGGAGAGAAATAAATAGCTAATCCATCTATCTTATCTAACAAGTGTGCTGACTAAGTTGTGAAGCATAAGTCATGACTGTGACGTATTGAGGAGAAGCTGCGAATGAGCTTTTGATATTTTTTACTAGTGACTGGACAGCGGTTGTGACTACGGCAGTATGCTTCATCATCTCACTTCTCTCGTTTGGATTTTTATTTCCTGCACAGTACTCTGCTGCCCGCCTACGCGTGCTTGCCTTCTTGTGGCTCTGTGTGCCCCTCATCCTATGCCCAATGCGTGCTGTGCAGCCACCGTTAACTGAGTTTGTTCAGCGTTGGAATAGCTCACTAAAGCGCCCAAAGCAGCTTTGCTTGAAACAGCAAGCAATTAGCTTCAGTTTCCATCAGCGTTTATGCATAGCGCATTCACGCTAATACGGGCGGCCTATGATGACTCCTTACAAAGAAGAGCAGTTTGGTGAAGTACGATGACGCGTTCAGCGCATTTATTTCGCATACATGGTGCGAAAGTATATCCTCGTTAGCGCATGCGTCAGCCTTCGTCTGTGTGCGGGCACGCACGTGAGTCAGTCAGACCGCATGATCTAGGAAGTCACCAGGCGCATCGAACTCCTCAATTTTTTATCCTAACTCTGGTTAGTTTCTGGGTTTTTACTGCTTACCAACTTCTGGCAATGAGCATCTCGATTCGCCGCTTCACGACTTCTTCAATGAGCTCGTGTTTTCTGCATTATTAGTTGTATGTTGAGTACAGAATATGTTTTTAAACAACAATCGCAGTGTATGCAGGCTTTAGGGCATAACTTCTATATCCTTTTATATGCAGCCAATACTGTCATGTGTTGCAGGGTGGTGTTGTTAGAATGGATATCAATAATAGTTTTTGTATGAACACTCAAAATCCTTTGTTCTTTTATCAGTGGTCGTTGCCGCTTTCCAGAAGTAGAACGTAGTATGCCGGAACGTGCACATCGGGATGTCGTGCACATTGGAATGTCGGAACGTCGGAACTGTTAGCCGATTCAGGTGCGATCCTACCCCTATTAATATTTTGTTCATGCACGTCGCCCGCCTCGTGCGGAATGCGCCTCGAAATTTATGTAATATTGGCATGATTCAATAAGGTAAAAAGAAAGAGAAACAGAGAAAGGGAATTGTTTATGAAAGCAACCCACGCCTGTGTTACCGAAATCAGGGTTTCGGTGGTCCCCGAATAAGGAGCCTAAACGTGAGTTCCGTGCGCTTGATGTTCCCTGTCCCATACGCGAGCGATGTGCACGGAGAGGTGACACCAATGCACAGGGTGAAGATCCCATGGGGGATTGGTCTAACTTTACCGGCGTGTGAGGCAGTAAAGAGTGTAGATGTAGGCACGCCCGGGCTGGAGAGGCGGCGTGCGCGTATCAATGATGATGATAGTTGGGTTTTATTGGCGCAAGGCCGACTATGGGCAAAGAGCGCCAAAGAAGAAGTTACTGAATTATGATGAGACCGTACATACTAAAACATGTGACTAAAAGTAAAGGTGATGCAAAACAAAAGACAATGGAGATGGCTGGTGTATAGGGCCAGGGTGATTACACATGATATGACAAGAGCTGCAGAAAGTTTACCTCAGCTAAAAACTTAAAAACACGTTGACTAGAAAACATTGGTTCGTCGGCTAAAAAGTATGATGGGTGCAAAGGAATGTGTTGTCTGTATAATTCAGGGAAATGTTTGTGTCGTGTTGTGTCAAGTGCCTTGCATGTGATTAGTATGTGGACTACGGATAGGCCCTTTCCACACCTGGTACACGTGGGTCCCGAAGTACCAGTGAGCAGGTGGGAGTGCGTCGCATGTGTGTGGCCCATCCGCAGCCTAGCCAGGGCGACTTCAGTGTATCTGTTGTGTGAGTCAGTTATGTAGCGTCCAAGTTGTGGTTTTATTATGTGTAGTTTGTTGTCCGTTTGTTGACTCCAGTGTAATTGCCATGTGTTACGAAGCTGTCGTCTGATGTGTGTCTTTAGGTCGGTGTAAGGTACTGTTGTAACGTCAACTGTAGTCATGAGAGCAGCATCACCAGCCATTTGGTCGGCGGCCTCATTGCCAGGGATTCCACAATGCCCTGGTACCCAGCATATAGTTATTTCAAGATTTGAGGCATATGCAGACATTAGTACCTTGAAAAGAGCATTTATGACATAGTTTTTAGATGACCTTCCTAATTACAGTGCCTGTACAACGCTTTGAGAGTCTGTGTACACAATGGACTTGGGAATTTTATGTTTGATGATGTGGTTTGTAACGAGTAAAATGCCATATGCTTCTGCCGTGTAAATACTGTTATGAAAATTCATTGTTTTGCTTACTCTAAAATTTGGTCCGTGCGCTGCACAAGATACCGTAGAACCAGTTTTCGACGCGTCGCTATAGAATTCTGCGCACCTGTACTTGTCCTGCAGGAACAGGAAGTGCTGCAGAATTGCATTCTTGGGTACCCTATTTTTTTCTACAAGAGTGAATGACAGGTCGCATGATACAGGACGAAGATGCCATGGTGCGATGAAATTTTGAATGGGTGTCTTGTGCGTGTCTGAAAGAGGGACCGTGAGTGCAGAAGCCTCCTCCCTAACTCTGAGAGAGAAAGGTAAGGAAACGGATGGCCTGTTTAAAAAGAGTTGCAAGTTTGATGTATTGTTCATGATGGGATTAAAAGGATGGTTGGTAAGGGACACAATCTTAGATGCATACAGCAGGTCAACATACTCCCGCTGATGCCCTAGACACCACTTGTCGCACTCGACATAAAGGCTTTCGACAGGGCTAGTGCGGAAAGCGCCGCATGAGAGGCGAAGGCCAAGATGCAGCACTGGGTCGAGCATTCTCAGTGCGGTCTTTATCGCCGACCCATACACGACACTGCTGTAGTCGAGCCGGGACCCCACCAACGCTGTGTACAGGCGCAGCAGGAGTTGTTTGTTGGCCCCATAAGATTGATGTGAGAGAACCTTAAGAATATTCATTGCCTTTAGGCATTTACATTTGAGCTGTTTGACATGAGGAATGAATGTAAGTTTTTCATCGAATAAAATGCCTAAAAACTTGTGCTCCTTGTTCACAGGAATTGGCACATTCGCAAGAGTGATGTCTGGGTCCGGGTGGACCCCACGCTTCTTGGAGAATACAACACAAGAGCTCTTTCCGGGATTAATTTTAAAACCATTCTTGTCTGCCCAGCCGGCAAGCTTCTTGACGCCGAGCTGGACTTGACGTTCGCAGATGGACATATTACATGATTTAAAAGATATCTGCACATCATCTACATACATGGAGTAAGAAATTGTAGGCGGCAGTGCCTTCCCAAGGGAGTTCATTTTTACTATGAAGAGAGTGCAGCTTAGAACTCCGCCTTGCGGCACACCATTTTCTTGCACGTGTACCTTTGACAGTGCAGAACCAACTCTGACGCGAAAGGTTCTCTCCGACAAATAGCTAGCAAGGGTGTTAAACATACTACCAGAAACACCGAATGACTTCAGGTCAGTAAGGATCCCATAACGCTAAGCGGTGTCATAGGCCTTTTCTAGGTCGAAAAACACAGTTAAACAGAACTGTTTATGCACGAAGGCATCCTTAATATACGACTCTAGTGGCACAAGTTGATCATTCGTGGATCGCCCCGCCCTGAAGCCTGCCTGGAAGCTCTCGAGAAGGCCGTTATACTCCAAAACGTACACGAGCCTCCGGTTTATCATCTTCTCGAGAAGCTTGCACAGGCAGCTGGTCAGGGCAATGGGTCGATAGCTAGCGGGAGAAGAAGGGTCCTTCCCTTCTTTCAAGAATGCTACAACTATGGCATCCCTCCAAGACTTTGGACGTACATGTCTCGGTCTCCCGCGTTGCGCCTCAACTGTGGCCACAATTTGCGTCGCAAGGGATCACCCGATCACAACCCACATGACAGTGGAGACACTGAGGGCACACATTAGGCAACTCACCCGGTTGCCCCATCACCACCTTGCATCCCTGCCTTCAACACGACCGCAGGCATCTTTTTGTAAGGTGGTTGCCGCTCACAGTGGGAGCTTGCCATCGAGCTATACACCTCCGTCTCGGCCCTCGTCGCCACTTTGGTGCCTGTCACAGCCACAACTGCACTTAAACATCCCGGGAATAAAAAAGAAAGCGGACCTTCCACCTAGCGGTCTTCAACAGCTATCCCTACTCTTTCTACATGAGGCATACAGAGACCGGGTCCATGTCTACACGGATGGGTCGGTCACCACGTCGAGTTCTGCCGGCGCTGTTTTGATACCACAGAAGTCGATCGAAATTTATTTTAAGCTTTCAAACTCGACGACGTCAACCGCTTCTGAATTGGCAGCTATTCGGGAGGCCCTTCTATTCATCCAGCAGGAATCGCCAGAAAAATGGGTTTTGCTATGCGACTCGAGGTCCGCTCTTCAATGCATCGAATCTGCCCTCCGCCGCGGCCCATACGAACAACTTGTGGCTGAAATCCGGTGCTTATATGACACATTAGTCAGGCATAGACATGATATCGTTTTCCAGTGGCTCCCAAGCCACTGCGGCATTACTGGGAACGAACAGGCGGATAGAGCGGCTCATGGCGCCCACACAAGTGCAAGATTGACCCGCGTCCCTCTATCACGCACTGATGCTGCAAGGTCGCTGCGGTCCATTGCCCGGGAAATCACTCTCGCTAAGTGGAATACACCCGAGTTCTGTAACGCTCGTCTTTACTCGCTCGACCCAGATTTGCAGCGCCACCTACCTAATAACGTGCCACGCTCGGACGTCACCTTACTTTGTCGCCTGTGGCTAGGTGTTGCCTTCACCGGTGCTTACTCCTACACCATTGGAATGGCCAACAGCCCTGCTTGTGATGCGTGCGCCACCGACGAGACGATTGAACACCTTCTGTGCCATTGTGACCGCTTCATAACGCCGAGGCAACAGCTCTCCACCACACTTCGCCGACTCGACGACCTCCCCTTTACGGCGCAGACAATTTTGTGCCATAGGCGCTGTCCGACACAGGCCGAAAAGGCTATAAAAGCCCTACTGCTCTTTTTGAAGGACACGGGCCTGTCTGAACGATTGTAGGGACATTAATATAGTGCAGTGCCCTTAGTTCACCCATTTTATCAGTGGGCCGTATTAGTTTTGTGCATTTTCTGGTTGTGTGCGTTGTTTGTACCGCCTTTCTAGTTGCCTGGTCACGCCTTGTGTTTTTTCTTTCTTTTCTTTCTCTCATTTTCTCCTTTAATATGTACCGCTGTCCTTTCTTTCCCTTTCATTTCCCGTATCCCCTCCCCCCTGAGTAGGGTAGCCAACCGGACAGTATTCTGGTTAACCTCCCTGCCTTTCCTGTACTATTCCTTCCTTCCTTCCTTGGAATGTGCCCCGAAAGCCATATCTTGCTGAAAAGGTGAAGAAGTGTTACAAGAGTGTCTGTGTGTAAGTTCTGTATCATTGTATATGTAATGTTGTCTGGGCCTGGAGCTGAGGGTTTACACGTGCTCAGAGCAGCCCTCAGCTCATGTAGTGAAAAGAGGGAGTTGTACGAAGTCTGTGATTTGTTGTTGTCGTGTAGGGACTTCTTTTCACAAGAGGCTTTATGTTTCAGGAAAGTGTTCGTGTAGTGTGCTGAACTGGACACGTGTTGAAAGTGTTGTGCGAGTGTGTCAGCCTGGTCTTCCTGAGTGTCCCCTGTTGTAATGACCAGGGGCAGGCTGTGTGTCTGTTGTCCTTTGAGTTTGCGTATACGTGTCCATACTTTCCGTGTGTCTGTGTAGGAGTTTATTGATGTTATGAATGTACGCCAACTCTCTCGTTTTGCCTCACGGCGCACACGTTTTCCTAATGCCTTGGCCCGTTTGAACAAGAGGAGGTTTCCCGACGTGGGGTACCGACGAAGGATACCCCACGCCTTGTTCTGGGCCTCTCGCGCCCGCCTACAGTCCTCATTCCACCACGGCCTCCGCTGGTTGCGCGGGGCACCAGAGACGTGGGGAATGGACTTTTCGGCGGCGTCGAGGATGTGCGCCGTGAGGAGTTGGGTAGCTTCTTCAACGTGCAGGTGTCCTATGGATGTGTGGTGTAGTTTGGATGTCTCTGTAAATGTATTCCAGTTAGCTCGTGCTTCATTGAACCTATTATGGGAAGATGAACTGCTTGGGCCTTTATCTATATATGTAAGTGAGGTGGGGAAGTGGTCACTGCCATATGGGTCAGTTCCCACACCCCACTCGAGAAGAGGAAAGAGAACTGCGGAGCCAATCGCCAAGTCAAGACATGAGTACGTGTTGTGTCCTATGTTATGGTATGTAGGCTGTTTACTGTTGAAAAGGCATGCTCCTGAAGATGTAAGGAATTTCTCTATGAGGCGACCTCGGGCATCCGTGCGAGAAGAGCCCCAAAGAGTGTTGTGAGCATTAAGGTCGCCTGTCAGGATGTATGGTTCGGGCAGCTGGTCAACCAGCGCCTCGAAGTCAGAGCTTAAAAGTGAAACATCAGGAGGAATGTATATGGAGCATACCGTTATCAACCTACTAAATATTATCGTTCGAATTGCCACAGCCTCCAGGATAGTGTTCAAGGTGACAGGGTGGCATGCTAAGGATTTGCGGGCGATTATGGCCACACCGCCAGAAGAGTGTGTGCAGCCAACCCTGTCCTTTCTGTATACCAGGTAACTATTCAAGAAATTTGTGTTCGTGGAATTCAGGTGTGTTTCCTGAACACACATTACACTTGGCTGATTAGCATGCAGAATCTCATAGACGTCGTCAAGATTAATAAGAAGGCCTCTGCAGTTCCATTGAACCATATTTTCTCTTCCCATTATTATGTATTAGAGCTACTGGAGTGTGACTATTTATGTAGGGTCTTTCGGGGCTTGGACTCTTGGACGGGGTTTCTTTACCTCCTCTGGAGGTTTAGATGGGGGGACCCGTTCCTTCCGCTGCGAAGCAGACAGGAAGGGTCCCACATCCAAGTCATCATCTGATTTGGAAGGGGTACCTGGCGTACCGGACCCCCCGGACCTGGCACCCTTTGCGGTGCCCTTCGTTTTGGCCACGACCGCCGAGGGCGTCAGGAGCGCCCCGGGTGGCACAGGCGGTGCGGCGGAGGTGGGAACTGCTGCGGTTTCCTCCAGCTCCATCTCCTCCGGGCCCTCGCATGTGCTTCGGGCTGGTGGAGAGGAGGAAACAGAGGGTGCAGCAGCATCCCCAACGGACGTGGATGCCACCACAGCCGCTGCTGACTTAGCAGGCGGTGCGGTGGCGGGTTGGGCTGCCAGAGGCAACCCAGGGGGGGGGGGGGGGCGGGGGCGGGACCAAGTCCGACTCGCGGTACTGGGTCCCCGCCGAAACAAGACGCCGCTCCGCCCCCCGGCGAGCTGCGTCGGCGTACCTCCCCAGGGGGAAAGAGGCGAACCTCTTCCGCGCCTCTGGGAAGGTGATGTTCTCTGTTACCTTGACATTAATTATCTGTTTCTCCTGCTTAAACTTTTCACATTTTCGCGAGTTCGCTGCATGGGATCCCTGGCAGTTGGCACAGTTGAAGGTTTCGGATTCACAATTTTCTGAGGGATGGTCATGCTGACCGCACTTAGCGCAGGTAAGTCGGCCACGGCAAGAGTTTGTGCCATGCCCGAACCGTTGGCACTTGAAACAGCGCCGTGGGTTCGGGATGTACGGGCGTACATTGCAATGTATATACCCGGCATTTATAGATTCTGGAAGGATGGATCTATCGAAGGTCAGGATAATGTGTTTAGTGGCTATTTGTTTGTCATCGCGGCGTATGAATATGCGCTTTACAGCCGTGACGCCCTGATCCCTTAAGCCTTCCAAAAGGTCGGCATCGGTTTCAGAAATGAGATCTGCCTCAGAGATCACACCCTGAGAGCTGTTGAGGCTGCGGTGGGGTGTGACCTTGATCTCCAGATCTGCCATGCGGGTTTGTTTCAGGAGGATTGCGGACTGCTGCTGAGTTTTTACTTCAACTAGTACTTCGCCTGTTCGTAGTTTTTTTGTCTCGAAAGATTTGCCAATGATTCCTTCAAGGAACTTGGAGACAAGGAACACAGACTGGGAGGAGACGGGTTTCGATTTATCTACTGATTCAAGGACCAAAAACCGGGGATAGTTGCCAGGTTTCGGAGTGTTGATGGTTGGTAGGGATGGAAAAGAAACTTCGGTGCAGCCCCTTTTCCGGGGCCGATCACGTTTGGGGGGGGGGGGGGGGGGGGTTTGAATTATCCATATGGCATAGAAAAAAGCAGGGAGACGGGGGTACTTTCTCCTTTGACCTTACCCTGGTAGTCAAAGAGGTCCCGGAGCTCCCTGCCTGGTAGACAGACAGGGAGCCCATCGGCCGGAGCTTGACCAAGGCTCCGACGGCCACCGTTTACGGCTTCTACCCTTCACCTTTAAACACGTCGCCACGGTTGGACACGGCTTATGTTGGGAGCTCGGGGTCCGCGGTGTCGCTGCTCACCGTCACCATGAATACTCAAGGTGCCCCGTGCGGGGGTGCGCGTATCAGCACAGCGCGCGCCGCCGCTCTAGCGCGGCCGTTGCGTAGGAAGTGCGGATATCGCCTGGGGGGAGGAGGGCAAGACATGCCATTCTGAAGCAAACAATAAAATTTCCGGAATGCAGATTCCTCATTTTCTAACATAGGCTTCTCTGAAACCGTTTCAATCCCTGGATTGCCGCATCCAAAGCTTATTCTTGCGTAAGGCAGTTTTATCCTCCGCCCTAATTGTGGCTGGTGTTGCGCCATTTTAAGTTGCTTTTACACCCTCGACCGGATGCATGGTTAATTAGGGAGTCATTTTTTGTGTGTTACTCAAACTTGGTTCTAGCGGGAGGCGAAGCGATGACGTTTGTAATTAATTGCGCTTCCTGCCCAGGAACAATATTTTTCCGTTGTTTTTGCGTGCTTTCCCCCCTCGTTTTTACCAACAGCGGTAATTTGGTCAACGTTGAGTGAACTGCAGCTGCCAAGCCATGAATACCGAAGTCGTGAACGGGCGTCGCCTGAAATTATTCTTTCCCGAACAGACAAAGGAGCTTCTGTGATTTGCTTTTGCTGTAGCCTGTTTTGATACCTTTCTGGGTCAGCTAATTTTTAAGCAAAAAATTATGACTGTACTCCGAATTATCATTAAGCCATACGTTTCGTGACTAGCGCTTCACGGGTAATTTAAAATCTGTCTAGAAACACGAAGTAAGGAAGTTATTTTGAAACAAAGTACGCGGGAAAGTTCTTTACTCCTTTTTTATCTTCCATGTTCCTGGGAATTGTCTTTTATAACACGAAACATTCGCGTGCACTTCAGTTCCATATTAACAGCGCTTGAATTTTAGATAGAGGACACCATGCCCAGCTACGAAGACGAAGTTGTGATATGGCCGTGCCGTACGGGCCCTCTACCATTGGCAGTTTTTTTTTTAAAATTCGGCTAAGCCTAAAATATATTTGTATTAAAGAAAGACTTTGTAAACCTGATAATCACACGTCGACACTACATTTGGTCAAGTTATTAGAGAGTTATAGCAGATCGGAAAGCGGTTCCGGTACGGTACGCGGTACCCGTTACTGGACCGTACCGAGACGGCACGTTTTAAGAGTTATAGCAGACCGTAACTACCAGACATTCTACCTTACCGTATACGTAACCGCGACTGCGAGCGCCATCTGATGCCGAATTGGGCTGCTGGCTACTTCTAGTTTATTCGTTATTCACCTGTTACTCAATCGCCAATTTGCAGACGGGCCCCGTGTTGCTGGTAATACCAGTTATGTAGCCGGATCACCTTTATTTAGCCTAAAAGAAGCTATCGTAAATGCGTATCTCGACGACACAAGCCACGGCAGCTGGATCGAGACCATGTTTCGCTGCTTGGGCTATCAGAATCACGCGGTCTTTACTTGTTGCAACATAATTTTCCTCAAACAATCTCTGATTTACAATCCAGTTTTTTTTTTCATAAAATTCGAATGCCTAGGCGTGAGACAGGCGTACGCCCACGAAACTCTCCCAAAGCGGCCGTCCGCTTTGAAACGACGGACTGGATATGTCTCGGTACCGTCCTGCCACGTCGCTCTGGTTTACGGTAGGGTTCTGCGCATGCGCGGTGGCGTCCAGACGGTAGACGGTACCGTACCGGAACTGTTGTTTCGATCTGCTATAACTCTCCATTAAGGTAAACGCGACAGATTTTACAAAGCGGGCACAGGATAAACAAAAACTATAAATATAGAAATCAAATTACCCGCTGAATGGTTAATTTGTGGTGTCTGAAAATGCCGCCTTTAATGCTACCCTTATGGTCCTTTCTAAGTCTGCCCTCCACTCCACGTGTTTCCTCGACTCGGCTGAGAGTAGGATACCCCAATGCCTTTACGTGCGAAAATCGCTTTCAAGGATCTCCTCTACCGGAGGATCGATTGGCGGAGAGAAGTACTAGGATTACATTTTTATAACTAAAAAAATCGTGTCAAGCTAAAACTGATTTTTATCATAGTCTTCATACAATCATTTCAAACTGGTATTTTTAGAGCTACAGTACAGTACGCGGGAATTCACGCTTCCACTCTTGCTTCCGCGCAGTCCACGACCACTTTTCTATCCGGAATGAACAGAATTGTTTCTGCGTTGTCTTCCTGTTCCTCTTCTCCCTCTTTAAAGGGAGGAATGATGGCAGCCTCTCAACAAATCGTGATGGCTTATTAAGCCTGAGCTCACTTGGGATGAAGGGGGAAAAAGAAACCACAAGCCTGTTCGATTTCCCGAATCTATTATTAGAAGGGATTGCAAGCTCTAGTGGGAAAGAAATCATACACGTCTAGTAGCTCCAACGTGCCTTATTTTCTTGCCAGCAGCTTCTAACCCGCGTTTTGTTCCAATGTCATACCTCCTGGTTTAGTTTTTTCGATGCCGCCCTGAAGAAATGGCGCCATTAACTTGGACCAGCCGCCGCAAAAGGCAAGAGACGCAAAAGACAACTTGGAAAGGAGTTGTGTGTTTAGCTGTTCTTGCTACCGCGAAAAAGAAACTGAGCCGGATTTTGTATAAACGAGATGAAATCAATCTGCACATAGATGGCACGAAGAAAAGGAAGCGGTGGATATAGATAAGCATCACTATCTTTTAAAAACACCAGAGAATGAAGGGGGAGTCATAAGAAAAGCGGCAGTTAAAAGTCTTTAAACTCAATGGTTGATTTTCTTTTTGTCTAGCAATTTTTTATCGTTTCCCGTTCTTCGTGCATCTGTCTGTTTATTTTCGGATTGTCTGCCCCGGTAACGAAAGAAAGGTGCCATTTAAAGTCAATCGCGTCTTTGAAAACGCACACTACGGCGTGGAGCTTTGCGTCTATTCCTTTTCTCTTATGGCCTGAAACAATAAATAAATAAAAAAATAAATAAAAAAATGAAAAGGGAAGTATTTTTTTAGGCTGGATGTCAGCAGTAGAACTCATCAAAAATTTTCAACCATATAAAATCGTTTCAGCAGCATGAATTCTGTTATATGCCATTCGTTGAAGGATCCCACGCATTGCTTTTTAAAACAAAATATGATTGAAATTGTTGGTATGAGATCCATTGGTGGCTGCTGCCGAGCGCTTTCGCATCGCCTTCTTCAGACTCACATGCTTGAGGATTGACCTGATGCGGATGCTTTGCTCCGGCTTCAGAAGCCCCCAACTAAGCATTTCTCACACGCCGTTTAGGAGTGGTTGTAGCATTGTAGATCTTGTACCTTTCTGCAAATGGCGTGTCCGCATATTGCGCCTTTCAAGTGTCACGTCTGAGAACGGCATCATAAACGCGTCCAATCAGTTGCTAAGTGATAAGCTAGACAAATTGGTCTATTGCAAAAAAAAAAAAAAAAAAAATCGCTCCCTCTGTGTTTGCTTCACTGCAGACTACGTTGTACGAATAGAATAAACGCTTACTGTGACAAACACGGAGAGGTGAGGTCCCTAGTTTAGAACTCGTTGAAATTTTCCCGCCTGGTCGGCTTTCTTCTGACGCCAAAGCTGGTACCGCTAAACCTGGATGTAACGAACCTCTATGCAAGGAATTCTTGGATTTCACGAAGTTTTTCCATTCCCCATTTCCGCCTTCATTGAAGCCCATGTGTTTTTGACCTCTATGTAACGAAGGAGTTGCAACGGTTAACCTGGATGTAACGAATTGCTACGCTGACGATTCAAGGTTTCTTGGTATTTTTCTGAAAAATTGGCTGGCGATATGCACAAATTCAGCGAATTTCGCCCTAACCGCGGTGTCGGTTAGGTGCTAGGCCTGCCTGTCGGCGTGTAGTCGCGTGTGTCCTCTAATATATGTGGTGAGTGAGCGAGTGTGAGAGGTAAAGACGTTCCCAGCCTGCACCACGTATGTATCGCATGGGTTCGTGGATGATTTCTGCTGTCCGAATACGAAAAGATATGTCTTTTCAAGACAAGCTGCGCAATTTTAAATGCAGTCTCCGCGGGCGAGAAAGAGGAACGTCACCGCCGGGTAGATTGTTTCAGCTTGCACCCCTTTAACAATTTTGACGGCAGAAAAGAGCGTGAAGTTTGCGAAAAGGCGCCCTTTCAGCATACGTTTGGTCCTTTAAATGTGTTACCGCACCAAAAAGTGTCAAAAGGGAAAAGGCATACTTGAGTAACGTTTGCGCACACAGTTGTAAGGGAACTTGCTCCTTTGGAGTGCCATGTACTGAGTAAGCTTGTGGGAAAGGAGCAGGCGCAAATCAAGGTTTTTCACTGCGATATAAATCGTTGAGTGGTGAGTTCACCGTCCCTGATGTCTAGCAGTCTGTCTTCGTTACTGCTTCATTCACGCAAGCTTTAACTCGAAACCTGCATGTAACGAAAGCCTGGATGTAACCAAAAATTGCGATTTTTTGTCAACTTAAGTCCAGGTTTAACTGTATTCAAGGTCGTAGCTGGGCAGCCGCCTTTCCCACTGCTCTCGACAAGAGATGTTGTCTCGTAGACAAAAACGACGCAAAATTATTCTCGCAAAATTAATTGGAGCGAGTTTCGCTCCGTAATAAACTAGACAAAAAGCACAAACATTAGAAGAAGCCCTAAACAGACTGACGCGCACAATCAAGCACAGACGTTGCCTGACAACTAAATATGCGCTTCTCTTTCTTGCTGGCTCTGCATTCTCCTGTTTTGGTTTTTGTAGCGCGCATGATGGCTCTTTCGCAAGCGGCGCAGCAAGCGCTCTCGCACTAAGAATGGGTATAGCCAGTGACTACACGAAACAGTTTTGCTTCATCGTGGTTCCACCAAATGTTCTATCGTACTTTTCAGGACGAAATGGCGAAGAGTATGATATCATTTTTGTTTATTTATTTATTTATTTATTCATTTATATGTAAGAAATACAAAAGAGGAGAAGGAAGAGGAATACCTTTATTATCAGAGGGGGCATGAATGCCCTGTTGGGGAAGGAGAGGGACACGAAGGAAGGGAGGGAAAATCGAAAAAAGACCACTGTTCAAGGTTCAATCACTTGGAATGGTGGATGGTATTTTAAAGTCCGTGAACATAGTTCGCAAATTTCGTGAAGAGATAGGTACGACGATTTTTGATAGGTATCGGTCCAGGTTATTACAAAACAAAAGATAAAAAATCCGGAGAGCATACAAGCAACAAAAGACACTCATGAGTGCAACCCTTTGAAGGGACAAAAACTGTACAGGTACAATCCGTAAGATATTATTTACACAAAAAAAATACATCACACTGAATTCATTAGGGCCTAAAAAATTAATAGACATCAGGGCATTCCACAACATCAGCAGATAACAGAATCAATCCATTGCGTGCAGTGGGAGAAAAGAATTTTTTTAAATGTTTGTTTCACATAAAACTCGGCGACTTTCATTGGGTGACTAGAACGTGTTCGGCGGCGAGTGGCTGGCTGGATGCATGCTTCCTTGTCAATTTGACGTCTATCGTTAGTTAGCAAGTAAAACATTTCAGCCGATCATGAAAATGTAGAATATCAAGGCTTTCCAGACAGAAGACTCGCAGGTGACTTTTTTCAGCTGTATAAATAAATCCTACGGCTTTTTTTGCTATGCCGTGAAGCTTACTGTTATTCACTAAGCTGCATGGGTCCAAGATGGTTGAACGAAATTCGAATATTGGTCTGATAAAAATTTGATCAGCTAGTCGTTTGGTATCGCAGGAAGCGAGCGGTAGCATTCTCCATAACTAGAAAAGTTTTTGTATTGTCTTTTTCTGTTTACAGTTGACGTGGTCCTTCCATTTCGGATCCGATGTGATTAAAACTCCTAAATATTTGCGACATAATACCTCTGCTAGGCAATGATCGGTTTTTCTATACGTGCGCTTTAATGGGGCTTTTTTAAGTGTACGGGAAATCAAACATTTTTTTTGTAATTAGAGTCATCCGCCACGTAGAACACCATGTTTGTATTTTTCTAGTGACGTGTTTAAGACAACCTGATTAATATGGTTGCAGATTTTATTGTAAAGAACGCAGTCATGTGCGAAAAGTTTAGTTTTTACCTGAATGTCACGTACAATATCATTACACGAGAAAGGAAAGTGGCCTAGGGACGGAGCCCTGTGTGACGCCAGAAAGCACTGAGGAGGCCGCAGAACGTGCATCGTCAACGGTTACGCTCTGTTGACTGTAGGAAAAGTACGATGTAACCCGTATCAATAAAGTTTCATTCTTAAGAATACGCGTCAACTTACTGAGCAATTTCTAGTGAGACGCACGGCCAAGCGCTTTCTGAAATTCTAAAAATATGAGGTCCACTTTGCCTCGTTTGTCCAGTGCTGCAGCAAGGTCGTGAACTGTTTTCAGAAGCTGAGTTACAGTGGACCGTCCCCGGAGGAAGCCATGCTGTGTAGCGCCCACAATGCAATAGCTCTTAAGAATTCAGAAACCTGCCTAAATAGAATGTGTTCCAGAATTTCGACGCATGTTCACAGAATAGGAATCGGTCTGTATGACGATAACTTGGAGCGGGTTTCGTTACGTTTCGGTATTTGGGTGAATTTATCATATACCCAGTCCTTGGGAAGTTCTGGGCACTGAAGGAATTTGTTATACAGTAAACACAAGTTCCATGTGCATCATTCACCTTTTAGCATATCTCCCATGGAAAGCAATGGGTATGCCATCAACACCTGGGGATTTTCTAATATCTAGGCCGAGCAGAAGCGAAAGGACACCTTCATGGACACACAACACGTCACTGATAGGAGACTAGGAGACACTTCAATAAAAGAAAGAAATTGGTGGACGTTTCCATCTTCGTCAGTGAACCCTGAACAGAAATATCGGTATGTAGCATCTGCAATACCTAGACAATAACAGACCTTATTTAACTCACCCACCATTGGCAGCCTCATTTCTATAACTCATAAGTTTGTGCAAGGCTTTGAGTCGAGTAGACAAGCAGCAGATAGCTCTTGTAAACCACTCATGTTTATTTCATTTCTTGTGTTTCTTTATATTCTAATTTTAAGGCGAAAGCCTTAGATATGTATGTTTCTTGAAACGCGTGCTTTCCTTTTCAATGACTCATTTTACCCGTGATGACGCAGTGTGGAGGACACGTTGCATAACCAGCTTGCGTCATTTCCTCGGGCAGTGTGCAGGGAGCTCTGCCGCCTTTATTTCACTTGCTGTGGTGAACCTTTAAGTAGGGATGCAATGCTGGAAGCGGCCACGACGTGTGGATACTGGCGCCAGTGATGAAAGCCGATTAATGAACACGAAGTTTCAAGGTGTGATGTCGAAAGACCGAAACTACGTTCTCTTTTTTAATCCTCCGCGCCAGGTTCTTTTCATCGCCCTCCCCCCCCCCCCCCCCCCAAAAAAAAAAAAAAAACATTTTCACCTGCTCTTCTTTATACGGCTTCCTCAGAGCGACTGAGACATTGTCGACTTACAAGTATTGCAGCACGGAATTGCGTGGGTTTACGAAGCATCGGCGTTGCCACACGCCAGCTTTTGTCTTGTCCGCGACAGAACTAACTCGAAATAGAGACGCAGGTGGCTGATTTTTCTTCGATGATTGCTCCACGGGCTGTAGTCGCAACTGCTCTATCTTGAAAGGCACAGCTGGAGCCCGGGTACCCTATCTTCAGGAGTCTTCTTGGCGGATCCAATAGAAACCCTAATGGCAAGCCGCAAAATACTTTTCTGCTCGGTGTCTTCTACAGGGATATCCGCCATTGCACCTCCAGCAAATTTTCTTCTTAAGCCTTTTTTATGACGTTTTTTTGGCGCTGGCGCAAATGGTCCAGTATTAGGACCCAAAAGATCCCAACTTCAAAAAGTGTTAGGGCTTGAAGGTAAAGCGGGGTTGAGCAATGCTATGAGTGGGTTCCCGCTCCAGAATTATCGCACAGTGAGAAATCATTCAAGTTACGTGGCCGTTTTGGATGCGACTGCATCTCATTCACTCCCCTTGTCCATGCAGCGTCGTCCGCGTTGTTGTCGTCCGCCCCTCCCCCATTATCCTCGCCGCGCGAGCTGCGTTCTCCGCCGCTCACACCCTCTCCTCTCCGATGCCCCTCTTTCGCGAGGGGCATTGGATTGGATTCGAATGGATTGGCTCGGCTTGGATTGGATTGAATTTGGATTGGATTGGATTAAAGTGGATTGTGTTGGATTGTGTTGCGTCATAGCCATGGCAGCCACACTGGCGCCGGTGCATGTGCATTACTCTCTCTTCCGCGGTCTCTCTCTCCTTCGGGTGCGCTGCGCATATAACCGGCGTGCCGCTCTCCGGTGGCCTTTCGGTCGACGGTTGCTCTCCGCTTGCGCTTGAACCCCCCTCAGCGTCGCATCACACCAGGGTTCCCGCGAGGGGAGGTGGGCGTAATTTTTTCAAAATATTGTTGAAATAACGCATGAAATTTCTAAACCTTGAACCTTTATGCCCCATGCTCTGTTAAAATCACTGTACAGAAGGACGTGAGAGCACTTTTTACGCTTGAAATTATTGGGACTGATTTAGAGGGGAAAATGCCCGAATGGTGATTCCAGATGTGTACATCATGGATGGATGGATGGATGGATGGATGGATTGGTGGATGGATGGACGGATGGACGGATGGACGGATGGACGGATGGATGGATGGATGGATGGATGGATGGATGGATGGATGGATGGATGGATGGATAATAGGGAGGGAGATAGAGGGAGAGAGAGATCTGCGGTTTTGACGCAGAACGAGGTTTACGCAGAACAGAGAGAGAGAGAGAGAGAGAGAGAGAGAGAGAGAGAGAGAGAGAGAGAGAGAGAGAGAGAGAGAGAGAGAGAGAGAGATCAGACTTTATTGTCATCTCTTTTAAATACGAATGCACCATGCGGGAATCTCCGGTGTACAGTAGCTTGTATCTCGCGAAGAGAGCTAAAAAATACGGCAACGTATTTTATTTCATCATACGCCATGCAACTTTTTGCCATTTGTTTAGTGCATTGTGGGCAGTGAAAAATTTTAGTCTGCCCAGCAGTGCTCGGTAGTCTCTGGGTAAGTTGCCAGAATTTCCTTTCCCCACGTCACAGACGGTACATTGTCGGATTCAAAGTCAGCCTGTTTCGTGTATCGTCGGGCTGCTCCATGGGCCATCTCGTTTACCGGTAGATACGCGTTGGCTGGCGTCCATACCCAGCGCATGTGCCTTGAAGCTGTGGCCGCACTGTTCCTAAGAATTTTGGCGGCTGTGGTGGAGATCCTACCGCGCGCATAATTGCGCAGGGCCGCCTTGGAGTGGGAGATGGTAGTAACCTGCGTGCCCGTAGTTGCAAGAGCTTCGGACACCTCTTCCCCAGTTTCCGGGTTGGGAGGTAGGGATCGAGCAGGATGAGACTGCAATTCCCTTCTGATCTATCACCACGGCCGCTATAGCCCGTTGACTAGGATAGTCCTCGGTATCGACGGAGCATGCCCCTTGGTTTGAGCTGTACAGCTTGCGCAGCGCTTTGGCACGGGAAAGCCGATGGTCTTGATGCTACTCCGGATGCATGTTTCTAGGAAGCGGAGCCACACTGATTTGCGCTCGTAGGTCTTCTTCAGTGGCGCCTTTGGTTCCGCTCTGGTCCGCGTAAGGTATGTGCAGCGACTCCAGAACGGGCCGCCCTACTGGGGTCCCGTCCGGCCTGTTGTATTGGGCAATAAGTTGGTATTCTACAGGTTCGTCCAATGTATTGTGAATTCCCATCTCCAGTAATTTTTCCGTGGAGGCAGGAATGCCTACAGCCGCCTTAGTGGATTTGTGTATAAGTCGTTCTATTTTGTGTTTCTCTGCTTTCTTGACTTAAGAGGCGGAGCAGGATTGCGCATATATATACACATTGAAAATCATACTAACAGTTTTTTGTGTTCGATGGTAATTTTTAAAGGCTATAACTGCCACAATTAGGATGTCAGTCCAAATATATACTATGGCGCGTATCTCTTTAGTTTATGCCTGCACAGACTATGCGATTGTCAAATGAATAAATCAACAGTTACCTTGGTATCATCAGGATCTAAGGGAAGGGTTTACGTGGAGAATTGTGAGCAGGCAATAATTTACAGCAGCACATCGTTAATCAAACATAGGGAATTTGTGAGTTTTACAGGGTCAGTGCTTGAATGTGGGCTAGTTGTTTCGAGCAATGAAACATGGCAAAAATAGTGCACCTAAAGGCAGGACACAAAGGCAGAACGACATAGGACCAGCGCTGGTCCTGTCTTTCTTCCTTTGTGCCCTGTCTTTAGATGCGCTGTTTTTACCATGTTTCATTTTACAAGGTGTCCATCACCTAATTTCCCACTCGCATTCGGGTGATACCTAAACAGATGTCTAAGAGACGCCGTGAGAGGGAAAGAGAGAGAGAGAGAGAGCAAAAGAAAGAGAGGGAGAGAGAGAGCAAAAGAAAGAGAGGGAGAGGGAGAGCGAATTCTATTTGCCCAGAAGTAGAGAGCATTGGCTTTATTTGCCGCGTTAGTCAGCCAGGAGATCTTAGTACCTGGCTGCTTCTTCGGCCATCTGTTAGGGGATTGGAGCTGCGTAGCAGGGTTTCCCATTGCTCTAGATGTTTTATGTCTATGGGGGGTAGGGGGGTCTTGTTCCCTGGTTTCCTTTGACACTTACACATTATATATGTGAAGTCTGCGCGGTGGCCGCACCGAGAAGATTTCTGGAGGTACGTTATTAGAGGCCAATGCGTTCGGGTAAGTATTTATTTGAAGTTGTCTCCATGTGTTGGCTTTTGCAGCGTCGGGTGTGCTGTGGGCGGCTGGGAATTCAAACAAGTAATATTTGTAGTAGTTTGTTATCGCTTTGTATGACTTGAGGGTGTCGAACCTTACTGAGTGCTCTGTTGCCGCTGCGGAGGGGAGAGTAATTCAAGCTCAGATAACGATCTCGCAAGCAGTTGGTTAGGCCTGTTCATCACCGTGTACACCTTTGGGGTGCAGGAGTCCAGATGAATTTAATTTTCCTCTAATTTGGTACTACTAGCTGTTTAAGCATTATTCAGCAGCTGTCTAAGCAGAATCCAGCAGCGCAAGAATATTGCTTATTGATACACTGTTGTACGCACAACAACTCAACAGCCACCCCCAAACCTGACAAAATTTTAGACGGCCAGCCACAACAAAACTCCTAAATTATACCGCAAAATAATTGACACGGGACGCACAACGCGTCTTTGTGTAGTGAGCGCAATTGGCGCATCGGTTAGCGCGTGCATTAATTGCCATTCTTAGAGACGTGAATCTAAGTTTACGCATTCCAAGAAAACCTTAGCGCAGCAGCGGTGAATGTGAGTTATAATCTCTGTCATGTCTGCATTATGAACGTGTTGCAACAATGTTTTTACGGCGCGTCTTTGCGTTGTCCACGCTCCAAACTATCGTGAGTTATTCGAGGCTCCTAGGCTAACGGATGTCCTTATCAACAGAAGCGCACGAATCCTGGCCGATGTCTATTTTGCATCTGGCTACTTTGATCTTGCTTAGGGAAATGACGACGACAATAAAATATTTTAGGCCACCCTGAGAAATATGTTATATTGTATTTTCACTGATAGTTCACCCCAATGAGAACTTCCCGCACAAAATACGTATTCTTTTCGCAAAGTTGCTCCACATTTACTTCCACTAAACAAATACGTATTGCTACAGGACAAACGGAGTTATATCCGAACATCTTGCTCGTATCTACATCGCCCTCTCATTTTTATGACATATCAAACCGAAATATACTATACTTTTCATCTTCTCTTTATTTTTGTCCGGAATAAAACAGAATACGCTAAAAGGTCGTGCTGCTGGCAGAAGTCAGCCGCCTCGCGCGTCGCCCGATCGTTCTGAAGAGAAATCACCAAGGCGGGTTTTAAGTGCGAATGCACTTCTTAAGCGAGCCTGAAGCGTCCGCCGCCGTCCGCATAGCAACAGCTGCGGGTGCGCGCGCTCCTCGTCTTCCTTGGCAACGGGGGGAGATGGGCGCGCGCTGCCTGACCGCTGACATGGCACATACCCACGTGGGGGATTGGCCAGGAATCTCCTCGTCTTTCTTGGCAACGGGGGGAGATGGGCGTGCGCTGCCTGGCCGCTGACGTGGCACATACCCACGTGGGGGATTGGCCAGGAATCGGGCGTGAGAAGGGCTAATGCACCTGCTTAAAGGAGTACTGACACGAAATTTCAAAGCTGAGATCCGCTCTAGCAATCAAGTACAACGACAACACAAATAGGTGTCTGTGAATAAATGCATATTTCTTTCTTTGTAGTTGTGTGTGTGTGTGTGATCTCTCTTTCGCGAACATTACCGAACCGCGCAAATTCAACTCGTGCATTCGCACTTTCACATTCTTCCCCTCGGGGAAATGCGGGGAATTTTTTTTCATGGGATAGGCAGCGTGAATGATATTACACGCGTCCAGGAAGGGGAGAAGGCGTTGCCTCGCGACAAAGCAAAACAAACGCGCCCACAAACAAGCACTGACGAAAAACCGGGCTTACCTGCAGTACTATAGCTTTATATTAGGAAATACACGCCAAAGAAAAATGGTCGCCCGACTATCAGACTTTTTTTACGACTACACCGCAAAAAGCTAGTTAATGGCCGTCGCAAGTGCGTCAATGGCGTAGACATCTCGCCATAATTCGGCTAATGGGTACGTAAAGGACAAGGAATTAAAAAAGGAAAGAAAAAAAAACACAACAATTCAGCCGACAGGTCGGCTGATGAAATGACATTGAATAAAGTTCCAGAAGATTTTACTCGGCCCCGGTAGTTTTGATGCCGTAATAAACGGACACTAAAGGGTGAAATAAAATGGAATACAGGTAGTTCGTGCTTTTGTTGTGTTATAAGTTTTAGCTCACTGTTTGTCCGTCTTGGATATTGACAAAAACATATGAAACATATTTGTTAAAAATTAACATTTATAGAGAATTCACAGTGGTCGCAAAGTGATTTTTACTATGGTTTGTGATATCACGGAAGTTGTGAACGGCTTGAGCTCACTGGAAACGCATCTATGGATGTTTTCCTGAGGTACAGCGCTCAGGTACAGCGCTCCAATTCATATATTCCCAACACGGCATCAGAGGGGAACCACCTGCCAGTATCAACAGCGCTTATAAACGATTTTGATGAATTCAACAGATGTTTGAATGACCAGCTGAGTGATGATGATGATGATAGTTGGGTTTTATTGGCGCAAGGCCGACTATGGGCAAAGAGCGCCAAAAAAAGTTACTGAATTGTGATGAGACAGTAAATACTAGAACATGTGACTAAAAGACAATAAAGTGATGCAAAACAAGACAATGGAGATGGCTGGTGTACAGGGCCAGGATGATTACACGTGATATGACAAGAGCTGCAGAAAGTTCACCTCAGCTAAAAACTTAAAAACACGCTGACTAGAAAACATTGGTTCGTCGGCCAAAAAATATGATGGGTGCAAAGGAATGTGTCGTATGTATAATTCAGGGAAATGTTTGTGTCGTGTTGTGTCAAGTGCCTTGCATGTGATTAGTATGTGGACTACGGATAGGCCCTTTCCACACCTGCTACACGTGGCTCCCGAAGTTCCAGTGAGCAGGTGGGAGTGCGTGGCATGTGTGTGGCCTATCCGCAGCCTAGCCAGGGCAACTTCAGTGTATCTGTTGTGTGAGTCAGTTATGTAGCGTCCCAGTTGTGGTTTTATTACGTGTAGTTTGTTGTCTGTTTGTTGACTCCAGTGTAGTTGCCATGTGTTACGAAGCTGTCGTCTGATGTGTGTCTTTAGGTCGGTGTAAGGTACTGTTGTTATGTCAACTGTGGTCATGAGAGCAGCCGCACTAGCCATTTGATCAGCGGTCTCATTGCCAGGGATCCCACAGTGACCTGGTACCCAGCATATGGTTATTTCTAAATCTGAAGCATATGCAGTCATTATGACCTTTAAAAGAACATTGATTACATAGTTTTTTGACGATCTTCCTGATGACAATGCCTGCACAACGCTCAGAGAATCTGTGTAGAGGATGGACTTTTGAATCTTATGTTCGAGGATGTGATTTGACACGAGTAAAATGCCATACGCTTCTGCCGTGTAAATACTGCTGTGAAAATTCATTGTTTTGATAACTCTAAAATTTGGTCCGTGCGCTGCACAAGAGACAGTAGAATTAGTTTTGGACGCGTCGCTATAGAATTCTGCGCACCTGTACTTGTCCTGCAGGAACAGGAAGTGCTGCAGAATTGCATTCCTGGGTACCCTATTTTTTTCTACACGAATGAATGACAGGTCGCATGCTACAGGACGAAGATGCCATGGTGCGATGAAATTATGAATGGGTGTCTTGTGCGTGTCTGAAAGGGGGACATGGAGTGCAGAAGCCTCCTCCCTAACTCTGAGAGGGAATGGTAAGGGAATAGATGGCCTGTTTAAAAAGAGTTGTAAATTTGATGTATCGTTCATGATGGGATTAAAAGGATGGTTGGTCAGAGACACGATCTTGGATGCATACAACAGGTCAACATACTCCCGCTGATGCCCTAGGCACCATTTGTCGCACTCGACATAAAGACTTTCAACAGGACTAGTGCGGAATGCGCCACATGAGAGGCGAAGGCCAAGATGCAGCACTGGGTCGAGGATTTTCAGTGCTGTTTTTGTAGCCGACCCATACACGACACTGCCGTAGTCGAGCCGGGACCCCACCAACGCTGTGTACAGGCGCAGCAGGAGTTGTTTGTCGGTACCCTCCAACGCACTGGAGGATGGGGAGACAGAGGCGGGAGCGGCACCGGTCCCGACGGAAGAGGTTGCCACCACAACCGCTGCTGCCTCAGCAAGCGGCGTGGTGGCGGGTTGGGCTGCCAAAGGCAACCCAGAGGGGGGCGGCGGAGGGACCAGGTCAGACTCGCTGAGCTGGGTCCCTGTCGAAACCAGACGCCGCTCCGCCCCCCGGCGAGCTGCGTCGGCGTACCTCCCCAGAGGGAAAGAGGCGAACCTCTTCCGCGCCTCTGGGAAGGTGATGTTTTCAGTGATTTTGAGGTTGATTATTTTCTTTTCCATCTGGAACCTTTCACACGTGCGGGAGTACGCAGCATGAGGTCCATGACAGTTGCTGCACATTAATTGTTGAGCCTGGCAGTTATCTGTATCATGATCATGGGATGAACATTTTGCACACGTTGTTTTGCCACGACAGGAGGTGGTGCCATGCCCGAACCGTTGGCACTTGAAACAGCGCCGCGGGTTCGGGATGTAAGGTCGGACAGAACAATGAATGAAACCGGCTTTGATGGATTCGGGAAGTGTCGAACGATCAAATGTCAAGATTATATGCTTTGTCATGATTTGCTTATCATCTCGCCGCATGGTGATGCGCCTCACTGCCGTCACGCCCTCGCCTTTCAGACCTTCGAGCAGATCGGCTTCCGTCTCATTTATCAGATCTGGCTCAGAAATCACACCCTGAGAGCTATTGAGGCTACGGTGGGGTGTGACTCTGATGTCCAGATCTGCCATGCGATTCTGGGTAAGGAGGCTTGTGGCTTGCTGGCGAGTGTTCACCTCGACCAGAACTTCGCCGGTTCTCAGTTTCTTGGCTTGGAAAGACTTGCCAAGGATGCCTTCAAGGAATTTGGTGATAAGGAACACTGACTGGGAGGAGATAGGATTCGACTTGTCAAGAGATTCAACAATCAAGAAGCGCGGATAGTTATCTGGCTTTTGGGATGCAATTGTTGGCAATGGTGGGAATGAAGCTTCGGTGCGGCCCCTTTTCGGAGGCCGATCACGTTTGGGGGGGGGGTTTGGAAAATGCCATATGATACATTGGAAAGCAGGGAGACGGGGGTACTTTCTCCTTTGACCTTACCCTGGTAGTCAAAGAGGTCCCGGAGCTCCCTGCCTGGTAGACAGGCAGGGAGCCCATCGGCCGGAGCTTGACCAAGGCTCCGACGGCCACCGTTTACGGCTTCTACCCTTCACCTTTAAACATCTCGCCACGGTTGGACACGGCTTATGTTGGGAGCTCGGGGTCCGCGGTGTCGCTGCTCACCGTCACCATGAATACTCAAGGTGCCCCGTGCGGGGTGACCAGCTGAGTGACGTAATTCATTCCATGTACAATGTTCCATATATTTCGCTACTGTACTTTATCTTGTAATTCTTTTTCACGGGTCATCTGTTCACTCTAGCATTTACACTGTTTCATTGTCATATCGTATTTGTTTTGTGCACGTGTTTTAGCACGACTATGAACACGCTTACGGATTTTTGTCTGTAGTATTACTAGCTTTTTGCTTTGCCTTGTACACGCGTTCGCAAGTTGTCTTATGTTTGTCATTTTTGTTTGTGTTGTACTGCTCATGTACCACTCCCCTCAGTATTGCCCCTGGGGCCATGACGGTATCTTGAATGAATGAATAAATGAATGAATGAATGAATGAATGAATGAATGAATGAATGAATGAATGAATAAATAAATAAATAAATAAATAAATATAAAATAAGAAAACAAATAAATAAATAAATAAATGAATAAATGTAAATAAAATGTTCTCTCAGCCTATCTTATTTAAGAAACACAGACTACTGGTTTTAGACATTGATGCCTTGCTGCGCAGTTCTGTACACGTCGTTTCTGGCGGCCACTTTTTCTCTTACTGTCGTGACATCCAACCCAACGGCCGTTCCTAACTGAATGGACGCGGGAGCTGCGGGTTATTTACACAGGTTTTGCCTCAAATGTACCTGCAGTTTTTTTGGGGGGCTGAACAACGGGGAGATGTATGACAAGTGCCAGAGATTCAGGAGTTTCAGAAAATCATGATTATATGAACCGCTTGTTTTTCGAAGCCTATGTTTTGATCAATTACGCTGCTACGCCGTGCGGTTCTGTTTGGGTCTGTTACGTCGCTACGTTGCCTTATTGTGGCGGCAGTTTGACAGCGTGACAGAGAACCAGGTGCCATGAAAAGGTGCACCCTAAGGTGCTCTGCACATAACACTTCGTATTCACGCATATTGCTTCCGAAAGAACGATTTGGTTGTACAAGGAGGGTCTTCAAGGCGATCGATGCTGCGGCGCTTCCACAAACTTACAGTCCCGTAAGTAAAACGAGATAATATTAAACTGCACTGCTTCTGTCCAACGGAAGCAATCGGATAACATACCGGGAGATGTCTGTCTTTCTTCAGAGTCCATTGTAGAATGTCCGAGAAGAACACTGCGCCTCTGCACATCACAAAATGATGGTCCACAGCTACAGGTTGATTACACGACAGTTCACAGACCATGGTATAAAAAGTCCCTTAGAATGTAGCCACGTTTGAACAGGAGGGGTTGACGTATGCAATTTAAAGAACACTTTTTTCGCAGCTGGATGAATGTACGTACGTCTACTAAAACAGTGTCATCCTTAACATTCGAGTATGGCTGACGATACATAGGCGCAGGGGGCACGTTTTCCAACAATACACGGGTTATTTCCTTCATGAAGAGGCCAAACAAGTAATCCAGTGAGAAACCAACTTTCAAAAATTGAATGCTTCCACTACTTCTTAAAGAAATCCATAGAGAGCTCTAGCCGCCATTGGTGCTACAGGAGCAAGTAAATACAACAAATGCGCGCCCAAGGGACGTGCAAGCACCACTCTTAGGAAGTGGGGATTTATATTTCTAAACAGAATAAAGCGGGAAACCAGTTGGTGTACAACAATGTGGGCGAGTCCGAGACCTCCAGATTCTAAGGGAAGGAACGCTTACCTCTGCGTATTAGCTCAAAGAGTGAACCCCACACAAACGTAGTGAGCACCCTTTGCAGTGTTTGCACTTTATTCCCAGCCCAGTGGAGTAGAACATGCAGGACGTACGCAAGTTTTGCAAAAATAAAAACATTTCAGACTTGAGCACGGGCAAATATAGATAATTCCCGCCCTATCCAAAATGGCCTCTCCCGCTTAATTCTCAAAAGCGCTGCCTCCCAGTGAAGTCCACTGTTACGTATGTGGCAAAAAGAAACTCCGAGGTACTGGATTAACCCACAAACATACGCAATTCCTCGAAAAAAAACTGGACCGAGTACCCCACATGCCGAGCCACAATCACGTGTTCCTCGTATGCAAAGGTCCTGGGGTGAACTTTTCTCTGCGTCGTTGCCACGGACGCCGACGTTGCTGGGTCGCAAATAAGTAAACAATAATATAAAAGAACGACAGCATCAAGGATTAACGCAATAATCTTCCCAAATAATGAAAACCTCAATTCAGTGTCTGTTTACAGGTCTTTTCAAGGGCTGCGCCGCTCTCTCTTGACTACTTCCGGCAACAACGCCAGACTAATACCGAAAGTTGTCCAGCGAGGGCACCAAAGCCCTGCTTGGCGGGTGAGTGGGAGCAACGCTGCCTGTATCAGGGGATGTTATACTGGCGGTGTTCGTTAATAAATGTACGATAATTGCAAAAAAACAACATAAACAAGGTACTTACAAGAATAACACAAAGAGTCGGAACACCGCCCGAAATTTTCTAGGCGCAACATCCCTACCTCCTCTTTCCTTTCCCGATTTTTTCGCTGTGCTATTTACACACGGAATGGATATACTACAATGTGAAAACAAAAATAGAAGGGTGTCAGTTAATTAAAGCCGCAAAGTGACTAGAATATTTTTGGTTTGCAGGGTATATCTTTTTGTGTTTGTTTACCAGTACTATATAACACACTCCTTAAAATATTTCAGGCTACGCCACGGTGCCCGACGATTGCTGAAAATAAGTTTAGAAGTGCGTGAAACGGGTGATAGTATGGTGAAAGATTGTGCTGGGGATCCTCGTCGGCGCGGCTTCATAAAGCGCTGACCATGTCAGGCCTTTTCTGTGCGCCCCGGTCACCCGTTCGCCGCAACAGCACCGCATGCAGGAAGCGAAACCGGGCTACTAGTCGTAGGTGGAAACCTTCAATTATTGTCGTGAGCGAGCATGTTGTGTGGGGCCCTCCTATCTGGCCTTTAAACGTTCGTTTCCCGTGTGCTAGAACTGACCATTGTTGGGACTAGGCATCCCACCGCAGTCACCAAGTGTGTGACTCGCATCCCAGCTTGTCACCGATGTTGGGAATCAGCCATCACGACTCTGTCCCCACGGTTGAGACTGGGCCCACTCACCGCAGCCACCACTGTTGCGACTGGCCATCCGAGCGTAGCCACCGGTGTAGCGTGGTTGCCTTGCTCCGTCCGCTATCGATGCGGCGCAGAGCAGAGCGATGAAGTTCTCGAGCCGACGAAAAGTTCAAGTAACATTTATATACAGTATGTTCAAGGGTAAGCAAACGTTACATGGCTCGCACAAAGGCGACAGTACCTCTCCACTCGGTGTCTCCGAAGAGACTGGTGTCGATGAATGCCGCCGGAGAATGCCTACGATAAGTGCATCCGGGCGGGTTTTTATACCCCCGGAGTTCCGTTGTGGCCCCCAGAAGTTTGTATCACTCCACTCCCGACTCTCACTGGCCGAAGTTTGAAATCCGAAGAATGGAAGTGAAGCGGTTGCGTCAGCCGAGCCGCCGAGATGGGGAAAGGGAGGGCGACGCCCACGCCGTTTCGGCGACCTCACCTCTAGGCGAGTAGCGACGTGTCCGTTGCCCAGCGTTCACCCGATGCATGATTCGGCCGAGCCGCCGCGACGCAGAAGGATGAGGTGACTCTGCGGCGGTGCACGTTTGAGCCCGTCGGCCGCGGGCGGTTTGGTCTGGTTTGGACGAGGCGTGAATCAGCCCCGCTGACAGCGCGTCGCCCGTGCAGCGAATTCGGGCTGGGTGCTCCGGCCCAACAGCAGCCGTCGATAACACTGCTGACGCGAATAGCAGTGCCGTGCAGCCATTCGTAGGCGCAGCATGCGCGCCGGCTGCTAAAAATCAAAAGCTGGACGTGCCCCCTAGCCGAGACAATGGCTGCTCGTACCTCGGAGTACAAGGGCCCTGAAAAGCGTCTAGGGTTGTTTGGCTCCGATCTTACCAGCTGGTAGCACCCAAAGCGCTTTGAGGCGAGAGAAAAGGGCGAAAGCTCCAGGGCTTATAGCCGTTGCAACACTATTTAGGACACTTTGAAAGTCTAAAATATTGTAGTGCGTAGGTGAGGAGTCTAAGTAATTATTTTAGTTTACGCTCCTACTTTAACCAAAATAGGGCGTTCAACTCTGCCGTGTCCTTTGTAACATCTTCCTCGCCGATTTGCTGACGTCGGGCATTATAACAGACTAGCAAGTCCGCAAAGCTACATTTGGTGAATTGCTTCGACATTTTACGTGTGCAATCTCGGCGTGAACAAAGAAAAAGCTTATATTAACCACCATTGTCGGAAAATATTGTTACGGTGGCCATAGCAATATTTTGTGGGCTGAGACAACACAAAACACATTCCGAACCAATCTGACGTCATTGCCGCAGTGATCGTAGAGGACGTGATGGTGGTGTTTTTTTTCGTTTTGCCGATCAATACAGATTAAAACTGTAGACTTTTTTGTAAATAGTTAGATAGCAAATTACGTGGATTAGCTCATAATGAACCACCAAGAAGATTTTGACACCTCCAGTGCCGCACACTTTTAGAGACGCTGCATGAATCATTCTTGTGCCTGTGTTTAGCTTCTACATTCATTCATATAAATAGACAACCCAAATAAAACACTGACACATAAGGCAGCAAAAAACGTGGGACTTAAAATAGATTTAGGTGCTTTAGAATACACATCGAAATTATGATTGAGGAGGAGGAGGAGGTAGCCTTTATTGTGGCAGGAAGACTCTACGTCAAGTGGGGGAAGGGGAAATAGAAGGGGGGGGGGTTGTAACTTGGGACATCTTAAATGAGTACAGTTCGACCCAAAACAGGTGGGCTCCTTAAGAATGCTGAAGAGGCCGCGTGGGGTGAGGAGAGCAGGCTCACGACTCTAGACTGCTCGCGCTAGACCGCTTTTTAGGGAAAAGTGTGCAATTAAAGCCAGCATGGAGGGTTCCAGTGTACGAGGGTCGATGTAAAGAGAGGCTGTATTTGGAGGAGGCTTGAAGGTTCTGTAGCGCACGAACTTCGGGCAGTGCCAAATTAGGTGCTGGAGATTGGCGGGAAGGGGGAGGCGCAGAAGGGACACCGAGGCGGTAGAGACGGGGTGTACCATTTCCGGAAGGTCTCAGGGGTAAGGCTAGCATTAGCAAAATATTTGTTTATGAAAATTTCGGCTGATCTTGGGAGCGGGGGCAGGGCGGATAAAAAGCCGGTTGGAGTCAGGGCCTTGAGGCGGTCTTTTTTTTTCCTTTTTGTAACGTAGAAGCTGTATCGCTGGTGGTAATGTCTCAGTAGGTGGAGGAGCCAAGTCGGGTAGCAGCGGAGGACTAGAGGTTATACACTCCCGCGCAGCCGAGTGGGTTGCCTGGTTCCCCGGTGATGACCCCTCATGTCCAGGTGACCAGTCGATGCGAACATGAATGCCGCTAGATTTCAGGATGGAGATCTGATGAATGATTTTGTTGGCGATGGTATTTGTCGACGTAGGACATTTTAGAGTCTGTAGGGCTTCGAAAGAGTCTGTCAGGATGCGTATCTGGGAAGGCACGGAGGAGTCAAAGTCAAACATGAGGTAGTCTATGGCTTGAAAAATAGCATGGAGTTCCGCTTCGAGGATGGTAGCACATGGAATATTAAGGGATCGTTTGCCTTGGATGGAAGGGAGGTCAGGAGAAGCCCATGCGGTCCCAACTAGTGGAGGAGAAATGCTCGCGTCGGTGTAAATGTCGATTTCGTTGGGGAGTTTACGGTTTCGGAGAGCGTTGATGCGGGCAGCGCGGACGGGGCGGGCGTTGCGCGGGACGGGATGGGTGGCCGTAGAGTCCGTGACAGAAGGGCGGCTCCACGGAGCGAGAGGCGATGGGATGTCGGGGGGTTCAGGCGGCTTGAGATTATCCCAGGCGATGATAGAGACACCTTGATGAGTTAATGTGCGCTTATGAAGGGATTGATTCACTTGTTCTTTAATTATATTTTCCAGTGGGGGAAGAGCAACTGCAGCTTGCAAGTTCTCCAGACGAGTATGTTTTGGTAGTCCGCTGATGGTGCGAAGGGTGGCTCGGTGCAGCTGTTGAAGCGTTCTCATGGCCGTTTTGTTGAGGTCGTAGGTTTGGGCTGCGTAAGTTATGGTACCAATTGCGACGGCGTGGGCTAAAGTTTGGGTTGCCTTCTGGCTTGCTCCACCAAATTTGTTCGAGAAGCGATGTATGGCATGTTGAATTGTTTTCCATTTAGCTTTCAGCTGCTGTAACCATATTGACGGGCTGTTTTTGTGTCCGATTGGGATTCCGAGTAGTCGTATGGGTTGAAAACTAGCTGTTATAGGAGTACCGGCGAGAAGAAGAGTTGGAAGGTTATAGTGTGGAGGGGGTTTGTGGCCAAATACAGGTAAGAATTCGGTTTTTTTGGGGGGCTAATTCCAAACCAAGAGAGGCCAAAGAGCATTCAAGGCTATTTGCGGCGGCTTGGAGTTCGGTTTGCATGTCTTCGTAGCATGAAAAGTCGGCTGATTCAGTCCATATGGTTACATCGTCTGCATATATTGTGAATCGTGCAGCAGAGTCACGTTCGAGATTTCGAGCGACCCTCACCATGGCGAGATTAAATAGTATCGGGGAAAGTATGGATCCCTGAGGTACCCCGCGGTCAAGGTAGTACGTGCGAAGAGTCCAGCCTGGGTGAGATCCTTGAAGTCGTATTGGCCGAGCGTTCAAAAAATTGCGGATCCAGATTTGTGCCCGGGTGCTTGGGTAGGCGTGCGCCAGTTCCTCTAGTATGGCAGATTGATTAACGCGATCAAACGCCTTGCGTAGGTCAACTGCTAGGATCAAGTCGGGAGGAGAGTGGTTGTGATGGGAGCGATTGATCACTCGACGTAATAGCCAAAGGCTATCGTGAGTGCTCAGGTTAGGGCGGAAGCCAGTCTGTGCAGGGTGAAAGTATGGTTTGACATATTCGAGGTAATGGGTGATACGGTTATTGATTAGCCTTTCTATGAGTTTGCAGAAAACAGGAGTAAGAGAGATGGGTCGGAGGTTGGTGAGGTCAGTTGGGCCGGTACCAGGCTTCTTGGGTTTGGGAATAGGGAAGATGAGAGTGAGCTTAAGATGCTCAGTAACTTCACCATTTTCCCAGCAGCGGTTAACATGGCCAAGTAAGGCAACAAGGGCAGGTTTTGGCAAGTTGCGGAGGTGTTTCCAGGTCACACCGTCATGTCCAGGGGCAGATTTGGGTTTACCTTGGTGAATGGCCGTGTAAAGTTCATTGAAGGTGAAGGGAAGGTCGAGGTCGTCCTGTGGCGATGAAATGGGTATGTGTGGAAGAGGAGGAGGGGGATGGAGTTGGGCGTGGGGGAAGAAAGCCATAATGATATCATGTTCAATGCTGACTGGGTCTTTTGTGAGCGTGAGGGTAGCAAATAGTGGAAGTCGCTGTTTTTTCTTAGGTCCAAGACTTTGGTGAATTTTCCAGAGAGCCCGAAGGCCTTTTCCATGACCGAGTGTGGCACAGAGATCATTCCAGTGCTTATTGGAAAGGCAACGTTGGTATGACGTGATGAGTTTATACTGGCGGCGGATGCGGACGAGGATTGTATGACGTTTGCCGGTAGAGCGGTACAGTTGTGTGAGATAGTGCACTTTTTTCCAGAGGTTTGTGAGGTGGGCATCGAGAGCTGGTGTGTCGGAAGAGCACTCGATTTCTTCGGTGGCTGCTTGGGTAGAAGTTCGAATAAGATTCGCAAAATCATCGAAGGAGGCAGGGGGGTCTTTTTGGTCGATATATTCGCGGAAGGTGTCCCAGTCTAGTCGTGATAGTGTTTGCTTGGTGCGCGTCTTCTTGCCACGAAACGTTATTAGGAGGGGGAAGTGATCACTGCCCCAGGTTGTAGAGTAGGGGGACCAACTTTTGATGAGATTGGGTGTTGCCCAAGTGAGGTCCGGTGTGGTATCTTCCTGAGCTTTATGAAGGCCAATTCTTGTCTTTTGGAAAGGTTCATTGATAAGAATGAAATTGTGGAGATCCATGGTGTCGGCGAGAGAGCTTCCACGAGCAGATGGGCGGCTGTAACCCCATTGTGGGTGAGGGGCGTTGAAGTCACCACAAATGAGTATTGGAATATTTGGGTGACGGGTGACGAGAGCCGGGATCCAGGCAAACTCGGAGGAACGTGAGGAACTGTCGATAGGTTTGTAGTAGGCTGAGACGAGAATAATTTTGCGGCCAGAAGGGAGGCGTGTTAAAACTGCAATGACTTCGTGATTACAGGATGAGAATTCGGGGAGGATGACGGGAGAGGTAGCGAAGTGGGACTGTACAAGAACGGCGGCATATCCTGGAGTAAGAGTTGATTTTACTTTGGACCTACCGCGCGTCAATTGCGTGATAGATGGGTTCGTATGTGCAACATAACCGGGGATACTCGGAGTTCCGTGTGTTTCTTGGAGGAGAATAAACGAAGGTTGGGACTGTTTAACCTTCATCAGTAAAGTAGTGCGCTGGTGCTGAAAGCTGCGGCAGTTCCACTGTAGTGCCGTTACTGGGGCAGTCATGAAACAATCTGCGGACGTGGGGGTGGGATCTTTCTCGGGGGCTCTTTGGTTGGGTCAATGGGTGGAAGGCGTGTAATGACTTGTTGTAGAAGTGTTCGTAGTTGGTTCACCTGCGTGTCGATATAGGAATGCGTGTTTTTGCAATCTTCCTGTCGAGCGAGTCGTTCTTGATGTATGTCAGTACGTATAGTTTGCAGTACTTGAGTAAGTTGGGGGTCCAGTCTGGATTTGGAGGTAGGAGTGCGTTTAGTACTAGGGCTTCGAGTGCGCCTTGTGGATGAAGGGGTCGTGGATGTGGACGGCTGGGAGGAGGGCGGTTGACAGGGGGGTGGTTGAGAGGTGGGTGGGAGTCTGGGTTGTTGGGCTCGTTTAAGTTCCATGATTTCGGCCTTGAGTTGCTGATTTTCCGCACGAAGGGCATTCAGTTGAGCAAGAATATGTGCCATATTGTTGTCAGAGTCTTTCGATTGAGAATTACTTTTGGGCTCGTTTGTAATGGTTTGCGTAGTAGGAAGACGAGGGAATGAAATATCTTTTTGCTGCACGAGATCCGCCCAAGAGATGCCATTGGCACGGTCCTTGGCAGGGGGTTTGTTGGGTGGCGTGGGAACTCTTCCAGGGCAGGTAGGGTTCAGTGCAATGTAGCCCAACTCATCGCAAACGACGCAGTAGATGGTGGGTCCACAGTCTGTTGTGTCGGGATGCATTTTCCCACAGTTGCGACAAACGGTTGGAGAAGGACAATGTCGAGACATATGCCCGATGTTATGGCAGTTATAACATACCATTCGACGCGGTTGGTAGGGCGACACTTTGATGATGGCCATATAGTATTTTACCACTTTTGGGAGATTGGGAGAGTCGAACGTTAAAACTGCTCTGTTGGAGTGGCCAAGGCGGTGGCATGCTATGATTTTGGCTTGTTCGCAGCGGATCCATTTCAGAATTTCTTCATTTGTTTCATTGGGCTCAACTTCAATAACACCTCTGGACGTATTGGGCCGATACGGGGACAGCTTGATTTCAATTGGAATTGTGACTGAGGATCCACTCTGGAGGAAATGTAGCTGAGTGGCTGATAAGAGACGTTGCGTGTGGGAATCGTCGTACACTGTGATGTAAAGGCAGTTGCCGAGTGTGTCGTACCGGTGGGAAGCTAGTTCGGCAAGGTAAGGGTTTGGTGCAGTTGTGCCAATTAGATGGGCCAGGGTATGTTTGGGAATCTCATTTACGCTGATTTTAGCGAGCGGTCTGAGCACGAGCAGAGAGCGTGGCCTACTCACCCGATCAGTTTTGTTCACGGTTCTGCTGGTGGAAGAGGTTGGCCGAGTCCACGAAGCACGGTCATTGAGAGGTCCGAGTTGAGAGTGTGTTTCTGGGTAGTTCAGGGGTGCATCAACAGAGCTGGGAACACTCGGCGGGTGTTGCACGTCGTCTTGCATATAGACGTCCTCACATGCCGCAGTTGGGTCACTATGGGGCGCTGTTCCATTGGTGGTCGATGAACTGCTGGGTGGTGTAGAACTGCGGGGCACCGTTGGAGGGGCAGGCACATCGATGGCCGGTGGCGGCGTAGCGGCGGTCAGTGGGGGCAGCGTAGTAATGACAGGGGTTGTAGACGCAGGAGGTAGAAGCGACGCCGTCTGCAAGTCCAGCACAGGGGGCCGCAGCAGCGCCGGCGGCGCCGACATGATTGCGCCGAGGCCTAATGTGGCAGTGGCGGTGGTGGGGCTGCAAAAAGCCCCGTGGTTCGAAGAAACTGGGGACACTGGGTATCAAAATGAAGCGGGGCGCTTCGTTATCAACGGGGAATCACTGAGAAGAAGGTGTCTGGTAGCGAACCGGGTTTAGAGGCTGTTGAAGCAGGAACCGATACGCAACCATACCGGCAGGTTCTTCGTCGTCGTGTTCTTCGAAATATGCCTTCCAGTTTTCAATCCTTCCCTTTTTCTTTCTTACAGGAGTATAATACAAATTTGGGGCCCCGGCCGACTCTGGCGGTCATACGTGTGTTGCACAACCTAAATACATAGAGCGCAAGTGCAGTAAAGTACAGACCATAGATGGCACGGCCAAGACACGCGTGAAGGGATTTGCCTCGTTTCCTGAATAGTGCAAGGTTTCTCGCACAAGCAGCTGCCCCTCCCTCCTCTCAGGGCACGCAAAAAGCACACATTGACGCTGGAATCGAGTTGTTGCGCAGGCTTCGAGGCGCCTTACACAGCACAGCCGGCAAAGCATATGGGTCGCTGTACGAGCAACTTCTGTAATGACCCCGCCTCAACAAAGCCCGTTAATGACCTCCGTAAGTGCGTCTAGAGCGCGGACATCCCGACATGATCCCGAGACGGTAGAGAAAGAAAAGATGGCGATAGAATAGGCTGCAAGAGAAAAGCAGAAAAGCGAGCAGGAAATGGTTGCGCCAGATTAAGGAAAGCCTCATGAAGCTCGTGGGGCTCAGAAGACCAGAAGGCCAAGATAATCAACGCTACTCAGACGGATAGACGCCAGATCCCGGGGGAGTTATCTTTAGTACGCCTTTTCTTTTTTGATGTCATGCTGAGTTGATTGATTTATTGTAGGGTTTAACGCACCGACGCAACGTAGGAGATGAGGCGCGCCGTATTGGAGGGCTACCGATTAATTTTGACCTCCTCGGGATCTTTAACGTGCGCCGTAATCTCGTACACACGGGCGTTTTTGCTTTTTGCCTCCATCATAAAAGCGGCCGCCACGGCCGGGAATCGAACCCGCAACCTCGTGCCTTAGCCACTGAGGCACCGCGGCGGGTTCATGCTGAGTTCAACATGAGATGGAATGAATAACTCTGCTTTTCTCCCTTTTCTGGTATTTTTTTATTGCAGTGGTTAATGAACCGATAATTGTGGCCTGCAGGAAGGAGGAGGAGGAAACAACTTTTATTGTCAGACAGAGCGCGTTAAGCGCCCGATGGGGTGGCTCCCTCTTCACGGGTTCCATATGCTTCCAGGGCCGCCTGGCCCCTGTGGATCAGTCGGAGCTGGTCTTCCAGGGCGGGGCTGGATAGCAAGATCTCCCATCGCTCGTCAACGGTGAGGATAGTAGGCGAATTACGTATGGGTATAAGTGGGGGGCGGTCTTTGGAGAAATTGCACTCTCCTACTGGTTTCTTACTCAAGTAAATATAAGCCCGCCATTCACCTTAGGGTTGCTCTTTTCCGCAGCAGAACTGTGCGAGAGTTTCACAATCGCGTAATTCTGAGCTGGGAAAAATGCTTTATGTTTAGAGGAACAGATTGCGTTTTCTCTGGAAGCGAAGATGGTTACCGACTTCGAGAAGATAAAAATTGTAGATAAACCTCACGCTCATGGGCTATCGCACAGTTAAAATAGGCAGGCAGTACATATAGCGTGAACGCAAACTGTTCCGCAAAGGAATACTCGGCCGTACTATTTCTTGAGCGCACATTTCACAATAAAAGGGACATATGCACCATGAGTCATACCTGATGGTTTCTGGAGTGTAAATATAGATGCGTAGTTTACAACATACATTTGTTGTGCGGTCGCATGTACGTGGGTGAGCAGTGAAGCAGTGTCAATGTTAGACTTCGAGAGCATTATATATGGTTAAATAACTGTCACTTCATTGGGCAGAACGTAAATTTACCCGGTCCTTCCGAGACAGAACGATTTCTATCAACACTGTGATCAAGTGACTAGATAAGTAGTTTAAGCATTCCACATCGAAAGCTTGGGTGATAAGTGCATAATCAACCCCTATTTAGAGCTGTTCCGCAAAACAATTGCTGGCGTGCTTAATAGAGAGTTATAGCAGATCGGAAAAACGGTTCCGGTACGGTACACGGTACCCGTTACCGGACCGTACCGGGAAGGCTCGTTAAAGAGTTATAGCAGACCGTAACTACCGGCCATGCTACCATGACTGGGAGAGACTTGTGTTGTACGTCGTTCGGCAATTTTTCGTGAGTCTGTGGCATTTCATGTGCTGAACTATTGATTAAAGCGCTAAACACAGTATTAGAAAAAAACAAAAACATCCAACGCCCCTACGGAGATTCGAACTGCGACTGCGTGACATGAAGCGGGCATTTTACCTCTACGCCATTTCAATAGATGGCGCCAGCAGGTCAAGCTGGGCTCTCAGTACATACGGCTGGCTGTTTCTAGTTTTTCGTTGTATTTCGGAGTCCCTCGCAGTGATACCGCCTGTTCGTCACTCGCCGATTTGTAGACGGGCCCCATGTTGCTGTTAATACTAGTAATGTAGCCGTATCGCCTTTATTTAACCTAAAGAAGCTATCGGACATGAGTCGCTCGACGACACAAGCCACTGCAGTCTGGCCGGGACCGTGTTTCGCTTGCTGCTTGAGCTGTCAGAATCGCACGGATTTCACTTGTTGCAACCTCATTTTTCTTAAACGATCTCATATTTACAATCCGTTCGACTAGGCGTGAGCCAATCGTACGTCTCCCAAACTCTTCCAAAGCAGCCGCCCGCTTTCGAACGACGGACACGGTACGTCTCGGTACCGTCCGGCAAGGTCGCCCCGGTATACGGTAGGGTTCTGCGCATGCGCGGTGGCGTCCAGACGGTAGACGTTACCGTACCGAAACTGTTTTTCCGATCTGCTATAACTCTCTAATATCCTCTACATATCGTTCATTTTTCGTACCTGGACAGCCTACAGCCTGATACAAGGCGCGAAACAGAAAAAAATACATGCAGTCGAAGCGTTGACACGGAAACACGGCACCACTACAACGAAGGAAAAAATGGCTAGCGAAGACTGTACACACTGATTCATGAAAGCTTCCTTTTGCTTGACATTTCGCCCCCTGCCGTCTATCTATATCTCCTAGACGATTTCATTCATCCTTTCGCTTGCGTTGAGGGGCACGCACAGGAGCCAAGCCTGCGTAAAATTGATGACGAAAATGAGGGACCAAGCGCCCTCGAAGCATCCATTCGTACAGGAGCACCGAGGTTCCGAGCAAGGAAACAGTAAGAAAGGCACATCTTAATTGCGCGCGGGCTACTAAAGGCCACCTGCGAGGCGCTAAATGACCTTTCAAAGCTCCACAAACCATATTTTAAACAGCGGGACGCGCTGGAGGGAGAGGAAGGCAGGAGACGGTCACGTCGCTGGCAAAATGTTTTGTGCCAGGCATCATATTCAACAGGCCCTACTGGGAAAGATAATCCCAACCAAAGAACGAGTTAGAACTTTCATACACGCATACCCACCCAGGCCAGTAACTGACCTTTTAAATTTTATATATATATATATATATATATATATATATTTTGTTTAACGGTATACTGCCGTCAATTTGTTGAGGCCCGATGCGTGCCTCCTTGAACCAGTTGAGTCTGCAGGGTGACAGAAAAAACAAAAGTTAAATCTGTTGCATCACGTGACTAACGCTTTGCCCGGAAGACTGAAGCGTACGCCCGGTTTCCAGGTCACCTGGCTTTTAAAACGCGCCGAAGCTATTTGATGGTAGGGCCTAAATTCTAATATTTGCACCTTCACCCGATGCCGCGAAAATAGATACAAAAGCCCCCTTGAAGCGAAAAATGTTAAAAGCTTTTATACAAACAATGATCGCCATGCAGCGCGGTGAAACGACGCTGTATAATAGCACCGGCATAACATGAAATACTTTCGTGTTTTGCTAGGTAGGCCTCTAAATAAACTTGCGGTTCAACTACCGCTATCAAACTCTCGCGTTCGTTAACATTAAGAGAACCGTTAGTTTCGAACCCGCCTTAGGAGCTGCAGTTCGCGCCCCGCTCTTGACGTACTACGGAAGATATAAATTCTTCGCCCTTGACTGCCATTTGTACCGTGTTTTAGGTGACCGTGTCACCGACAACTCCTGAACTTTATACACGAAACTAACTTGTTCGTGTTTCTGTAAGCGCCTACATCTGTTATGCCGCAGGGCAAACTTTCCAATTAAAAAAAAAAAAAGGGGTTGCGAAGCACCTTAAGGCTGAGGCTTGTCCGGCGTCTGGCGGTCCGTGCTCACGGCGCAGAAAACGTGTAAATCGAAACATCTGTGAACAAAAGGTTCACAAAAGGTTAACAAGGACACAATAAAAGATTCCAAAAGGTGAGAGAGAGAGAGAGAGAGAGAGAGAGAGAGAGAGAGAGAGAGAGAGAGAGAGAGAGAGAGAGAGAGAGAGAGAGAGACGCACAGAACCGTGTAAATTGAAACATCTGTGAACAAAATGTTCACAACCTGTTAGAGAGAGAGAGGGGGGGGGGGGGGGAGAGAGGGGGTACTCCTGGAGAGCCGTGCTGTGCATGCGCGATGAGCATTGGATTGGATTTGGATTGGATTGTACTAGATTGGGTTGGATCAAATTGAATTGGATTGGATTGGATTGGATCGGAAATCGTTTTAGCAGCAGTAAGCACTCTCACGGTGATTTACGGTAAGAACGATCCCCAGTGCACGCCCACTTGTCATGATTCACTTCGTGGAGGTGCGTGAATTTTTTTCTGTCTTTCCTCATTCTGTTCCCTCATATTGGTATGCCTGCGCAATATTGGATAGGGGAATTCCGCAGGTAATTTCCTTTGGCGGACGACGCTTGTCATTCTGTCGCTTCCTCGTGGTAGGGACCCTACTCACCTGCTAGAAGGATGCGTCTCTTTCTGCGGAAGAAATTTAATATCCGAGCTAGACCAGGGCATATTCACGATGATAAGCAGTTCAAGGAGACGCTTGAGACACACCCTGCACGTGCCGAGCCAGTCTCGTTGAAATTGCATGAGTGGTTATTATTCCTAGGGGATAAAAAAAGAACTTGCAGGACACCTGAGCACATCTTATGAGTTGTGAGGGTGGATGCATTAGCACTTCAGTTAAATTGTAACGTAGAGCCAATTGTAA
>NW_027526361.1:65892409-66119025 GCF_048455015.1 Haemaphysalis longicornis | reverse complement strand
CTCCCCTTGTTAAATTGAACTTAGCTCCCAACTTGCTTACAATAATGCTTTGTTACGAAATAAACTGAAGTACTCTTGTCAAAGAAGAAAATAGATTTTGGAGATCGTTGATGCGAAAGAGCTCAGATACATTCCAAGATTTCGCCGTTTTAACTTCACTAGCAGAAAACGCTAGACAGTGACCGTCCGCGTTTTAAAAGGGGGCATACAGACAAAATGCAAGTTCGTTTTATTCGAAAGGTTTGGTGTTTTATAGCGTCCCCAGCGCTTTTACGACAGCAGACGATACTTTATTCAGTAAGACATTAAACAATTTCAGCCATAATTCTCATTCTCCCGGTGAATATGTAGTGTCTTTCATGACGTCTGCGATGACGTATCAAGGCAAGTACTGAAACCAACGTAAGTGGGCGGACTACGGCAACAGTGAACGGCGGAACGCCTTATTTGCTGTCAGTCCTCGTTGATCGCGCCACCCTCGCTTCGTTTTTGAACCGAATTTGTGCCTGGATGTTTGCTACGGTTGATAGTACTCGTTTGTGAAACTCGACATATAGAGTCACAGAAGACAAGTTCGCTGACGCCAGTGTGCCAGAGAAAGCTCAACACGCCGGATGGCTGTGCAGCTATAACCGGCGTAGTGCGCGCAGTACGCACAGGTGCTTCTATGCTTACATGTTCGTTCGTAACTTCCATTGTTTACCACACTATTCTTGCGTCTGTAAAAAGAATATGCATTCAATTTAAGCGCAAATAGCTCGTTCTGCAAGCCTATGTCCTCAGTTTAATTTGCGTTGGATCTTGCCGGCCGCTGCCAATCGCACAGCTGCCCGTAATACGCCATGTGTTCTAGTGCGGGAAATGAGCTAGTTGGTCGCATCGCTATCCTCTGTTTTGCTAATTATATAGCTAATTTGAGTGATGTTTGAGTCAAAAGTGGTGTCAGTTTATTATTAACGAGGCAATATTTTCAAATAACCAAACTTGCATTTTTTCCGCAAGGTCCATTTAAATTAACAACGATGTCTACGCGCGCGCGTAAATCCGTTCGGCGGAGGCTCCTATGCTCTAGTAGTGTTCTGATCGCGCAGGTGGCACATAAATCTTAAGCTCGCAGAACTCGCATAATTAAGGCGCTCCTGACTGCGGCGCAGCGACTACACGTTTCTATAAATTAGGCTGGCTAGGCGAGGAATCAATTTATTCAGGCGGCCGATCGCGTTGGGTGTGCAGCCGCGATTAATGCCTCCACTTCTCTGTAACTCCGATAAGGCTTTGGGAACAGCCGCCCGCAGTCATTAAATATGAATTGCTCACCGCCCCCTCGTTCCCTTCGTCTCTCTATCTCTCCACCCACTCTCTCCTGAACATCCTTAATCGTTATACATTGTAGAACTGGTGGGAGAAGGCGAGTCAAGCCTAATTTGGAGCCCACCGGCGGCTATTTTGGTGCCGTTAATCGCTTACACAGCTTGTTTCTCATTTGTGCGTTCTTCACATGCTGGTTTTGCTGGATGGAACGAACTCCTACTTGGTAAAAGGAAAATTGTACATCAAATGGATGCCCCACGGGAAGTACTTTTGTGATTATTAACCTTGAATGTAGTCATGCGGCTCCAAGGAACACTACACAGCTATAATAATTTACTGCTGCGGTACCTTCTTTTAACCTGAAATTATGTACTTTAGGACATTCCCCAAGCTTTGTTGTATAACGACGTCCTGTATCAACGAGTCCACCCTGTTTGAACCAGTCTCCTCTTCATGTGAGACCAAAAACACGGCATAACTTAACAATTAATAGAGTGGAGGAGTTCGAAAAATACATTTCTCGAATAACAAGCATGGATCGCAACGCACAAATATGCTTTTAAGTGCGAATGCACTTTATAAGCGACCCTAAATTTCGGCGACCGCCGTCCGTCCACATAGCAACAGCTTCGGGTGCGCGCGCTCCTCGTCTTCCTTGGCAACGGGGGGAGATGGGCGCGCGCTGCCTGGCCGCTGACATGGCACATACCCACGTGGGGGATTGGCCAGGAATTTCCTCGTCTTCCTTGGCAACGGGGGGAGATGGGCGAGCGCTGCCTGGCCACTGACATGGCACATACCCACGTGGGGGATTGGCCAGGAATCGGGCGTGAGAAGGGCTAATGCACCCGCTTAAAGGAGTACTGACACGAAATTTCAAAGCTGAGATCCGCTCTAGCAATCAAGTACAACGACAACACAAATAGGTGTCTGTGAATAAATGCATCTTTCTTTCTTTGTAGTTGTGTGTGTGTGTGTGATCTCTCTTTCGCGAACATTACCGAACCGCGCAAATTCAACTCGTGCATTCGCACTTTCACATTCTTCCCCTCGGGGAAATGCGGGGAAATTTTTTCTGAAACAAAATAACAAATGCCTTTGTATTCACCCCAACTATTATTTCTCAAATATTCATAGATCTTACACATCTACAGTTTTTTCACGAGCGTGTAGAAATCATTTGTCGCTGGCGCCAACAAGTAACGTAGGACAAGGCAGGAGCGATAAGCGTGTAGATACTACCTAAGCATTCGCAGTGATCGTCACTGGCTTCTGAGAATTCGTGAACGAATTTCTAGAGAAAAATTACAGTCCCTAAAATTAATCCCCGTGCGAGACGGGAGAATGTAAGGCCACTCACATTCTCGGCAGTTATTTAAAACGGCCAATTAAAGCAATGTGCCACCTCCCGAAGCAACGCGATGGCGAACAAAGTGGATCACCTTGAAGGAATAGGTTGCAAGCGGAGGCTCCAGAGATTTCGCATTGTGTAAACTATGCCGGTCGCTACAATTCTGAGCAGATTTGTTTTCTTCCTGAATGATTCAAATTACGACTGGTTGGGTAAATAGTGCGTGGTAAGGATTGGTCGGCGGGCTCACTCACAAGTGCACTCACACACCATCCACTCACCATTCCCGAGTGAGTGGCGAGTGAACTTCACCATCGTTTTGTTCTGGCGAGTGCTGGTGAGTGTGAACGCCAGTCCCCACTCATGGGTAGTGAGTAGTGCTTGCGAGTGGTACTTGTACCGGCCCATCGGGAGTGGTACCGGCTGGCACTGATCACCGCTCTTTGGTATTACTGAAGCTCACATTCTATATTTCGAAAAAAAAAAAAACGTTTCCACTCAGGTAACTATTTGAAAGAATATTTAGTTCAAATATGGGAGAAATGCAAATAAAATAAAGAGTATCGAGGAGCGATACTTACAAATATCTGATAGAGGAATCGTTTCAAAAATATGCGCAGTGATGATTTTGCGGAAAATAACCACGAAAGAAAATACACACACAATTTTTTTAGAAAAACTGTTCTTGGAGACATTGAAGAAAAAAAATAAATGAAACGGGATCTATAAACTATTCTTTAGTTTATATCAGGGTGTCGAACCGAAAAAAATACCGGTTCGGTTACGGTTCGGGTTCGGGTGAAATAATTTCGTTCCGGTTCAGTTCCGGTTCGACAAAATTATGTGCCGAACCGGTTCGCGAACCGGTTCGGGAGCTTGAACCGGTTCGCGAACCGGTTCGATGAATTGAATTGTCACTGAAATTAGAAAAAAAACATTTAGTAGTTTAAAGCGACAGTAAAGTCAAAACACAAACAAAAATTCAAAATGCTGCTGTTCCCCAAGGGCAGTGGCGCAATTGCAAAGCAAACTTTAAATAATCACGAGATATTAGAAAAACAGACGAAGTGGTGACGATTTACTACCTACTTTCTCGTCCAGACTTTATGTTGTCCTAGCGACTATTCATAAAGCCACCGCCGAGAGATATGACGGTGGGATATACAGGGTGTCCCAGCTATCATGCACCAAGATTTAAAAAACGAGTAAAGGCGTAACTCGAAAGAAACCAGGTGCATAATGTTTGCAGTACTGTGAAGAAGCGGACAGTATTTTTTTCTTTAATGACACTTAATTAACTAATTGTAATTAATTATCTAACTCGAGTAATACTCTCCTAATCACTAAAGTGTCAATGAGGCACTTGAAGGTAACCACGAGGGGCATCTAACTGCGGTATTTTCAGCGATGAACTAATTGCGTACACATTTATTATGACTGATAAAGGAAACCCGCGAAATATGAAAAATACCACGTGACGGCGCCTCCGCGCGCACCGTAAAGCAACGCCCTCAAACAGGCTGCCTCTGAGTTAGCCAGAATGAAATAAACAAAAGAAAGAAAGAAGAAATCGCGACCGAGTTTGTTTCTTATCTGCACACGCGTCCCGGGAATCTTGCTGTTGCTGCTCCTTCCATGCATGCTATTATCAAGGTGATGCGCTGTCTTTTCGGGCGGATAACACGCGAAGCAGTTGCTTTCAATCAGCTTTGTTTGGGGACGCTGCTTTACAATGCGCGCGTAAGCGTCGTCACGTGGTATTTTTCATATTTCGCGGGTTTCCTTAATCAGTCAAAATAAATGAGTACGCAATTAGTTCGTCGCTGAAAATAGCGCAGTTAGATGCCCCTCGTGGTTACCTACAAGTGCCTTATTGACACTTTAGTGATTAGGGAAGTATTTCTCTAGTTAGATAATTAATTACAATCAATTAATTAAGTCTCATTAACGAAAAAATTACTCTCCGCAACTTCACAGTACTGCAAACATTATGCACTAGGTTTTCTTCGAGTTAGGCAATTTCTCTTTTTTTAAATCTTGGTGCATGATAGCTGGGACACCCTGTATATTCTGCCCTTTCATTTTTTGTTAAAATCGCAATCGTCACTATGGAATCGCCTATCACGCTTACCTTGAAGCCTTAAATTTAGGTCTGCGTACTGGCGTGTTGAAATATCAGCGCTAATTACCAATGGCGTACATTTTTTTAATATTTGTAACAAAACAGAACAACCCTACTACAGGCACATAAATACTACCAATGAATTAGATCATTTGGTCACCCTGAATAATTTGTTAGCTGTCACCCTATCGAATGTGTTAGCCACACTTTTGTTAAAAGTAAGCTTTAGTTAACGCTCAGTCACTGCATTATTTCTCTGACCACTGCAATTCCTTTTGCGAAAGCTATACTGGATGTGTGCATTACAATCAGTATGTCATCGTACCGCCTGACCCCCGGCCATCGTTCAGTGTGCTACATTGCGTAATCTTATAACAGATTATGCTGTTACAAAATGAAAGGGAAATTTTACGCGCGGAGCATAAGAAGAACTTTTTTGGGTAGGCGCTCTTTAATTCGTCCACAGCAGTACTCCCCTCTGACCTGCCTCGGTGGCTCAGTGGCTAAGGCACTGCTGAGCGCGAGGTCGCGGGTTCGATTCCCGGCCGAAGCGGCCGCTTTTCTGACGGAGGCGAAAAGCAAAAACGCCCGTGTGTACGAAATTTCGGCGCACGTTAAAGATCCCCAGGTGGTCAAAATTAATTCGAAGCCCTCCACTACGGCGCGCCTCATCGCCTGTGCTGGGTCGGCGCGTTAAACCCCACAATCAAATCAAATCAGTACTCCCCTCCGGATCGAGTAGCAGTAGAAGTAATGTAGCGAGTTGGGCAGTCAGTACAAGTGCACCTTCGAAAAAAAAGCAGATCTGAAAGAGAAAAAACTGCAGAACAAGCAGAAAAGATGATCGCTCGGCGAATGGGACAGTGTGAGGTACCGGCCGTCCTTTCTGCACGTGTCATCTGCTTTATTACTGTTTCTGCTTCCAAGACAAGGTCGAGGACTGCAGTTTCTTGCCAAGAGATTAAGTGCGCACCTTAACAGTTTTCCCTGACATATCTGTTGTTATTAGTACTTGTAAAAAATGGAGCTTGTCCACGGTACTGTCCTCAAAAATGGTCGTGGGTAAGGGACATCGAAGCCACTTTTGGTCAGCATCAAGCGGTTTAGCCACTGAGCCGCTCCTGCGGTCAAATTTGTCAAATATTACAATTTGCAGGTGTCGGACCTTTTAAACAAATTATGAAATGGAAAAAGTTTGCACACATCGGGCTTTCGCTGCTGCACACTGGAGCACTCCTGCAGCCTGATTTCTCCACTAAAGTTGCAGCTAGGGAAGGGCAAAGTCGTTTTATATCCCCTGCAAGCTGCGGAGAATGACATTTCCTTTGGTCAGCTTCCACTACGCTCGCGCTTCCAGCAGCAACAGACCATTGCTACATTGGTGCTCATTCATTTCCCTTGTTGTTACATAGAGTGTGATAGTGTTCAATTGTCTGGAGGGGGAAGTGAGCGAGCAGGTACGAAGTTGATGGTACGTGAAAGAAAAAAAAGCCTGAATTGCATTGACTGTGCAATGTCAACAACAGAGGGTCGAACCGTTTCGGCATGAACCGGTAACCGTTATTTCTTTTTTCGGTTCAGTTCCGGTTCGGGTTCAGCGTGCTCAAAAAATAACGGTTCGGGTTCGGGTTCAGTTCCGGCAAAAATACCGGTTCAGTTCCGGTTTTCGGTTCGGTTCGGTTCCGGTTCGACACCCTGGTTTATATAAATACAAATAAAACCTTTCCAAAGAAATTATTACATTTACGATTATGCGGAAGAAAAACAATATGGTGACGTCGACAAACATTTCAGTCGAGTCCTCTTATAACAAACATGAGTGTCACGCGGCCTCCATTCGTTATATCCCGAAGTTCGTAGTAAATGGACCACAATAGAAAAAGCAGAAGTAAAAACACGATTTATTTTTTCGCAAAGAAGTCCATGATGGCTGTATGTTTCTTCAGTGCAGACTTGATGAGGGCGGTCTCCGGTTTATTTAGAGCAGCCGCGTGCTCTTCGCGGAGGCCCTTGGCGCAAACAAGTTGTTTAAGGTCCTCTGTGTAGCCCATTGCAACAGGGGCACTTATATATGCGTAGGCTCAGAACTTTCGTCGTCGTCCGCGTCTGATTAATCCGCAGCGATCTTGCCCCGCACTTCATTAACGATGCCCTCGTCCGTGCACGATTTCGCAGTGTCAGCATCTTCATCGGCACAAACTAAATCGGCCGAGCCGATGTCATGCCCCCCAAAATCCAAAATGAATGCAAAGTGTCTGGCTTTGCGCGGCATCATACGGTCACTTATTATGTTGTGAGCCCGTTCGTCGACAAAACTCTTCAGTAGCGCCTCCTCCTGCAACGGCAATGCTGGGCAGAGGCCGTCATTTCAACACACATCGCGGCGCCGGCCATTCGCTTTAACCGATCGGCAGGGCTCAAAGACGTTCGTTGTATGTGGGATTTTATGCCATCGAAATAACGTATATTTTGATGATCACGCGGGTTTTGTTCGTTACAAGCGAAAGTTCATTTTAAGTGGGGCCGTTATATGTGGGCTCGACTGTAATTGATTTCAGTGAGTCATTGCTACGCCAGTCTCTCTTTGCACCGGAACAGCCCCGTAGTGAAACCTCGGGGTGCCTAACTGTCCGTGTGCTGATATTTCCATGCACTGGAAGTTCATTTAAAAATAACCTATAAAGACGTGTACAGTAGAATCTCGATAAACGGAAATCGCTTAAACGGAATTGCCGGTTAAACGGAACAGTTGCCTGAAATTTGGTTGGCTTTGTATTCAGATAACGTAAAAAAACTGTCGGTAATCGGAACTAAAATTTCCGCATCACCGTGTAAACGGAACCAGAAATGGAACTTCTTGTGAAATCCACTGGCGTGAGAATCAGCTTTTTACGGTTCCGGCTGTTTTTAGCCTCCATGCTTTTTTAGCCTTGTTGGCCTCGTAAGCCTCGTATTGTAAGTGCCGTGTTAGCGCAACGAATGCAATATCGCAGTTCTTGTTCCAGTCGTTCTGGCTCGATTCTATACGCCGAGGCTACAGGGCTCACTTCCTGTCACCTCGTTCGTGCCATCGTTGTGCTATTCGTCCTTGATTATCACGTTGCCGTCTTCTTAATTCGGTGGCTCGTAAGCAATCACGAAGTTGAGGCCTCTAGCCTCCGTGAAGATGCAGTTGCAAGGACTCAAACAAAAATAATTGACGCATTTTGTAGTGCACAGCGACTCATTGTTGCCAAATCAACTTTGTGAATGGTGTGCCTACGCTTCTTGTAGTTTTCTTGCTTTCTGAAAGCTATCAGCTACAGTCACTTTCTAGTGGTTAGAGTTCCATGAAATTCCCTTAGAAGTGTGTACGCACATAAATTTGCACCTTAGAACATCTCTCTCAGTAAACGGAACTCCTGTTAAACGGAACTAATTTTTCCGGTCCCTTGAAGTTTCGTTTATGGAGAGTCTACTGTAGTTCTATTCCTTACGTTTTGTAGATTCTTGGTTGGGTTATAATTGACTGCTTTCTCGTTTTTCACCGCCTTGAGAAAACGACCGCAGCAGCCCGGATCAAATCGGCGTCCTTGGGATCAGCAGTGCAAAGCTATAGCAACTGAACAACTGCTGCTCGTGGTTAACCGAGAAACATAATTTACGCTATTCAATTACATTTATTAGTCAGCCACCGAAGCTGTTTAGCGCTGCTTCTCTAACGGTGCTTCACACTCGTCCACGACGGCTTTCAACGGCAGGCAGTGACGTGTTTTTTATTCCGTCCTCTTGCATCACGGAATTCAGGTTTTCCCGAACGAGTGCCAAAGGCCGCCCATTTGTTCTTCGCTGGGAAGAGAAGATGGTTGCTGGGGGCGGTAATTGTAAAGCTTTGTAATGATTTGCAATGCTTGCATTGCATTTACGATGCAAATGCTCGCCAGCTGCCTGCGACAACGCTGGCCATGCCATGACGTGATGAAGTTGCGTTTTCTGTCGGACTCCGGTGATAGTGAGCCGCCCTCCGCGCAAACATGCCTCGTTATGGCTGTCCAGACAGCCAGTTGCCTTCGCTCGCAGACGATGCTTCAGCTACAACGCCTCTGGGACGCTCGGACTGCTCGGGATACCCTCGTTCCCGCTCATGAATTTCGCTCAGTTATGCGTAGTTGCTTGCGTGGAAAGGCTGCGTAAATTGTCAAGCATACCTTCTTCGATGGGTGTTCTGGTTGTGCGTAACTCGCAGCGGTGGCTCAGTGGCTATGGCGTTGCGCTGCTGAGCACGAGGACGCGGGTTCGATTACCGGCCACGGCGGCCGCTTTTCTGATTGAGGCGAAAAGCAAAAACGCCCGCGTGTTCGAGATTTCGGCGCACGTTAAAGATCCCCAGGTGGTCAAGATTAATCCGGAGCCCTACACTACGGCGTGCTTCATCGCCTGCGTTGCGTCGGCGTGTTAAACCCCCACAATCAATCAATCCGGTTGTGCGGATACGTGCAGCAGTGACTGAGACGAGATTGAGGCCGTTCTCAGTGGACTAAAAGACGACTAATATGCGTCAGTGGATCTGCGCAGTGCTCGTAGGTATTCGCTGCCCTTTGAACTGCAATGAAAAGAACTTTTCCGCTGTTTGAAGCCTATAGATGGCGACAAAGGGTTAGGTTCACGATTTGCAGATGTTGGTAGGCAAGTTGGCCGCAACAATTTTTTCGGCGTCGGGGGATTCATTGCGCTGATGGACTGGTTTTGTGTGATGATAGAGGAGACGACAGGTGAAGAGCAACTTGGAGGACTGAGACTTGTGCGTTATCTAATGGTGATGATGATACAAAGAGTTTCCTGCGAAAGTTGTGTGGCGCTGGTTGGCTGGAAGGATGGGTTAGCATGGAACTAAGCCTGCCGGTAAGCTTATTTTTTAAGCAATCACAATCCCTTTAATGGGAAAGAGTGTGTTATCCGGAGATGAGGAAACGCAGAGCGCTTAAGTTTACAGGAAGACCACAGAATAAAGGGACTGACGAAACGATTGATGCGCTACTAGCAACTGTAAAATTTTCCCGTAAACTTCCAACAGTAAAACTTTTCCTCGTGTTGCGGTGCCAACTAGCCCAACACCAAACTTTGTTGATGTATAATCGGCTCAACGGAAATTTATTAACCGCAATATAGCTGCATTAGCCTGGTGAGAGAAACAGCAATATTTTTTCTGGATGCACTTTGAGCACATTTCGCACGTCGTTTTCCGCAACGGCGTTTATGAATTACCTTAACAAATATCAGCAAATACCAGTGTCAGCAATTCGTAAAATTTTGTAGAGGCAGTAGAGCCTTCTGTATTTTTTTGCGACTCGAAAAGCGGTTACTACAGTCGGAAACTTGCACAGGGTGTTTCATTTAACTTTAGCTAGAGCTGAAAACTATGTCCATGCAGTCGAAGATGATGCGCCCAAACGCATGTTGCTCACTTTTGTAGGTAGTGTGTCATGCTATGTTTATAATTTGCCTAATTTTATAATGAACAAATTTTAATTAAACAACTTCTGAACTAACGAAGCTGGGCGAAACAAAATTCTAATTTGAAAGTTTCATAGTGCTTTTCAAAACGTCCCAAGTGTTAGTGTTGTTCATCTTAGTGACGATGCGCAGGAAATAAAAAAAAACCGCCATGTGACATGCCCGCTTCCCCGTCTTGATTGCACTGTTCCTGAACGTACCGCGCACAGAGCCATAAGCGTGCTGTGCTTAAAATGCGACAGGGAAGCAACGCAGGCGCTCGTTGTGAAATCTACGCGAGTGGTGTTGTTATCTCGCAACCATTCGTTATATCGATAAGCATACGCAGCGCTTATCGCTTGTTCTGCCCGAAGCAACAGGTGCATCATCTGCCCTGTCACTTTTTAAGCAGCTGCATACCTATGGTCGTTAGTACGCGGGACACTTGGGATCACTGAATTCACACAGCGCAAGCGGGCATGTCACGTGGTGTTGTTTTTTTTTTTCGCATTTTGCAAAATTTCTAGTCGAGGTCGAGTGCTTTCAGCTCAAGCTCCCCAAAGGAACGCCGGCCTGCGCTTACGCCGACAGGAATACCGCTGCCAAGAAACCTCAACTCAAAAATTGCATCTCTTGTCCTGTCAACATACTTCTTGTCTGTTTGCCTTTCACTGCTACTGTAAATTACGAGCCAATCGCATTCACGAATCGTGCGTCCGGCACCAGTGGTAACGTAGTTTACTATGCAGCAGAGTAGTGGGTTTTTTACATTGGAAGCACATCTTGGCTAAGGAAGGCGCTCTGTTTGCGTCCCTTCTTTGCTGTCGCCACTTTTCTATGAGGTAGTTTACAGCGCCCATTACTGAATCATTTGCCATAATATACAGCGTTAATCCGAGGTATACATAGGCAAGATCTTCCAAACAGCGGAAAGTTTGCTGCGGCGAGGGCTCATACCTGGCAATATTATGCAGCGGAAAAAGGCTAAGCTTATTTGAGGCTAAACAAATGCACCCAGTTGCGACCACCTCAATAAAAATACGCGTTCGATTGGTTTTACTAAAAAAAGAATGAAAAATGAAACTGGTGAAGGACACGGGACAGGAAAAAGAAAGCAGTGCAGAAAGAACACTGGAAAAGGACACAAATGCCGCTCGTCTGATTTAAGGGCACCTCAGCTAGTTTAGTCGTCTGCGCCTGCGCCTTCACACTCAGACCTTTTTTTTTCTGTTGTGATTTCGCCTTGCTGAGGCCATCCAATGGGCAAACGGACCCCGATTGGTGGCTCGCCCATGGAGAAATGGAATGGAAGTGACGTCCCAGAGAACCGTATTATTGAAACATCACTATTATTCACGTCTGTTTTTTAGACATGCGTGTTCCACGAGGGGGAAGGAGGAAAAGTAACGAGCCGTCTTCGACGTGTGCCATCTCGGCAGGCCTTCATTCGCGGCAGCCTATAGCTGTTTCCCGTGCCGTCTCATTGCTGGAAAGCGCCTTTTCTTAATCCGGATCTAAATGTGCCGGAGATGATCAACAGTCCGTGCCTTTAAGGAAGGTCATTGTTGTCGACCGTTGCGGTATAAACATGTCCTAACGACCCATTTCTCATTTTTGCACTCCTGATGTCATTAGCCATGCCTCGCTCCGTTTCATCCTTCCTGTTGCCAAACTTCGAGATTGTTCTTTTTCTTAGAGAAGCAAATTAGGAGTCAAGGGTAGCTGCTCAGAATTTCACCCACCAAGGCGATAGTTTCCTGCCTTTGAAGGTGCACTTCTTTTTTGCCGATGATGACTGGAGCGGAGGTCTGGTACAAGAGATAACAAAAAAAGCTTTCTTTTTTGTCACACCGGTAAACCTCTTATTTCCACTGAGGAGATTTTCTTAAATCTTAGATATCACGTTGATATTACAGAGGCATGCGGGGTAGGTAGTAGGGAGCTAAATGTTCGGCGACTTCCTTATTGTCTTGCACTCTATGATAAAATATATTCGGAACGAATTCCTTTTACGGAGTCGTTCGCTTATTACGGAACTGACCCCCTTGAGCCTCTTAGGGGGAGGCTCACCAGGCTCTCCTTCAAAGAGAGTCCTGGGATTCTTAGGCAGGGAGTCATTAGAAAGAGTCGAGAGAGAGAGTATGTAGGACGCTATAGGATGTAGTCACCATGACTCAAAGTCAGCGAACAAAAATAGTCCATTTGACTACTTTTTGACTGGAGTAATGAGAGTCCTCCTGACTCTTCTTGAAAGGTTCCGAGACTCCATCAGATCAAGAATCGAAATGGAGTGTGCTGGAAACCATTGGACCTAGTCACTACGACTCCAAATTGACAAACAAGGGGTGTATCGTTGACTATGCATCGATCCTGGTAACGGGGGCCGCCCGACTCTTTTGGAAAGATTTCCATGAGATGAAACGTTCCATCAGACCACAAGCGTCAAAAGGGAGTATGAGTGACTGCGATAGACAATCGCTACGATTCTATAAGTAATTCATGTATGCATATACGAAACATAAATCCCACGAACTAAAACTCTTTTACACAAATACAGATCTAAAATAATACGAATATATATTTCCTCGGCCATGAATGTTGACTCAATGAGTAGGAAAAATGTCAAGTTAAACATAAAATCACCGGAGATTATCTGAGAAGCTTTATATTTATTAAAATAGAAAAAAACAATTTTAATCACTACTGGTAACCAATTTACACGATATTAGCTCGCAATTATAAAAGATTGCCCTTAATTGACCTTCCACAAAGAGCATATGCCAACGTTTGATACATTGAAAATACGAGCGAAGTGAAATCGAACGTGACGTCCAATAAGATCGGAGCTGGGTGCGTCCAGCGCAGGTGACGATTGGGTGGGAATACATCATTCTTGGTACCTTCAAAAACTTGGCAAATAGGTGGAAAATTTGACTTCAAATCTTGGGGCAGGGCCGTAACTTATAGACGCGTGCATTAAACAAAACATACAGCGTTTATACATGATGAATGTGTTTGTACAATGGAAAAGAGTGTCTATAATATTATAATAAATAAATAAAATTGCAAGTTCAGCACACCGAAACTACATTTGTGCTATGAAGTGCGCCATAAATGAGGGCCCTGAATCAATTTGGACCATTTGAGGCAAATAAAGGTAGCCGAGAGATGTGTAACTCGGCAGTATTTTTTTCTTCTTTTTGGATTCAAATCTTCGATATTAGGGGGGTGGCATTCTGACATATTTGAAAGGCTTTTGCAAGAGATAATTTTTAAAATAAAACTTTTACATAAGCCCCTATATAGGGAACATCACCAGTTAAAGGCAGTATTGGCAAGAAGCCCATTAAACGCTTTTCTTCCAGTTGGGACTGCATCGTATGCTCAAATTGCATCTTGTGCAGTGGTACCAAATTTGAGCCTGCCAGCAGTCATGAATGAGTGGCGGAAGGAGCACTTGCATTCTTTGATTTAGCTTTACGGACCTTTTGTGTGTCCCCATAAGGTTTGTGGGTGCTCCAGAGTGATTTGAAGTGGAGAAATGTAGATCACTACAATGGCTCAAGCATGTGCGAAAAACCCGAGTGCTTGAAATTCATTTAAGATATCGTTACATCGGTGAATAGTTTTTTTTAAATCACTAGTCATGCAGCTTGGTTGCGGCCAGAAGCATTTTTGAGTTAAAGTTTTGTTTTTGCCTCCCACATACAGTAACAGCTCGTTAACTGGAATTGCAATGAGACGCCATCACAGCAGAGCAGAGATTCGCCATAATGGACTGTAGCGCCGTTATCCGCTCACTGCTACCACCCAATGCAATTCAAATTTCCCGCCATTGCAGTGCTCGCGTCCCCCTTTCTGAAACTGCGCTAGCGGGAGTTCGGTTCTTTTTTTCCTCCCGCACGTGCCGGCGTCGCAGTGCCACTTTTTTTTCGCTTACTATTGGAAAAACGAACCCAACGTGCCTTCCTAACTAAATTAACGTGGGCGCTGCCTGTTACTTACGTATATGTTGCCTAAAATGTACCTAGAGTGTTTTTTCCCGCTAAGCAACGGGGAGATGTAGGACAAGCGCCAGCGGTTCAGTAGTTTCGAACGCTTATGACTATATAAAGCGCTTGGCTTTCGGAGCCTCTGGGTTACGCCGTGACGACAGCCGCTACGACGGAACGCCGTGTGGCTCTACTTGGGTCCAGCTAGCGAGCTACGACGACAAGGCGAGGCCCCAAAAGTGCTCCGCATTGAGAGTCCCCTCCATGTTTGGCTCATAGGATCGGAAGCATTTAAACTGTCAATCGCGTAAAGACACTTACTCTGATTTATTGATAGTATTGCCTGACAAAGCAAGTCTGTATAATATGAAAGTATCAGTTTTTTTTCTCTCACACTGCAACTCAAGTCAAAGAATCGTTGGACGAATAAAGTGAAGGGGCAATGGAAAGTAGACCGGGCGGACAGATATACGGCCGTCGCTGCCTACAACGCCCGACGTGTGCGGCCAATGTGGCGCAGCCACTAGCAGTAGCGGTATGGTCAACGGGGCCTCTGCCATGCTATCAGGGCGGCTCTTTCGAGCAGCGGCCGCTCACGGCGGTAGCTCTTTTCCTCTCATTCGTTTTCATTCAATGCGGAAGCATTACTTAACTCGGTATGACGAAAATCCAGGCGTCGTGACCAATAGATGGCCCACATAGCACACAACGGCGAACAAAAAACAAGAAAATGACAGCTTAAAATAGAGAAAAACAGGCGAATACGTGCTTGAACACAAAGTAACAACTCGGAAGCTTGAAAACACATAGCTTTGCGCAAACATTTTTACTAGTATTCGCCAACGAACACGCAGTGCGTATTTAAGGTTACCACTCCACTGTTCGCAACCGAGTGGCTCAGCCTCAGAAACTGAGAAGGAAAGATGAAGCGCCACCAGACTTGATTACTTGCTGAACCAACAAAAACAAAGATTGCCTTTATTTGTTTCTTGCTGATGCTGTAAGTTCAAAGTCGTTCCTTCCATCGCTCATTTGCTTTCTTGTAATAAATGTCCCGCACGCAGAGCGGAAGTGATTTTGCGGCACTTTATAATAGCTTCCTATGCAAATGAATCGCTCTCTGTAAGCGGCTCACCGAGCACGGAAACATTGTGACTCGCAATTACCGCCCCCTTGTGTTGCAACCCAATCTAGTGCGTGTTCGCTGGGATGGGCTCGCGGTTTGGTTCTTTCACAATGGAGCGGAATAATGCGCACCCTGCACCGCTAAACATAATTGCGGAGGAAGGGAAAGAACACACATACACACTTACACAAAACACTAAAAGTTGGAAAAAAAAGGAACTGCGAAGTGCCGAGACGCGCAATTTAAAAGTTCCCATCGAATGAACCAAAAGCAACGTGATGGGATCTCTTTACTATAACCCTTGACGACGGAAGGGCAATGAGAGAGCGGGGACGTTCAACAAACGAGATTCGCTAAGCCAGTCTTGTTGAAATTCGGAAATAGCGTTAGCAATATGGGCTAGACGGGTTGGCGTGTAAGCCCACCCCGTGCAAATATGATTTTTCTTCGCGCGTACATACGAGGTGGATTAACAGAAACCCATTGCGAGGTCAAGAATGTGAGGAAAGGACGCGAGAGGTTCTTATATCAAAACAGAGTGTGGGAGTAAGTTCTATTGTGGGAACTACAAACTGCGCAAAGTGTTCGTAATTACGTAGGTATGGTCTCTGGAACCGGCGTGTGCTGACGCCGAGGGTAATTGCTAAATAATCTGAAACCAAAGCAGCGAAAGACGATGCAGAGAAATAATTGATTTTCAGACTCTGAACGAAGGAGAATTACTGAATCACAAAACACGGAGAGAAGGAAGCGGCACAAATAGGCCAGGACAAGAAAAGCGAATGAAGAGGTCAACATCCAAGACGGGGGAGAAGGGGAGATGAAATTACGGAAGTGTCCCGGGAGTCAGAAACGTCGGGAAAACTGCGGAAATCTTTGCCGGAACTAATCCCTGCGCCAAGAAAGTTTGCTTCTCATGTGTACAGGCACTGAATGCTTTGTGGACGAGGCCTTCTCCTGTTGCGTTTTTCACATTTACACGCTACCCGTTCCCTCCCCACTTTTGCCGTCTGCGTTTCATTGTGTGTGTGTTTTTTTTAACGGAGAAGCCGTATAGAAAATCGTAATTTTTCGTGTCCGCATTTAAAAATACCAAGCAATTTTTGAGCGCGCTCACGCAAGCGCGGGCCTTGCGCCGACAGCCCGGCACCTAACAAACCCAAGAAATGCATAGCGATCGTGTTTGCATGCGTCGCGACGACACCCAGCGTCCCCTGCGCACGTTTGTCAGGCCAAGCATACCCACTTAGGGAGATTGACAAAGATCACGCATTTTCCTAATGGCGTAATACCTTTACTCCTACCTGGTGTACGCCAGGGTGAAGGAGGTAAAGGAAGGAAGAAAGAGTAAAGCAGCGATTGGGACGAGACAATGGAAATGAATTGGCAGGTTTTTGCTTTTGCGTTAAGAAAAGCTGGCCGCGTAACTTCTTTCTTTACTGGAAATGTCGTCCGAACAATATAATCTTCGGCCGTCACTACCACGTAACTGCCTCTTCGCTCGCTTCCTCCAACCCGTCACCCTCTACTTGCTTCCTCCTGCTTCTCCAATTATAAATGATAGGGAGGTTCGTTCAATGAAAACTTCCCGCGTTCGCACTCCTTGCGCGCCATTTGTTGTAGCAGCGCGCTGCTATTTTTTTAAGACGATAGTCTTTCTTGGACTACTTAAACGCTGACATTTTGGTCTTTCTGTCTGTCTGTCGGTCCGTCCGTGACTCGATTCAGCCACCCGGCCAAAGTGAAGTAAATTCTGCGCAATTGTCTTATATACTCACAGCCAAATCTGAACGTCTAAGTCGGGCGTCAGTGTTCATACTTGTCAAAATTGTTGTACAAGAACAAGACATTACGCAAATAAAAGGCAGAAAATCACTACATAAGTGATACTTGCAGTATTCCTTCATTAAAAATTCACGAATGCTTGGTTTTTGCGATAGCAAATGAAATACTACATCAACGGCAGAAATCCGTCGCCTGCTTTTGCCAGCGCTACCTCCTGGCGGCATTTAAGAAATCAAACGGAAATAGCAACGAAAGGTTTCTTTAGATGGGATCCACGTACCGCTCAGAACGCTCGTGCAGTAGGGCGTCGTGGTTCTATAAATACTGTAGTAGGGTACCTCAATTCACCAGCGTCTCTGCGGTAAGGCAGCGCTAGCATCGAGACACGCGGCTTGGAGCAATAGAACGCGGTAAATTTAAATTGACTTGAGCGAACCTCTAGCGTGTTACCTTGGCAGGAACGAGACTGGACAGCAACACCAAGAGAAGTGAGCGGGAAAGAGAAGGGAAGCCTTTACTTAGCAGGGGCCCCAGTCGACTATCGTCTGTCTGTGAGATTTGCAACAAAAGCAGCAAATTCGCGGCCATTTTTTGTTTCGTTCCTTTTTTCTGCTTTGAGCCGCACGAGCTCGAGCTATTTTCTTTCAGTGTTTGCTTTCATTTATCCTGTTTTCTTCACCGTTTCAACCATTGATATTTTTTACTATTTGCTAGTTGTACATGGAACTACAATGATGCTTTTCACTTCATCTGAGGCAAAGCAGTCGGCGGATGGGGTTCAGGCTATGCGGGATGTCATTTCTTGATGCGATGAAAGGCCCATCGAGCTGTAGATGCTTCCAGACCACGGTTTTCAACGCGGGAGCAGTTGTTTACAGAAAGCAGCTTGAAATGTGCGAGGACGATTTTGTGTGCCTGTTGCCGACCTTCCGTGGTCTGAACTCCCAAGTTGCATTTTCTTAGCGACAACACAGGCCAGGGAGAGAAACCTGCACCTGCTTCTTAATTAAACCTGAGCCTGGGCCGATTGCAGGTGCTTCTCGACAGGAGCGACCAGTTTTTCGTCACGTTATGCACAGCACGGCGGTAATTACCCCGCAGTAACAAAGAACCAAATTTCGTATAGTATGTCCCAACCTGATATTATTCCTACTTCCTTTGTCGTCGTTTTATACCACCTTCAATGGATATAACACGTAAAGACATCAGCTATTCATTCTTTAAGGGCGGGTGTTGGATTCATTTACGCACCCCGGAATCACCGCGGCAATTTAGGTATTCTATTCATGAGTAGGCTGGCTTAGGCTTCCGTGCCAAACAAAGTGCGCAAGTGCGTAAAACTTTAAGCAGAGAAGCGAAGGTGTTTGTGATCGGCTTCCGATTTTCACCGGGCCGTGCGCACACGGCGTTCGGAGTGCCACCGCGCGCCCGGCTGTCCTTGTCCTCAGCCTAATTAGAGAACGAAAGCTTCCTTGGAACCACCGTCCTTGGGTAATAAATGGCCGCATCACAAATTGCTACGTTAGGAAGATTAAACTTTCATCAGAGGTACCAGTGGTGCGCGGTATACCACGGCATAGAAAGGCCGTCACCCTTCACCATTCGCCGTCATGCGACGTAATCACCGGCTTTATTAAGCGAATAAACGTGGGGGACAAGTTAACATTCGTGTAATTTGAGTGGTAGACAAACTCGCTCTGCTCGAGTTATAGGGCGTTTACTGCGCGGCGCCTTGGGCGCAGCCATTGGGGCTGGCGTGACGTCATTCGGCATGGCTGGCCTTTTAGACCGTGCTTCTCGCCGTTGCCTTTTCTGGTCCCGTGCGCATCGGCGAGTGCCAGCGTGGCTCGATGGGTGCATTTGACCATTTTTTTGGAGTGTTGCTGTGAATGGGGGCCTGTTGTCCAACAAGGAAGGGTGTGCCAACGTTCAGATATTACTTAATCGCAAAAAAAAAATCCCACACAGGGGTTGTTTGAGCGCTGTTTTAATTAACTTTCATCACCTTCTTTCCTGTTCACGCGTTTCGTCCAAATGTAGCAGTCCGATGGATTCAGTTTTTATCACGAAAGTGTTTTATTCCTAGAAACACCAAGATTTGGCTGACGTCATATCCGTCACCGAAATGACGCCAGTACAACGAAGCAAGCGGCCTGCAAAGGGTGAACCCCTTCACAGAGCGTCTCCTTGCGGGGAAGCAATCTTTAGTACTAAAGAGTACGTTATACTTAGGGTTGTTTGTTTTCGGGTTTCATATTTTAACACAAAAGTGTTTTCTACCGGGATACATCAAGATTTCACTGACGTCATATCCGTTACGGAAATGACGCCAGTACACCTTTGCCAAAGCGATTAACCAGCAGGACGTCGCTCGCCAAGCACACCCACAAGACAGCCGCCGACCCGCAAATCATGCTCAGCTGCAGATTTCGCTGTACATGTCACTGGCGTGTTTTACCGATGCCTATGACAGAGGAATGAAACACAATTTTTTTTTTCTCATTCTAAGTACTCTCTTCGAATAACAAAAAAAATCCGAAGAGCTGTAACATAGTGCATAAAACACAAGTCGACATGTACTATTAACGTTCTAAAGCTTGTTTGGGGAAGCTTTCCTTTCCGGCCTACGCTAAAATGGTTGGGTGTGGGCGCACTTTATTATGATTACGAAGGGTTGCAAAACAAAATATTTCGGCATTGGCTTGGAAGTTGTATATTACTCCTTTACCACCTCTTCATGTTTCGACGTGCGATGACAAGACTCAGCGCTCAGCATTATACCTGTTAGCTCACTTGCAGCTGACGCGGTCTGCCTTGTATACCTGTTTCGAATTATCAGCTGTTGCCTGTTCGGTATGTGCTAACTTGCGGCTTTGTAAACAAATGTTGAAACTGCCATATGGCGCATATTGGGAACGGAAAAATTGCATATGCGTGGCTATTAACGTTCGCGATCACGCACAAATCGCGAAATAATACTTAGCGCTTATACAGTGAACTCAAGCTTCACTCTACGCGCTAAGTATTCGCAAAGTATTATTTCACACCCGCCGCGGTGGCTGAGTGGCTAAGGCGTTGCGCTGCTGAGCACGAGGTCGCGGGTTGGATTCCCGGCCGCGGCGGCCGCTTTTCTGATGGAGGCGAAAAGCAAAAACGCCAGTGTGTACGAGATTTCGCCGCACGTTAAAGATCCCCAGGTGGTCAAAACCAATCCAGAGCCCTCCACTACAGCGCGGCTCATCACCTGCGTTGCGTCGGCGCGTTAAAACCGATACAATCAAAAGTATTATTTCACCATTTGAGCGCAAGCGCCTAACGTAATAGGCGCTCAAATTTTTATAAAGGCTCAAATCGGTGATCAGGCTCTGTTCCCACATGCAAATATTTTCCGAGCAGGCACATAAGGCTGCCTGTGTGAGTCCTTCTTTTATTTTTATTTAATGTCTTACTTGATAGGTTTGGTGGCATAAGCGACATGACTATTTCTGGATTATTTTAGTTTTTAGTTTTACTATGCATTCGGGCACTAACGTTTTTCAGATTTAATGCAGCAAGTGTCTTATTTGTTCGTTACGTCATGACTTGACTGCGATAAATATGTGTGCCGCAATATGGCCAATCTCCCTAGGTGGGTATACTTCTCTTGATAAACATGCGCCGGGTACGCTGGGTGGTCGCCGTGAGGCACGCACACACGCGCGCTGAACTTTTTCTTTTTTTTTTTTCTTCCGGGCGGTCTCCGCAAGGCAGGGGCTCACGTGCGCCTGCTCGGCCTTTTCTTGGTATTTGTAACTGCGGATGAGGAGGAACAAACATTTATTTTACATATTTAGAGCAGATGGGCGGCCGCCTTAGTCCAGGTAGCCGCGTGCTGTCGCTGCTCGGGTGGCCCGCTGGATCAGGCTTTGCTGGTCCTGCAGGTCCGAGCTGGTCAGCGCGCATTCCCACTGCTCGAGAGTAGGTGTGGGGAGTGGGGAGGGATGGTGTGGGCAGAAGAATACGAGGTGGGGGGTTGTGTCTGGGGTGTGGCAGTCACGGCAGTTATAGGTGAAACGGCTGGGGGAGATATGGGAGAGGATGGTGCCGTTGTAGAATGTATTTGTTTGGAGACGTCGACAGATGCGGGATTCTTCGTTGGTGAGTGCAGGGTGTGGGGGAGGGTATTCTCGGCGGGTGTGGCGATAGTGCGTTAAGATGTCGGAGTAGGTGGCTGGTAGTGGGCGTAGCGTGTCATTCAGGGTGTCCAAGTCGCCCGGCCTCGTCGGGAGTGCCCGGAAGTGAAGTTCGCGGGCCGCAGCATGGGCTGCTTTGTTCCCGGGGAGGGAGGCATGACCTGGGGTCCAAACGATGGTCACGTTAGGAGGTGATACTACGGCTTGTAGAAGCTTGAGGGCAGGTGGAGGAATTCTTCCAAGGAGGTATCTTCGACAGGCTTGCTGCGAGTCCGTGATAATTGTGATGTAGTCGCACGTTGCTGTATGCATTGCTAGGGCTATTGCAGTAGCTTCCGCTGCAGATGGGGAGAGGTGGCGGTATGTGGCCGCAGTGTATAAGGTGCCGTTGGTGTCGGTGACCGCTAGGGTTGAGTGGGAAGTTGAGTGAGCGATGTCCGTGTAGCGGGTGTCGTTGTCCGATGAGTACTTCTTATGTAGGTAGTGAACACGAGCGTTGCGACGCCCTTTGTTGTACTGGGGATGCATATGTCGTGGAATGGGGGTGACTTTGATGGTGGCCCGAATATGAGGTGGTATCGGCTGTAGTGCTTGTGGGGTTCTGGTGTAGGACGGCCTAAATTCTGGAGGGCTGTGCGGCCTGTGGGGGTGAGCGTAAGGCGAGAGAGTTGGCTGGTTCTTTGGGCTTCTATAAGTTCGGAGAGCGAATTATGTATGCCAAGTTGAAGGAGCTTGTTGGTGGAAGTGAAAGCCGGTAGTCCCAGGGCTATCTTGTAGGCTCGACGGATGAGAGCATCCAATTTGGAGTGTTCTTGGGGTCGGAGTTGGACATAGGGAGTGTCATATGTAAGCCTGCTAAGCAGTAATGCTTGCACAAGTTGACACGTGTCTTGTTATTTAAGACCGTGTTTGTGCATGGATATACGACGGATGAGGTGGGCGAGTTGCGATATTGTGGAGTGTAGTTGGGGTAGTAGTGCTCTTCCAGATCCATCGGCGTGGAAGCTTACACCCAGGATTCGTAGTGTCTTCACTTGCGGGACAGGTTCCTGGTGAATCATGACCTGAGGGTCCGGTGCCGGTTCGGGGGTCTTCCACGGGTACGTGCACGAAGGACGAGAAGGGCTGATTTTGAGTGGTGACAGGTGAGACGGCGTGGTGCTAGGTAGTTGAGGACGGTGTCCACCCCTTGTTGTAAAGCGGATTGCTGGGTGCCGGGTGATCCTTTGGTGATCCAGAGGGTAAGATCATCCGCGTAGAGAGCATGGTGAAGGTTAGGGATCCCGGAAAGCTGCTTAGGCAGGTCTAGAAGGGCGATATTAAACAATAAGGGGGAGATAACAGAGCCTTGTGGGGTGCCCTTGGGGGGTGTGGAGAACGTTGGGGAGATCAATGATCCGAGTCGGATTGTGGCAGTTCGGTTGGATAAAAATGCCCGTACATAGTCGAAGGTGCGTTGACCGCAGCGTGTGGTGTTTAGCCCATTGAGGATGGCTTCATGGGTGACGTTGTCAAAGGCTCCACGTACATCTAAAGCTAAGATTGCGCTGGGATGAATTTTGCTGAGGTTGTCTATGACCTGTTCTTTTAGCTGAACAAGAACGTCTTGTGTGGAAAGGTGGTTACGGAAGCCAAACATGGTGTGCGGAAAGAGGTCATTATTTTCCAGATGGGCAGTGAGTCTTGCGTGTACCATATATTCCAGCAGCTTTCCGAGACATGATGTGAGGGATATGGGACATAGGTTAGTGGGTGCAATCGGCTTATTGGGTTTAGGAATTAGAGTAATGTCGGAGTGGCGCCATTGAGGAGGGAGCGTGCCCGCTTGCCAGTGGTGGTTAAAGAGATCCAGTATAGATTCTTGGGCCTCGTCGTCGAGATTTCGAAGGAGCTTGTTGGTGATGCGATCGCGACCAGGAGTTGTATTTCTAGTAAGCTTGGTGAGGGCCTGGCGTAGTTCCTCGGTGGTGAAGGGGTTCTCCAATGCGGCGTTAGTGGGGCCTGAATATAGGACCGAAGTGGGCTTGGGGTAGGTTGTCTGGTGCCCAAAGAGGTGGTCACGGAGAGAGTTGAGGAGTTCTGGGGGCGGTAGATCGCTGTTTCGGATGAGGCGATTAATTTGGTGGGTGGTGGTGGTGCGTGTAGGCTTGTCTCGGATGAGCTTGCGAAGGATGTGCCAGGTCCGCTTCGTGCTTAGGGTGCCCTTTAATTGGTCGCAGAAAGAGTGCCAATTTTGTACTGTGAGGGTGTGTGGATACTGCACAGCCTGCAGGGTAATGTTCGCGATGCGTTTTTTGAGGGTGCGGTTGTGTTTTTGTTTCTGCCACCGTTTGACCAGGCCCCTGCGGGCTTCCCATATATGCAGCAGATGGGTGTCAGCCTCCGGGTGTTTATCGGTGAGTTGCACCGTTTTTGTGTGTTTCTCGAGCAGGGCTTCCAGGGCTGCTGTCCAATCTAATCTTCGAGGCTGTCTGTGATGGAGGGAAGTGTGGTTGGGTCCTTGCGGAATTCGGGCCAATTTGTGATCCTAGCCTTCCCCAATGAGCGCGTGGTGCATCGGAGGTTAGTCGTTATCTTGATAATATAGTGATCACTGCCCAGGGTGTCTTGGGTTCGTTGCCATTCCAGGCGAGTGACGTTGTTGGCAAACGTGAGGTCAGGGGAAGTGTCACGGGAGACGCTCGTACCCAGCGTGGTGGGGGTGGTGAGGTCGTTGTATAGAGTGAGGGCATGGTGCTGGGTAGCGTGGAGAAGGGCGGTGCCTTTTTTAGATGCTTGTGCGTAGCCCCAACAGTGATGTGGAGCGTTGAAATCACCGAGTAGGATGAGGGGACTTCGGGATGATTGTTTCTTAGCGTCGTGTATCAATGCCTCAATCGCGTAAAGTGAGGTAGGCGGAGGACTGTAAACATTGAGGATATAAACACTTGAGTGAGAGTGTCGATCAGGAAGAACCTCTATAAAAGTGTGTGCGATGGGGGAGGCGAGGTGATGTTCTTGCGCGGTAAGGTGCTCTGCCTCTAACGTTGCAGTGCGGTGCAGGGGGTCTTGTGTGTAAGTGGCATATCCTCGAAGTGATGGGTTGGGGGTGTCAGCCTCTTGTAGGGCGATGACCTGAGGAGGACTTGGGGAAATGTATAGAGCTAGCTGATTTTTCTTGTTTTTGAATGACCGGCAGTTCCATTGGTAGATTGTGAAATCCTGGAAATCAGTTCCCATCGTTACAGACAGGGGGTGGGGAGGACTGTTGCTGTTGGAATTTGGCTTTCTTCGTTTGCGGTTGGGGAGCAGGGGCAATTTCGGCCATTTCTTCGAGTTGCGCGACTCGAATGTTGATCGACTCCATGAGTGGTTGCAGGGGCTCTAGGGTGGATGCTAGTTTGGCTTGGAAGGCTTCGAGGGCTTGGGTGATGCGCTGGTCGATAATGGGAATGAGGCGTACTGAGACCTTTTCTACTATGGCGTCTATGGATGGTTCAGATGGAGTGCGGGAGGCTAAGCCGCGGGCTGTGTCTTCTAGGGCATCAACGTGTTGGCTGAACTGCATGCATTGTTGTTGTAGTGTTTGTAGCGTTTGCTGGAGTTGGGAGGACAGGGTGATTTCGGGAGTAGCGGAGATAGGGGAAGTGTTGGTGGTAGGGATGAATTTTGGGGTGTGAGCTGAGTTAGTGGTGGGTAGGGGTGGGAAGGTGTGAGCAGTGGGAGGATGCGCAACTATGGCTGACCAGCTCACCTTGTTTTGGTGGATATCTCTATGGCCAGTCTTCATGGTGGTTGAGATCACTCGTTTCGGAGCGGGCGTGGGCAGGACTCGTTTCGGACACTCCTTGCTGGCGGTAAGGTGAGGTTGCTGGCACAATTTGCACATTGGTGTACAGTCATGCTGGGCAGAGGGGTTGACGGTGTCACAGCGGGAAAAAATTATGATATGCTGACTGATTATTTGCAACGTTTAACGCGCCAAAACTACACGGGTTATGAGGCGCGCTATAGTGGAATTAAGTTTGACCAGCTGGGTACCTTTAACGTGCGCCGAAATCTCGAACGCACTGGAGTTCTTGCTATTCGAATCCGTCAAACAAGCAGCCGCCAGGGCCGGGAATTGAACCCGCGTTCTTGGGCTCAACAGCACAACGGCGTAGCCACTTTACCAGCGCGGTGGGTGTTACGATTTGATAAACAGCTTAGCTGTTATTATAGCGTACATTGGTAATGAAAAGAACAACGTGATGAGGGACAACTGGCAGCACACAGTTTCGCCCTAACGTGCACTCAAGCGGCTTCCCGTGGCGTCTCTCAACCAGGAGGCAAGCGGACTTGTAAATTCAGACGGGATAGAGGGCAGGCGACCGGAGTAGCGAACATCCAGGCGCCCAAGGTAGTACAAAAAGGAAGGGCACTCGAACTTAATGACGGCACAAAGACGTTGTAGAAGAATGGAGTATGAAGCATCAGCATGGCTTCCACCCCGTCTTGCAACCCGACGAAAGCACGCGATTGCACTCTAGAGGTAAACTACGGCCGAAAATGCCATGAGTTTGAAATTATCATTAATCACCCCGGCGGCGCCATCGATACAAAATAGGCTTTTTTTATTTTTATGCAGTTCGGTGCAAAAACATCGGCATTGCGAAATTTCGCCCCGCGTTAAGGTACCGCTGGGTCATATTCTGACAGACGTTGCTGCTATGAAAGTCCTTATCACCGATTTCTCTCGAGACAATTAGGTTGCTTGCTAACATGGAAATAGATGTTTCCGATATTGTTTAATCTCAAGAACCTTTCTGTGTTTGTGAGCGCTTTGTGGATTTCGGGTTTTCAAACAAAACTCGGACGGTACAAACGAAGAATTTTTATCTAAAAGGTGTTTGCTGAAAAATTAACATCTTCTGTGTGTGTGCATGGGTGCGTGTGCTTGTGTGCGTGTGCGTGTTGGTGTGCGAGTTGGTGTGCGCGGCCGTGTGTGAGTGTGGGTGTGTGTGTGTGCGTGTGCGTGCGCGTGCGGGTGCGTGCGTGTTTGGGGGGTAGGATAAGTACGTTTCTGTTTGTGCGGAACACAGACATCCAATCATTCTAATAAATTTCTTTTCTACCAAAAGACGTATATGTGTCGCCGTACTGAACAAAGGATATAAATATTCTAAGGGGGAGCGAGAGAAAGATCAAGCATTTATTGAGCTGTAAAGGTAGAAGTGGATCCTAAGTTCACGAAGCCATGTGTTGACCGCGCCCTCGTAGCCCGGGTTACTCTCCTGAAAATCAAAACAAAAACCATCAGCTTGAGGCAAGGGCGTCATTAGGAGTGAAATCCAGGCACTATGACTGCGTTCTGAGGGCAACATTATTCAGCGACCAAGAAGATAAGCCCAGGACTAGGCAAAAGAAATACCCGTCCAAACAATGGAAGGGGCTAGCAATAGCAATGCTAGTGAGACAAAAGCGATAGTCGGGCACCCATAATCGTCTACGGTTTCTCTCCCAGTCACCTGGTAGGAAAGCTCCGACCAGACATTTAGTGCAGAGAGCTTCCGGGACGATCGCCCGAGCGGAGTCAATAAAACCCCATCGCCTCACTAATGCCCTCATTGTATCTGCAATTTCCGCTCGTAAAGCGGGAACCCTCGGGAAGTAAGGATGCGGAATAACGGGACGGGCAAGAAAGTCTGGAGCAAGGAACACACGGAATGGTTTACTTGAGCAGGTTTGCGCAGAAATTATTGGAAGCATAGAACGATTATACAGAATCGTGCCGTTTCTTCGGAGAACTCGCTTGGAGCGCGTGCGAAGGCGTTCCAATTGTAACGAAGGGTTTTTCCTCATACTACCTCCACTAGGGTCACCTGGTCTACTGCTGCACCCAAATTTTCGAGTTGTCATGACAAAATTAATTTGTCTTATGCGGGTCTCAGCTTTTGTGACGTAATGATGGTGTTGAGAAGATAGTATACACACAGCGGAGGTTGGGCTTCCATCTTTTGAAGAATTACCTGTTATCCAAAATCCATGATGCACTGTTTCGGTGCGGTTTTGCTTCGGTGTAGGGTGTGCCCCCTTGCTCGTGAGCAAATATGACTTTGCCAATAATATGCAAATCGGAGGGTAGACGCCGAGCTAACCAACGATATCTAGCGGAAGAGAATGCACTGACTACGATCCCCGTTATCCGGAGAAAAGTGAAAGATTGACGCAGAATAAACTACGCAGGGCAGAGGCAGGACAATAAATAGCCTCACCATTTTTTTTCTCTTGAATACACAGATAGTTGCGTATTCTGCATGAATAGCGCTGCGAATGACGAGCGAAGACAAAAGAAGTGTGGAATCTGGGCGCTTCTTTCTACGTTTCGTCACTGGTCCCTGTTTGATTTCTTGCGTTGGTTGAACTGAATAGCCGGCGTACATTCGTCCAACTTAGAGTTATGCACTTACTGGGATGCCGCTTTGTGCATGTTACCCTGGCCAACCAAGTTTGACTCAGGGCAATACTGGAGACGTCGTTGCAAAGTTTTACATGTTAACAATCGATCGGGGTTCAAAAGAATGGTGAGCGGAGCTGTCATCTCTGTTCGTGGAAGCTTGCCCATGGAGGATTGTTATGAGCAGTGAGATACCGACAGACCACACTGCGTTTCGCATATGTTCATCTACACGGGACTGGAATGCTACGAGAGCGCCCCACATGCTTCTCGTTGCATAAAATCGAGAATAGTGCACAGATAGTCCATATGCAGTAGCAATATCTTAAACTGTATGCAGGCAGCCTCACTATCTTTAACTCCCATCAAAACATGTGTACCCTGATCCAAACGCTTCCGGCTGAGCAGTTTTTCCTCGAACGATGGGGTATTCTCAAGAAGTTATCTTTTAGCGTACTTGCTTTCTGCCTTTCAGTTCCCCTCAAAGAAAATTTCCGCTATCTCTTTCCTGCATATTTTAGGTGATACATTGAACTTCGTCGTAGCACTAATTTTCTTTGGGTAATAGTCGATTCTCACATTAAATTTCATGAGCAGGCAATCTGCATTTTAAAGAAAGTTACGTTTGGTATTGGAGTTTTGATGACAGCTAGACCATACTTCAGCTAGCAAACTTTTATTAGTATTACGCTTTTGTCCACAGTCACCTAAATTACCGCCTTGCTTCCTGCCGTGGTACGTATCATATCGACATCGCGCTGTTAGTAGCGCCAGGGAAACAAGCGCTACGCATCATTACATTTTCCCATCGACAAGCAGAATCTCCCCCCTTTTTTCTATCAGCTCTGTGTTTTACCCGTACATCAACTTCATGGCTACAGCATCGCTATCTTCTTTTCCAACATTTTTTACGGTCACCTTGCTTGAGATAATTTCCTTCATCGCATCACTTCTAATATCGATTCAACGCGCTTTGCTTCACATCAAAATCTTCTACTTCCGTGTATACACACTGACTGCGGCAAACATACGATTCAGTTCTCCGCCATTTAGTCTGGAATTCACTAACCCCTGATACGCGTTTTTAAATACAAACTAAAAACTTTCTTGCAAGCCACATCTGTTTAATGGAGTTCCAACGGCAATATACCGTCTTTTTTGTAAAATTTGCATTCGTATCCAAATGTGTGAATATATTGGAGTTATATTCATTGTTGTTTTTAGTCTTCCTGCTTCCTATTGTAATATTTTTTTTTCTATAACTTCTGTTTCATTCGTTCTCTGTTTTATGCTGAGTCCTTAAATGCTCACAATGTGTTCTAGTGTCCCTTGATATTTATTCATTTTTTTATTTTACAATCATCATGGGAGCTTCCGCCTGCGGTTCTTACTTTGGGACATCCCAGTTCCTCCGTACCCATTCACGTTTCACGCTTCGTAAATAAATTTTACATCCAAATTCAAATTCAATGATGGTCGAGCAGACCCACCAAGTTTAGAATACAAACGCCTCCCAAATCAATCATAATGCAAAGTTTTGATACCGCATTGCAGTGTTCTTGTCAACTACCATGAAACAATGCTACCAACATTGATTACGCTAACAAATTGAACCCTTTGTTCCAGATAGCGATCGCAGTGACACCTCGACCATCACGGTTCATGCTCCGCCTTTCAGGTCAATTCCTCCGCTAATAATAGAGAGTTTCAGCAGCACGTCTGTTCCGTTGGTTACGTTGTTAGCATGTTGACCGGGAATCGTCTGGGCACTTGGGCATTCGCGCGGCAGGGGGATTAGTTCCAAGGGCCTGCCTTCACCATGTATGCGCCTCCTCGCCATTCCTCCTCGCCCTTGCGCGCGCGGAGGCGCAGACGGGTCCCGGTACAGACTGCTAAAACTCGCTAATGTCTCATGAACACCACGGAGCACTTTCCGTTTAAGACTTTCTCAACAAGCCTGCTTTGTGACAACAATGCGGACGACCCGGCCATTTGATTTTTAATAGGAATGCACGGCCTGCACCTGACGAATGTTTTGTCTCGGTGATATTCGGTCCTGAGACAGAGCCAAAGTGCTAGCTTATTAAAAAGGAGACATCCAGCCTCCTTTTTAGCACCCCATGGAAACTAGATATTCAGGGCCTTAGTCGGTTTATCAGCCCGGTTGCGACTACTTTAGTTCCCGGAGGCTCAACAAAGTCACGTAAAAGCACGCCGAAAGAACAGGGGGTACTTCTCAAGGCGGCCGTCCAGAAGTACGTACAGCTCCTCTTCGTGGCCCAGAAGGGCGCTTCCCGTCAGGTTCACGTCAACGAAACTTTGTAATCACGCATGGGCCGTTGTTATCCGTTCATGCAAGAAGCAGGACAGGTAATGAAGATGCGGAAATTGTCGCGTTGAAAATAGGAGAGAGGGTAGCAGACGACAGAGCTGGGGAACACTTGGGGAGCAGCAGCGCCGGAGAGATACAGACGAGGAGAACGCAATGAAGACATGCAGGGTGTGTATAAATGGTTCCTTCCCTCACGACAACCGCCGAGCTGATCTGCAATAGAGGACATTAGGGTAAACCTGCCGTACTTAGATTGTGGCCGCTGCAGCGGGCATACGGCCCCGAATTGTCGCCAGAGGAGGACGTACGCCTGCGCGTGCTAGATGCCGTATCCTGAAAAGCGCTCCGGTACTTCCGATGACTGAATTAATTATTGATGCTTGTTGACGTGATTCTGATCTCATTTGTGCAGCCTCCTCTGTTTCTCGTCGGTCAAATTACGCTTCCATCCTTTGTTGTATTGCTATGCATCGAGATTTTTTTAATGGAGATGTGGCTCCGAACGAGCATCGGTTGCAACACTAAGGCGGCAGATGCGAGTGCACAGTCTTCCGCGAGCTGTCAGTGAAGCGGATACCGGTGCAAAATGCGTGTACTCAACGCATTGCTTATGCTGCTTTTAAAGAGCGGAATGGTAAAAAGCAACGTTGAAAAGAATGTGTGTGAGGCTTTCCTCCTCCTTTTTTTTTTTGTCTATTGTCGCAGTTATCGTGGTTGGCCGACGGTAAAATCCTATTTTCGTGGACTATATTGGACCCATCGATACGTAAATAGTATTTCCTCGGCTGTCTGACACTAATACCGCCGAGCGGAAACTACACAACAAGGCCAAGCTCTGATTTACCCGAAATTATATCGGAACTACGGGGAAGCAATGTTAAGCCTGCACAACACACGCTTGCGCGCGCCAGATAAAAGCTGGTCATGCCGATTATCGTGACGTATTTAAATATAGAAGAATAAGATGCTTCCTTGCAAGGCTGACTAGATTTGTTTCTCGTTTCTCGGGATCCGCGTGACCCCGAGGCGCAGGCTTTCGCACTCGTGATTGGCGTGGCCTCGGCATTCTGCTCTCCCCCTCACACCTTCGCCATTCTTTCATCCTCTGCTTTCCTGCGGGATTATTTTCGGTGGCCTTTTAGGGGCGAAGCACCTCAAGCCCGAGGCTTGTCCGGCGTCCGGCGTCCGTGCTCACGGCACAGCACCATGGAAATCGAAACATCTGTGAACAAAGGGTTCACAAAAGGTTAACAAGAACACAATAAAAGGTACTCAAAAGGTTAGAGAGAGAGAGAGTGCGCAGAGCCGTGCTGCGCATGCGCGAGGAGCATTGTATTGTATTGGATTGGATTGAATTGAATTTGCATTGGATTGGATTGAAATGGATTGCATTGGATTAAATTGAGTTCTATTGGATTGGAAATCGTTTTAGCAGCAGTAGGCACTTTCACGGGTGATTTCCGGTCAGAACGATCCCCAGTGCTTCGCCCACTCGTAATGATTCACTTCGTGGAGATATGTGAATTTTTGCTCTTTCGGTTAGCTGGCAGCGCGTCGCCGCTGGTCAACGTGTCGCGCCGCCTGGGCCTACCTGGTAACCTTCCCATTCACAATTTTACGGCACTTTCCTTCTCCGTTTTCCTTCAGTATTCCGTGTCACCTTCGTTCGCTCGCTTACGAGGGATGACGGCACTGTCAAACCATAGTAGCGGTGCTTGAGTGCTGCGCCCTAAAAATAAAAAAAAACAAAGAGGCACAGGTCCTTATCCCCTTAAAAAGTTTGCGAAAAAGCCACCCGGCACCGAAATAACCTAAGAATTCATGTCACTCGGAGTTTTCAGAAATTTTTGTGACATAAAAATGCCGGGATTAGCTCTGTTTCATAATAGAAATTGAGACGACGACTTAGATGCTTGTTAGGAACACCATGATTGCGCGGCCGCAGAGGGGATAAAAAGTGTGCGAAGCATCAGCGGTTGTACAGATGAAGCATTCGAATAAAGCGCAGATCGACCAGTAGTTATATGTACAAAGAAACCGCGGAGAGATGAATCCGGACGATTGCTACCTGTTTAAGCGACGCCAATGAGACCTTCCTGTTTCCAACAAACCAAAGTTTTAATACCTAGCCTTCTTTGCCGTAACCCCTCACAGCCAGGACCATGTAACGCCCAGTATTTACCCAAAAATGCACATATCGCTGAAGTTACACCTTTAATCGCTATAATGGCGCAAATTGAGATAACTGGTAGCACGAAATTTTGAAAAAACTTAAAAATGAGAAAATATGTTAAAAATTCGTAAAATGTCAAAAGGTATAACGCATAGCGTTTCCACGATTAAGATGATTTCGCCAAAGTTTCACCTGTAACCCTATAATAACGTAAACGGGCATAGTTGGTCAAACGATATTTTGAAAAACAAAAAAAATCAGACAAATATAAAAAAATTCCCCCGCACCTCCCCGAGGGGGATTGTGAGGATGCAGAAATGCATTGGGTGCACCGATGAGTGTCATGCGATTAATGGCGAAGAGAGAGGCGAGAGTGTGAGCGTAATCATTTATTTTTTTCTTTTCCCACACCCGTCATTTCCGCTTCGTTATAGAGAAGCGTCTTCGAGACCGCGTTGAACGCAACCGCCAACTGCAGAGGATCGTTCACGTCAAAGTTGTCGGGAATCGTTTCGAACTCACCGTCAGCATCATCGACGTCGTCTTCCTGCGGTTCCTCTCGTTCGCCGCCGTCATCGAAGTGATCGAGCCGACTCCAATCGACCAGAACGTTGATGGGGCGATACAGCGGGGTGTGTTCCAGGTGCTTGAGCCAAGCCAGGATGTTGCCGCGCTTCACCAACCCGCGCTTGTACGTTGCCGGACTCATCAGCCTCCGCTTGATGTGAACGTCGAACGCAACGTCCTCGGGTACCATGCGAGGAAGGCACCGCACAACCTTCGATACGTCGATGGGCACGTTCACCGCCTGTCCCTTGATTCCAAACTGCCCGTTGCCTCGAGTCAGCCGCCTGATGCTCATGAAGGGGAGTCGAGGCGCGATGAGCCGCTCTTCGACCGGGTTCAGATCGGGAAGATGCGCCGGCCGAGGAGGATAACGGTAGCCAAAACTCACGCAGCCCTCCTCTTCGCAGCTTTGTCTTCTGCTCCTTCTTCTTCAGCGGTTCCCCTATGGGAAGATGACGATGGTGGTTGAACGCGAAGCTATCTCGTGATGGATTGTTTGGTTGGCCAATACCTAGGGGCATCATGCCACAATCATCAGCAGACGAGCTGCGCACGCCGGCCAAGGGACGCACGACCACCCCCGACTATAATGAATTTCTGCACAATGATTACGGAAAATAACGAACCATGTAACGCCCTGCATTTCCACAGTAATGCAGATATCGAGAAAATTCCACCTCTAATTGTTGTAAGAACGTAAATGGAGATAATTGTTCGGACGGAATTCCGGAAAACTAAAAAAGAAGAAACATTTGAAGATTACGGAAAATGTCAAAACGTAAAACGCATGGCATTTGCACAATAATGCAGATCTCGCAAAAGTTCCTGCTGTAATCGTGATATTAGCGTAAATTCAGATAATTTGTCGAGAGAAATTTTGAAAAACACAAAAGGAAGACAAATATAAAATAAGTACGGAAACTGGCGAACCGTGTAACAACCGGCTATTCCACAATAATGAAGATATCGTTAAAGTCCCAAATGTAATCCTTATAATAACGTGAATGGGGATAATTCGTAGGATGAAATTTGGAAAAACTAAAAAATAAAAAAATAGAAAATTACGAAAAACGGCAAAATGTATAACGCATGGACTTTCCAAAATAATGTAGATTTGGCGAACGTTTGACATGTAATCGTTATAATAACGTAAATAGAGATAACTGGCGGAACGAAATTTCGAAAAATAAATACAAGAAAAATATAAAATAATTACGTAAAGTGGGAAACCGTCTAATTGAACAATAATATAGATTTCAGAAAATTTCCAAATGTAATCGTTGTAGTAATGTAAATGGAGATAATTTGAGGGACGAAATTTTGAAAGAATAATAAATGACAAAAATATGACAAAATACGGTTAATGGGAAATCGTATAACGACATGCATTTCCGCAATAATGCAGATTTTGCGGAAGTTCCTCCCATACTCGTTATATTAGCTTAACTAAGATAATTGGTAGAAAAACATTTTGAAGCACTAAAAAATAGGAAAAACATAAAATAACATACGGAAAATGGCGAACCGTGTAACCACTGCATTTCCACAATAATAAAGATTTCGCGAAATTTCCACTTGTAATCGTTATAATAGCTTAAGTTGAGAGGATTGGTCGGCAGGATTTAGATGAACCAAAAAATTTGGCTGGAAAAACTGACACTAAAGACAAGCGGCGTAAGAATGCTACGAATCGGCAGAGAAATCGCTGAAATTCCGCCGAATTTTTTTATGCTGCAAGCGCAAAGGCCGCGAAATTTTTTTTCGAACCTACGTTTTACACAGCAGGAACAGCTATATACATTCAAAGTGCCATGAAGGTGGCAGAAGGGAAGGGACTCTGGAAGCGGCTGCAGACGGTGCCTTCGGGGCACGTAAACGATAACAAAAACTACGTATAACGTTTGCCCCCTCCACCCATCCCACCTATGAGTCAGTCCACTTGGTCTTCCTGCTTCTACTGAAAAGCTGTCCCATTATCTTGCTACCCGACTTCGGAGCGGGATACTACTCGCTTCCGTCCTTCTCAAAGCGATCAACGTAGATACGCCATTCAATTTCGTCTGAACTGCGTATACATTACACATGACCCTCTCCTGTACCTATTGGGGGGTGGGGTTGTCCTCCTACCACACAGCCTGTATACGACATCTTTCCGCTTTACCCCCCCATCCACCCCATCGACTCTCAATTAGCTCAATCACTGAGCAAGAGACGTACCCATTCTTCTGACACCCTGCATAGTCACCTTTGAACCAACAACACAACCTTCAGGCGACATCGCTCTCGCCCTGATTACCTGATTATTCTAATTTCACGAGTTACTCAGAACGCCCTCTTCTAGCTGGCTTCCCCATGTAGCCGGGGCAAGACTTCGCAAGTGAAGATCAAACAGCTGGGCACCGTAGATGGTTCACTCATTTATTCCTTAAAGTAGTTTAGAGAGCCATCCTCTATTGTGGGCTTTTCGGGCACTTTCTTCACACCATAACCCATGAATTTGGGAATGACGTTGTTGATAATATGTGAACACGACGACGATGATGATGTCGATGGCGGTGACGGCTGTAGTGGTGGGCTTTTTGCCATTATGTTGAATCAGCATCATGGCGACGGGGGTTATAAGTCATGACTTGCGATCGTAAGTGTCTGTACCACCGCAGATCGTTTTTGTCAGTGCTGCTCACTGCTGCTGATGATGAAGATGGCCGTCACGTACATACTTACGGGCAAAGTTTCACTTTGAGCCATGGAGGCAATATTATCTGAATAAAAAATAATCAAGTATCGGTACATCATTTGAATGCCACAGCAAAAACAAACAATAACACCTGTAATAACACGTCAAATATACCTCTGCAAACCCTTTCGAAAGTCGTTGCGTCTGTTGGCCTTAAGGCTCCAGGTGCTTCATTCAGCTTGTCATCTTCAGCCACGCCCAATCCCTTTCGCTTTCTGTTTTTTTTTTCCTTCTTTTGTTTCGTGCTTTCATTTCCCCTTCTATCTGAGTATCAACCCCGCATGTCCACACCTCTGACGCACTGAGGGGGCCACTAACAAGCTTTTTGTGGCGCGGCCGTAAAAAAGGATGCACGTCGAGCCCCTATACTGCCTTCTGAGTGTGTTGGCCAATTGAACGCCACGGGACTCGGGCAAGCCGGCTCTTGCGCCCGGGCGGCCCTATGTGTGCGCGAGTGGGTTCACATGTGTGTGTTTCTTGGCCGCGAGGAAACGCTTCCCACAGCGGCGGACACGCGCGACAGCGCCGGTATGCGGTCCCATAAAAAACACCTCCTTTCTTTTTTCCTTCATCTTCTACGCCACCCTGCGACAAGTCAGGCTGCTGACCATCTCTGCACCTCTCGCCGGATTTTGTTTTATTGCCAGACTAGAAAAACAACTGCAAAGAGGTACGGAAAAACATCGAAGAAACTTGGCGTATCGTAAAAGCGTGGGCTCGGTGAGCATGAGGCAAAGCTTCCGGGATTGATGCGGTGTTTTCTTTTTTATGTTTATGTCTATAACTTGTATTTGAAATATCTTTATAATCCGTGAATTTGGGGGCCACAAAGTTTCCGAAGAGGAGGTTCACACAAGGCCTTGGAAAGTTTCGAAGTATAAATTATGACAGTGGTGAAAATAATAATAAAGCCATTGTGATCAACTCTTTTTTTTCGAATCTTCAGCTGATCCCGTAAACAACATCAACAAAAATAATTGTGTTAGTCACAAGTTTTTTGCTTTCCCATTCTGAGTAATTTCATTCGTAAGCAACGATAGAATTTCTGTTGCTATGTGCACGAAGTTGTGCGTTTGACCGCAAGTTTCGAACGCTGCATTCGTGACACTGGTTTTTACCACAACAGGAAAATGCACGTAGGCGAAACTTTGTTTCATGTTCAAAATACTCAGTTGGTCAAAACCGAGCCGCAGTCCTCCATAGGTGGGATGCCTGGTTGCCAGAGTGTAGCTTCGGGCCCTTAGAACGGTTTTTTCACTCAAGACGAAATGTTGATGTAGATATTTACTTCTGGTGGATGGTACAGATAGATCAGTCAAAGTACGGCGTTACTTTTAAGAGAAGAGCTGTGCCATTCAGGCTGAGAAGCGTGCTCGGGTGCGTGCGAAAAGGCCCTGGCCGGAGCTGCCCTCCTATAGTCTTGCAGTGCAGTGACATTGCTATCGGCAACAACCATCGAACAGCGATATCCGCATGCCCTTTTAGGGCACAGACATGAAACTATGCTGAAGCAACCTTTGTTGACTTACATGTACCCAGCAGACAAAGCAACAAAAAAACCACTAAAATCGAACTAGAATTGCTTACTCGTTGTGCGCCCATTGTACTTCTGTACCTACATGTTTGACTAATTTTTCTCAGCCTCTTCACATACTAGAAAGTTTACATATTTACGCGTGTGCGCATGGAAAAGGCGCTTTTGAATCTTTGAAGAAGCTTGTTCATGAAGACGACTGCACTAAGATTCCGCTTGTATTCCGCTTTCATTTTTGCGGCTCAGATGCTTTGTGGAGTCAAATAAGCGTAGACACTGGCCGTGGCGAAGAGTATGCGCACGAGTCAAGGCACGCAACCGTGCACGCCGAAATTCACGCTGAGGAAATTTAGCGCCAGCGACTGCCAGCCGGGATGAGAGAGCGAGTATTCGCCCCGGGCCATTCTCATTATCTTCTATAAACAAACATTGCTCTCAGACAAAGGTGTTGGTGCTTTTTTAAGCTCAGAGGTACACCACCACGGCCGCTGTAGGGAGCCCGGGGGAGCCCGACTGGAAACCACTCCGTTTCCTTCGCCTACACCCTTACGAGACGAGTACAAAAATACGCGAGAGAAAATATTTGCCGAATTTCCCTACCACTGCCTCATATTTAATGGGGCAACCAAAATATTATTCTGTGTAATTTGGCTAAAATGTGCAGAATTGACTAAAAGGTGAGCTCGCTTCCCGGGTGTCGTGTTGGGACCGTTGCGTCAGGATTCCACCACGACACGACCGGGTGGCGCTGAATCTTGAATCTCACGATTTGCTGTTTTTTGCCGCAGATTGAGAATTAAGTCAATTTTTATTTTTTATTCCCGTCGATTGGCTAAAAGTCTCACCAAGATGCATTGTTCGGGTTGGTAAAGGTTTGGTAAGTTGAATTTGGTTACATTTTGAGGCTGGCCACGACAAATCGGTGAACATATCGAGCGCGAAAGCTCGGCTGGCTATGCGGGGAACCTAAGACACACATGACTGGCGCAATACGTTGACAAAGATAGCTGAAAAAGCGCGCCCCTCGCCGCACGAGGAAAAACAGGTACGAAACATTCCGTCATTTGTGATTCCTAAATCAAGCGCGACGTCATGCTGTGAAACGACCTGCAAATAGATTGAACGAAAAGAAAATGGTCAAAAGTGCTGCGGCTTTCCAAATATGAACCCATGCCACCGTCTAAAGTCTCACCCAAGGCCTCCCGGGGTACACAGGCTTAGCCAGTTACGCTTTTGTGCCGATTTCTTGACACCTCCAGTGCCGTTGCGGCTCAAATACTCTTGTAGAATTAGATTTTGGTGCACATGCAGTGTTTTAGCCGACAGCTATCAGTTGGTATGCTTACTTGCTGCTCTTTTGTGTTCATTTGACAGTATGCGCGCATGCGTATTCGTTTGTGTATGCTTTGTCATGATTGCCGTCATCACCATTAGTCTGTTGGGACTCATTGCCAGGTAAATCCCACTTCCAAGGATTTTTAACCGAGCCTCCACTATGACATGCTATGAACGTTTGTTGTGCAGTTTGCGTTTGTGGAGTGCGGAGACAAATAGGACCCCGATGTGTTAGGGCACATGGTGCCCTTGAAAAAGACCGTAACTTTAACGTAAAGAACAATTAATTTGGGTAGAAATAGCCTCCGTGCTTTATTTCTGGCGAATCGGCTAGTTTCCTCTAAATCCCCTTTATTTTGACCGCACATGACTGACGCGAAGTATGGCAGTGCCTCCTACGTGAAGAGGGAAAGGGAACATAGGCAGTGCCTCTTGTTTCCCGTGTTTTCCTTACTCAAAAAAGAAACATCCCTGTATATCTTCTCTCTTTTTGTATTTGGTCTCTCAAAGAAAATACGTTGAACTCTACTCAATGGTAACAAGGCTTACGGGACAAGGCAACAGAAATATGCCGGTCAAGCAATATAAGAGAAGAAGCTAAATGAAACCAAGTGAAAGAAGTCTTGGGAGATGCGCTTAATGATACAAAGATTCATCGTTTTGTGAGATGGCTGGGCGTGGAGATGGCAAGATGGTGTAAAACGGCATTCCGGCTTGTTCGCCGAGAAGCAGCGCTCTCACACGCCTGCCGCATTCATTCGGGGCCTTGAGAGCAGGCCATAGCAAGCTTGTGGGTGGTCGCCCGAATGAGTAACAATGAGCCAAGGCCGGCCGCAGCAGCAACGACAGCAAAGCGAAGGTGGTCGGGGCAAAATGGGACTTAGAATGGCGAGGATGGGGGCACTGAGTGACGAATATCTCACCCGGTGCCTCCACCACCCCTTGTTTCATGGGTGAAGTACCGAAGGGTCGCTTTCTGAGGTAGCAAGACGTACAGTGCGCGTCAGGCTTGTCTAGGGCAAGCGATCGCACGGCTTGGGAGCGTGTGGGCGACATCTGCTGATAGCGGCTGGGTTAGAGATAGCTTGCCATTGCGCGTGCGCCGATCTCGGACAGGGTCGGGCCGGTCTTGGTTTCGCATGCGCCGCTCGAATTTGCAGACGCCACCACCCTCGAGGGGCGATTGTCTTCCACAGTGACAGCCGGGAGCGTTGACAGCCCAGATAGACGCGTCGTTCGCCGCGGTGCAATAACCCATCAGGCGGTTACGCAATGCTTGAAAACAATCTCCGCTAATCTTCTGAATCTCATGTTTAGCAAACAAAAAGCACACAACAAGAACGCACTGCAGCGCTTTCCGTCAAAACTTTTGTGCGATTAACTAACGGCTGCACTGATAATGCATGGCGTCAAATTACGCGCTTACCCCGTGTCACCGCCTACGACTGGCACTTCAGAATAAAAGCGCCCCTTGTGGGGTGTGGCGTCTTTAAGTTTGAAAGGCCCATGCTATAAGACGACCGACCCGAGCCTGTCCGAGATCCACGCACGCGCAATGGCAAGCTATCTCGAACCCAGCCACTATCAGCAGATGTCGCCAGCATGCTCGGAAGCCGCGCGCTCGCTTGCCCTAGACAAGCCTGACGCGCACTGTACATGTTCACCTCGTTCCTATTCACAGGGTACAAAGAAAGAAACGGGGTTTGCAAAAGTGGAAAGCTTGTGAACACAAGAGCTGCCGTTGGTCAATGAGAATACAGAGTAATCTTGACGCTCTTGTCCTCGGTATTAATACTTCGACCCCTGGTGAAACGGGGCCCGGGATCTGTGCACTGATGGGTTTCCCGCTTATTGACGCATGAAAACAAACGGTTTACATGCGTAGGAGATTAACTGCTTTATAGCAGTAGTAGCAACCAGAGGGTCAAGTAAATGTATTGTGGGCTGCTGGCATGGGGCACTTCCCCGCATAGGTCGGCGTACTCACTCGTGAGTACACTCATTTGTACTCATTTGTACTCAAACTCACGATTGAGTACGATGATGAGTGATCACACACCCAGAAAAAATAGTGAGTACGATGACGAGTGAGTATAGGGGTAAGTCCACTACTCGTGAGTACAGTACTCATGAGTACACTACTCATGAGTATGAGTACTCATGAGTACAGTATTCATGAGTATGAGTACTCATGAGTTTGAGTACTAATGAGTATGAGTACTCATGAGTACACAGTACTCATGAGTACACATCACTCATGAGCACACAGCACTCATGAGTACAATACTCATGAATACTGTTTTTGCGAGTGCTTGCACTCTTGAGTACATGCACTCCTGAGTACAGTAGTGCAAACAGTAGTGCAAACAAGAAAACGGACGACAAAAGCTGCCACCCGAAGACACGCAGATAAACGCAGTTTACGGCCACGGCTGCACCGACAACCCCCGAGCTCCCCTGAGCCCGACCCGGCCTGAGAAGAAGAGGAGACACCAGACGCAACGCGAGTGCTTACGTTCCGTTTTGCTTTGTCACATGTACTTGCCTTCGCGCAGTAAGTCGCCCAACGACAGTGCACCGCGTCAGACGTTTTCTTCATCTGTCCTGATTTATATGTAACCTGTGTTTTTCTAATCAATTAAACAATTTATTTTTTCTACTTAGTCTTTAATTCGAGCTACGACCTAGCTAACAGTGCAGATAAGTTGATTATTCGTGAGTAATACAAATTGAGTACTCATGAGTACAGATTGAGTACTCATGAGTGCAGAATGAGTAGTACTCATGAGTGCAGAATGAGTAGTACTCATGAGTACAGATTGAGTACTCATGAGTACAGAGTGAGTACTCATGAGTACAGAGTGAGTACTCATGAGTACAGATTCAGTACTCATGAGTACAGATTGAGTATGAATACTCGTGAGGACAAATGAGTTTGAGTACAAGTGAGTACGATTACAAATGAGTATTTGATGAGTGAGTACGAGTGATTTTGTGAACAGACGAACTTTTTGAGTCTGAGTTTGATTGAGTACAGCGTGAATGAAAAAAATTGTGGTTGAGTTTGAGTGAGTTCTTTCTGTTTTGCCGACCTATGCTTCCCCGAAGGATGTGGCACATTCCACATACATCGTTGCCATGAGGGCACAAGATTTGAGCAACAGTTACCTTTTCGGCATTTTGTTTTGTTAGAAACTCCAAGGCATGCTCGTTGCAACAATTATAAGCCGGCTGAGGAGGTGTTGACTGAGGGCTTAGCTCGTGTTTATACGTGTTTGAACACCATTTATGATAGGTTATGCTCTTACAAAAATAATTTTAAGGTAGAGGTAGGCAGCTCGGTGAAATGTTTATTGAGGTCACCCTACATTTTTGTCACAGGATAGAACACTTTAGCATAAAATAAGCCCGTATGGCCATACTCGTGCAGGTACGTGCCGAAGTTCCCCTATTTCAACTTTTCTCGCTCCATATGTGCCATGTCTTGGGCGTAACTACTGCTGTCGAGAAGCAGAGAAAACTCATTGCTTTGCTAGCCAACTTCATTGTGAATTCCGCGTATTCCTCTACACGTTATTGAGGAAGAGTATTTTATTGTTATATTTCAATTTGAAAAAAACTATTCTGAAAAAATTATTCTTCGTCTAAGCGAGAGAAAATGACACTTAAGGAACAAACGGCCCGACAGAGGTCCTCTGCATTACGGTTAATTCATTCCTGCGTGCTTGCATACATGCATGCCTACAAGGACAATTGCTGTATTCTGTGTCCGTGTGTTTTTTGTGCGCTTAAGATGAACGTTATGTTGACACAAATCTCAAAGAAAAACGGGAATTGACAGCCCACATGATTAAAGCCCTTCTGAAGCGAGCAGGCTGATTTGTCCCCGCCAACCCGCGACTACTAATGTTTCCATCTATCAATCTCCTTCTCATACTCAATTCAGCCGCCGGGCCAAAAGTTGAAAAAACAAAGATTGAACAAGAATTATATATAGGTAAAACCGTTACAAAGCACTAAAACTGGTACCGTTGATCACACATATTGAAATGGGGTTTTTTGGAGAAGGTTTTTGTGCGTGCGAGAAGCTGGGGCGAGATGTTCCAAGTATAGCCAAAGCTGTAACCAGGCCGCCAGGGAGAACCCCGTCACACTAGCCGATGGCAGTGCGGTTTCTACATTATACTTCCTGTGATGACGAAGACCACGCTATCGCTGGTGCATATGAACTGTAGGGGATTTTCGATGGTGCTGCTGTTTCTGGAGAACATTGCCACTTTTCTTCACTGTAATATGAACCGTATCAGTCAAAATAAAAAGAACAATAGAGAAACACTAGGCATATTTCAAGCAAAACACAAGTACAGGACTGACTGCAGCAGCGTTTTTGTTAGAAGTAGACGTAGGATTAGGTTTAATATAACGCTGCCCAGAGATGGCGCGCGAGCAGTGCGAACGGAGGAAAATTGAATTTGTTTGGGTAGACTTCAATGCATCAATTATGTGGGAGAGAGAAGAGAGGAAAACAGTGGCCGGGTAAGGGAGGGGGGGGGGAGAGGCAGGTGAGGTGTTTACGTGGCAGGGCGGGAAAGAAGCAAGCAGATACGTGGGTAATTTTTACAGCGAGGTTATATATAACTGCCTTCCGATAGGTATGTCCGCCCGCCTGTGCGCCGCGCTCGTCCGCAGTCTCTCCCGAATATCCTGTAGCTGTCCATCTAATCTAAGCATCATGGTAAAATCACACTGAAATTGACCATCGGATGACCCTATTATTACGGCGAGTTTGATTTCCCGGTGATAATTAGCTCACATTGAAGTTTTAAATACTGCAGAAAGCCAGCCTGCTGTCAATAAGCAGCCATCTACGGAGCGTGTATGGTTACAGAAAAGGGCTGTAGCTCTTGTTTTATAGAAACTATCCCGAAACAAATTACGCCAGAATTAGTTTTGAATTCTTTTTAAAGCAGTTATGTGTATTCGATGGATATAGTAATTCACCGTACATGACTGGCCACAGGTGTCCACCAATGCAGTTTCGCCGGTCTTCCATCATAACAGTTGCGAAAGGGAACTAAACCTTTTAACTGCTCTCTGTGCCACCAGAATAACAATTCCAGCTTCACGTTATTTTGGAAGATAACAAAGAAAACTCACTTTGGTACGCGCTCCGATAGTGATTTAGTAATCCGGATCTCTCCGCAGTGATAAATGAGCGGACCGTAAAAGAAGCCGGGGACACCCGAGATTTAAGCGACAGAAAAATCTGTGTCATGCATTGCATCGTCACTACCGCTGTTGTGAATTTTGTCGCTTCGTTGCAGAATTCTGTCGTTTCAACCCCGTTACGGCACACACTGTTTCCGGCTGACTACGCAGGGGTGAGATTAGAGCGGTTTTGTGCAGCGAAGTGTGACATTCGCGACGAGTCGGTCAGATTCACACTAATGTTCGTAGCTTGGCGTAACCGGGAATGCTCGCTCCGCAGATCTCCACCGTAGATTTAAAACCACGAAGCCCGGTTTAAATTAACCGCCGTTCCTTTTGTTATTATGGAGTTCAACGTGGGCCGAGCAGATGAATAACGAGCTGAATTTGTGGAGCGACAGCGAGAACAAAGCCCCACCTTATGACGCAAACACACCAATAAAATTGTCTGTAGTAGCAGCGCCGCTAACGCGGTTAGCTAATTGTGATAAATCGCTGGTGGGTTGCTACGCTAACATTCAGTTACAAAAAACTGTATTAGCTGTGGATACGAACTCACTTTTCCTTCTACGACGGTTTAACTGGCGATATCCGACACGAAACAGGGAACTGGATACCACTTTACAGAAAACGTGAAAGATGTTTTCACTGGGTTCGCCCTACCATTTCGTGTTCCTTTCCTATGCTGTGGAATCTAGAAGAACGAAGTAAGTAAGAGATTTCAGATTATTTTTTGTGTGACTGCAGATCCGATTTTGTGTGGGAACCGAACCCACGACCTCCAGAATACTGGCCTGGTGCGATGACCACTACGCTACCGGTAGATCATGGGTTCGGATCCCACCCGGCGGGCATTTTTTCTCCACTTTCTTTTTGTCTTTCCAAATTCTCTATCTGTTTCTATGAACTACCACATTCTCCCCTTTGCTTTCAAAGGTTTTCTTGACTGCCAACACTTATTTAGGTCTTAATTCAACGAGCCACTCATTTCCTATTCTGATTCGCTTCCTGCATAGCGAAGGCCCCTGTTCTGGCAGTCTTGGTGCCATAGGGAGCTTAAGAGGGTTCAACGCTGGTCGACCACTCTCTACATATCGTAGACACTCGAGTCACGGCCCGGGGGTAAAAAGAAGGTCCCCTTCTCCTCGAGTAGTCCGAGTGGCGCTGGCTACCACCCACAAGCACAGGAAACAAAAATACCGTAACATAAATACCCCAGAAAGTGGAGGGGAAAATAGCCCCGCCGGTAGCGTAGTGGGCATTACCCTAGACCGGTATTCTGGAGGTCGTGGGTTTGGATCCCACCCAGCGGGCATTTTTTCGCCCCTTTCTTTCTGTCTTTCCAAATTCTTTATCTGTTTCTATGACCTACCACATTCTCCCCTTTGCTTTCCGAGTGTTTCTTGTCTGCCAACCCTTATTTCTGTTTTAATTCAACGAGCCCCTCATTTCCTATTGTGATTCGCTACATGCATAGCGAGGGCCTCTGGTCTGGCAGTCTTGGTGCCATAGGGAGCTTAAGAGGATTCAACGCTGGTCGACCACTCTCGACATGCCTGAGACACTCGAGTCACGGCCCGGGGGTTAAAAAGAAGGTCCTTTTGTCCCCGAGTAGTCCGAGTGGCGCTGGCTACCACCCCCAAGCGCAGGAAACAAAAATACCTTAACATAAATACCCCAGAAAGTGGAGGGGAAAATAGCCCCACTGGTAGCGTAGTGGTCTTCGCACCAGACCGGTATTCTGGAGGTCGTGGGTTCGGGTCCCACCAGGCGGGCATTTTTAGATGCGAAGCATCTCATAGTTGGGTCTATGTCCCTCTTTTGTCGTTCATGTTGTTGCGCCATCCACACCCCCACTGCACATGCTTGGCTTGCTGAACGCCCGGTGGTGTCTTACCCTTCTATGGCTCATGGAACGACAGTGTTGCCGATGTCTTCCTGGGCCGGAACGAGACGAGCACGCTTCACGTGCCTTCGACGTTTCATCATTGTAGGTTGCGGCGTGCGTCGGCGGGCCGTGATTACAAGCAGCCCACAGCCATTCGGGGACGTGCATCGACCTCATCTTCAGCAACGTTAGGGTTCATCCACTACAACAGCCCTTGACTTTGCGTTTCACAGACCATAAGGCGGTCATAATCAAAGCGGAACGCCAACCACAGCTCGACGTCACCTACGTTGAACATAATGATGATAATGCCTAAATAAAGACAAACTCATACCATGTACAATGTCTCTGTCTTTAATGCCTCTCCACTCTAACACCCCCCACCCCCCTCCAATAAAATTACATCTTCGCGTAGGGTAACCCTGAGTTGAATGCAAAACAGCCACGGGGTCAACGCAATTTCCCATTTCGTAGTTCCGGTATGTGAAAAGTGCGGTATTTACCATGGAAACCAAACGGTAAGTATAACGGTAGATACGGACCTTAACCTCACGGAAACGACGAACTGAAAACTAATCGGCACTTGAATCGACCCCATGCTTGCTTCCCATACTACTCAGGGTTCCCCTACGGGAAGATATATATATATATATATATATATATATATATATATATATATATATATATATATATATATATATATATATATGGGCAACCTTTCCGATAAACCACCACTGGAGGGGTGGGTCTTATCTCTCAACAACGCTTTCCACATACGTAGCCTAGGGAAGAGCAAAATTCCCGTGGTTTAGACTTTGCAAAAATGAATGAAATACTCGGAAGAGAGGCGGAGCGCAAGCGCTTGATAAGGAGAAATCTATCTTCATCGCAAGTGCCAGCAGCAGCTTGTAACTCCGAAGATGGTTAGACAAAGAACCCGACACACACATAGCATGTGAACCACGTAACTCAGTTTTATTCGGAGTGCGCGGTCAAACTGCACATTCTATACATGTATCTCAGCAATACGTTTGTTTGTTTCTCTGCCCATATTTACGCATTGATACAACAAACAGAAGTGCACCCGATTTGTCGGCTGACGGGCACCAATAAGAAACAACCCTTAATGTCCATGATTGTTCAGCCCCTACAAGCGCCACTGCAGTTCAGTCATGCTTATTGTTATGGTCCGTATTTATGCTTTTCTTTTCTTATGTTAACTAGTGCAAAGTCATTTCTCTCCATTTAGAGTCCGATAATAGTCCCCCTTAAAATCCCGCATCCCTGCCACCGCTTTCTATCTAAATGGGCCTAGAGCCTTCCCTTCTAATAAACATTCCTCGTCCTCCTCCTACAGCATAACAGGTACATAACAACTAATGTCTAACAAGTGATCTAACTTTGTTCACGGCGGCAGCTAAACGGAAAATATAAACTAGCCAAGCTGGCAATGCAATCAATACTACAACGACAAAGCTGACGTAAATGAACGCTTCAAATGAAAGGTAGGTTTATGAAAGTTTATTGAAACAGCTTTCAAAGCACACGTTAAGTATTCAGGGTAAACAAATCGAACTTAACGCACGGTTTAGTCTTACCAACATTTATGGGACAAAAACTTACGTCTTTCGAGTTATCTGAATTTGTTGACATAAGTAAAAAACAGACGGCAGGAGAAGAATAGAAGAGCAAACATTCTGCACATGACGGATAGAACAAGAATGCGCAGTTTGTCAATGAGTTTTCGCAAAATGATTCCCTGTTTCGTAGTGCTCACTTGCTTCTTGCTTTTGTTTTTTTTCTTCACCAGAAAAAAAGGGTGCGCCTCTCATGGAGGATGTAGTGGGTATAGGAGCGTCGTCGAAGTCACTTGTAGTGTTGAATCTATGACAACACTATTGCTTATTGCAATAGTGCTTATTGCCGACATCTCCATCCAGGATTACGCGACGTTTTTTTTTTTTCATTTTGCTCTACGGGTTGCTGTTCATTGTCACAACGCCCAGCCAAAACTTCACTCTTGCGTGGAGGCCACGTTATGTCTGGAAGTGACGCCGACGTAACTACAACACTCACGTCCTCTTGTGTTCACAGGACACCGTCTTATCGTTTCTCGAGCAATCATAAATGTCCTGCGTTGCGTTGGCCGCTTTGCAGAGCCTTCCTGTGGAGATTAATTGAACAAAAAAAAAATGGTAGAGACTGTCACAGGTGAAAACTGCTCCAAAAGGTACCATTTGTCGAGGAAAGAGGGAATGCCCAACATGAGTTATTGAATGGTTCTGTTTTATATCTTTATTTTAATTATTACTTGTTTTATTAACTGAATAAATTACTAACTTATAAAAGAATAAATAAAAGTAAATACCGGTTATCTCTTTTAACACTTCATAATAACAGAGAAGCATTAAAGCATTGTGTTATTCACTGCCAAAAACATCTGGGCCACTCATTTGCTTAGATACTTAGCCAATTCCCTTCAGTAAAGATCCCCAAGTGATCAAAATTAATCTGGAGCCCTCCACTACGGCGCGCCTCATCGCCTGCGTTGCGTCGGTGCGTTAACCACTACAATCAATCAATCAAATCAAAATCAATTCCCTTCAGTGGCTACCAATATACTTAGGCTGGAATATGCGGAGTCTTCGACTCTGATAATTTTGGCCAAAATATTGCATGAATATAAAGTTACTGCCTTTTACGTACGAAGGCTTGCTTTTGAAGATGCCAATGTAAACACGTTGGTGATATCAATCAACTGCAGTGTTGTACGGATCAGCGTTCCAAGGAACGGAGGAACGCCACTCTTCCATTAAGGGTCGGTGGAATTGTAACGGCAACTCGTTAGGTTTTTGAAGGAACGGCGGGAACGGCGTTCCTTCTGCAAACGTTACATCGCTGGAATCGGCTGTTTTTGTAGGCAGGGCTCCAGTACGAAAATCCACAAGTCGCTAATGTGCTTCTCTTCCTGTAAGCTGGCCAATTTGCTCACCCTTCAGCGGAACGTGGTTCCTCGAAGGTCAAAGGCAGAAGAATGAGCATGCAGCGGGCCGCAGCTTGTGCTTGCTTTCATGCCAGTTGAGCTTACGCGACATTCGACGGGTGAATAGCGCAGCCGCGAGCATTCTTTTCACGTTACATCGTTTGTGGGGGAGGCCAGGATGCGCGTCTGGCCGATAGAATTGTTCCCTTCCGGGGAAGGGTTTTTAAGTCCGAGCGGGGCTGCAGGTACCTCTTGAAACCACCGTATATTGTCAGGGGTAATTGCCGCATTAGTGCACGCGAGGTGCGGGTGCGTTGTTTTCGAGGGAGTTGCTCTCACTGTGAGGTCATTCGAAGGCTAACCGGGATTGTTGGGTAACCCGGTCACCGCGAATTGTTCGGTATTGCAGGTTTGAAACCTCAAAGCAAAGCGCGAGCTCGTTGTTGCCAGTTGCTCAATCCCAAGGTTCAAGCTATCATGGATCCCAGATAGTTCTAGGCGAGACACCGCGATCAACGACATAAAGACAGAGCTGGCTGGGGTGACCGACCCATCCAACGCAGATTTTGCTACCTCGATTCCGCCCGAGATTTTCTTTTCCTTTGGGCAGCAAACCCTTCCAGCCGAGGTACAGGATGAGCTGTCGCGGTACCTGCTGGTACTATTTAACTACCCGCTGTAGCAGATGAAGGACTTCGAGGGACTTAACCATCTTTTCTTCAAGTACAACACGTCAGTACCCTCAAGCACTTCAGTGGAATGGCTCTTCAACATTGCCAACGAATTAACGAAAAAACGGGTTCGTCTGTCTGACTGCAACATCAAGATGCAACTCTTGCTGTGTTCTAACAAGGGATTCACGTAGTTGCTACAATGCAATCGGGAATTTTTTTCCCACTGATTGTTTTCACATTTCTTTATTCATTCTACATTTTTTCTCTTCTTCCATATCCTATAACTTTGTTATGTACTAAACTTTTTTTTCGGCTTGAATAGCCAAAGAATCCCTCGTTTCTGCACCCCCGCGGGTGTTTTCTTGTTTTCTCATTTCTTTTTTTTTATTTTTTTCGTTTCTTTTATTTTATAGTGTTGCACTTTGTGTCCGACTATAATTTTTTATAGCGTAAATGTTTTTTTACGCACCTGATTAGGCTCCGTGTTATTTTCTGCGCTTTTCCCTTATGCGTAATTCTAACCACCGCACCTGATTTGTGCGTCGCTTCCGCGTACTTGGCTATATTTGGTTGCTTTATTTATCTACTACACTGATTGTGTTTAGCATACTTTGTATTTCTTGTGCGTAGATTTCGTGTATGATTACGTTGTTGGCTTTGATTTTTTTCTTTTTATTGTCTTCCGACCTAAACTTGTATTGCGAACCTCGTAGTCATTATACTTTTTGTGCTGTGTTTTGTTACTCGCAAATTTGGGCTGATGATCCGCAAAGCTCCACTTTTGTAACCCCCTACCAAATTCCCTGCAAATGGGCCTTTAAGGTACTTTAAATAAACTGTAATATCAAATCAGCATTCATTAAAGGCCTATGTATTGTTCCTTTCGACGAGTTTTCTAATGCAAGACATTTAATTACGTTCCTGCATGTGATTAACTTACTATTTGCATGTCTGAAGAGCAGTAACCTTACTGCGCATTTGTAAGACCGAAGGGGGAAGTATCACATGTGTTGTACCTATAATAGACGAGCCCCAAAGTCGCAGTTGGAAATGTCTGTAGTTTGTCCGGTGCTCCCTGAAAAAAAAATGGTCTAGGAGCGTTTCTTTGGATTGTTTTTATCTCCAGATAAACTGCTGCTGGCGTTGTTCACAGTCCCATAATATACGTAGTTCGATGTGAGTTTTAAATGTCTCACTTAATTTCGACCCAGGATTATCCGACACTATATTTTAATTTAAAAACCTAATTGTAACGTTAATGTAACGACATGTTCACACTTTCGAAGTGGAACAGGAACGCGTTCCTTTCGCACTAAAGGAACTTGTAACGGTAACTCGTTTCTAAATTGGGGAGGAACGGGGAACGAGCTTTCATTCCGGTTTTAGAGGAACATGTACAACACTGATCAACCCTCATCGAACCGGAGTGAGTGGCATGCTTTTTAAACAATACTTACCTCACAAATAGAGCCTTCATCAAAAACTAGTGGCAGCATTATAGAGGGCCTTCAAAAATGAAATTACATCCACACAGAAACGCAACCACTTGTTGGTGAGTACAAATGCTCTGTACCTCATTAAAGACGTTCATTTAACTCTCGCCAAGCGCAGTGTCACGTGAAGTTTTCAATAAGCCCTGACTCAGGGCTGGATTGCAACGCTAAACAGATTGTTCTTGCAATGGTAACAACGGGCAGAACACTGTAGCACTAGAGACACAACGCTGTTCCGGCGGAAAAATATTTTTTGGAGCAATACGAAATCAAAAAGCAACTCTACCTCCATTTCCGCTTTGATCTTGCGGTGCGCGCCAAATGGTCATGCCTAATTTGCCGCTAGAAGAAGCGCCATGTTGTTGGTACTTGTTTGCTGAAGGGATTTCCTTTTTTAGCTGGAATACCCGGTTCCAGGTTCTTAATCACGCCTAACCATTTTGAGACTCCCAACCGTCGATCCGTTCCTGCAGGTCAAGGTCCACTCCCTATTAAGTATTCTACAGCCGCGTCAAAGGCGGGCTAATTAATGCGCCCATAGAAAGGTTCTTCTGGAAGGCAACCGCAAATCACGCGGGTATTAGGAAATTTTCCTTTGTTTTCATTCTTTCTCTCTCTTTTTATTTCTTCTAAATAACTAGAGGAAACCCAACAAAACGCATCTTTCAGCGCTAATGATTCCCGCGGCTTGGCAAAGCGCAACAATCCAGACCCGCCGTGGTGACTCAGTGGCTAAGACGTTGCGCTGCTGAGCACGAGGTTGAGGGTTCGCTTCCCGGCCACGGCGGCCGCTTTTCTGATGGAGGCGAAAAGCAAAAACACCCGTGTGTACGAGATTTCGGCGCACGTTAAAGATCCCCAGGTGGTCAAAATTAATCCGGAGCCCTTCACTACGGTGCGTCTCATCGACTGCGTTGCGACGACTCGTAAAACCCTACAATCAATAAATCAATCAATCAATCAATCAATCAATCAATCAATCAATCAATCAATCAATCAATCAATCAATCAATCAATCAATCAATCAATCAATCAATCAATCAATCAATCAATAAATCAATCAATCAATCAATCAATCAATCAATCAATCAATCAATCAATCAATCAATCAATGATTAAAACCAAGAACATATAACAAGATCACAGTTGTCTTAATACTTTGATCTGCCTATTGGCTTAGTGACGAGTTGTTATTTTTGCTTTAATTGTTACCTGATGGCACTGTTTGAATAACCCCACGAGGAGACGAACCGCAAGTAGGAACTAGCCTTTCGTGCGCCCACCGCAAAAAAAGCGTAAAAAGGTAATGTGGAAAAAAGCGTTACGTCACAGATTGGCACAACAAAAGCAGCTCGCGGTAACAATAAAAATGGCAATTTTCATTTTTCTTTTTCACGCTGCAGTAAAAAAACCAAACAGTTTTCGTTAAATTCAAAACAATTTATGACAAATCCCAAAGCAAACTGCGTGTGAAAATGTCGTTGTTTCGTTACTCAGAAATAATGTCGTTGTTCCGTTACTCACCGGCTAACGTGCAGCAAAAACCATATACGTGGTTATTTAAGAGACAATGCAAGAAAGCGACAGCAGCGACGTTGTCGAAGCTTGAGGAGAACCTGTGGAAAATGAAGGAATGCACAAAATTAATTGCAGCATGTGACTATGAAATTGTTGAATTTATACAGCTTGATTCCAGTATCCGTGCTCTATTGCTACAAACTTATTAATGTTCTTATGAAATGATTTGGGATGATCCTACCGAGACAACTCCTGGTGAACTTTCGAAATGTAGGAATTCACGAATAGGCCAGTTTATGTTTTCGATGCATACCTAGCTAATTCCGCTGAGATATTAAAAAGAACGAATGCTGCATATAAAAGGGCCATAAAACTTGATATGGCGATGCTACCGCGAGTTTATCCCACACTTAAGCCCCTATTATTTCATCCATCGCAAATAGTTGAGGCTGGGCACTTCATCGACGCTGTAGGTTTTCTATACGAAGCAACCTGTAGTTTTACCCCAGACTGTCTGAAATATAGAGGGAGTTGAATAAAAACAATTGTTTCGCTTCATTCGACCATGGCTGTGGTTGTGGAAGCCTTTGCATATTATAAAAAATGAAAGCAACAAATAGTTATTGCTGAATAACCATATTGCAAGCTTGAGAGTCCATGCTCAATTCGTAAGGTTTCTAGAAAACTGGTTCCATCCAGGCATTGAAAACCTTCGTTCAAGAGCGTCACCAAAGTTTCATTTCGTTTGAATTGCTTGTAGGTGTTTTTGAAAAGGGAAGAATAGCAAGGAGGGCTGAGTCTAATAAAATAGTTTGAGAGGTGTTCGCTTATTTGGCCATGGTCAACACGTGAGTCTTGACATCCGTTGGCGGATAAAGCTGTGAAACTAAGGGTTGCCCTATTTCTCGACCTTTAGCATTTGCCTGTTAAGCCCTTTTCCTTCCTTTAGGAAGAGAAAGAAAAGAATCATGCCCCTTTTTGGGTAAATTTCTTTTTAATGTAACCGTGTCTACTTTTAGTTTCAAAGAAGGTAAGATAAGGGAATTTGATCAGAGCGTAGACAAAACAGCTAATACAAAAGTATATAAAAAATGGACAGCAAAAAATGAGGCAATAGTACATTTAGCTTCGGTTCACCTAGTGGCAAAGGAGGCTAAACGACAGACATTCGCCCCCATTCCCTCCTTTCTTAGTCAAGTCGTCTTCGCAATGCGAAGCGCATTGTATTGCGAAGCACACCGAAAGGCACATTGTATTGAGGCTCTTGTCGTCACATCACGTTTCCTTCTACGACCCATCCTACCTCTAGCATGGTGCCTAGGCACAGAAGCATTATTGGCCAAACGGAAACTTCAACCGGAGCAATGTTTTTTTTAAAGACGACAGTCTTTCTTGGGCTACTAAAACCCAGAAATTTTGGTCTGTCTGTATGTCTGTCTGTCTGCCTGTCTGTATGCCTGTCTGTCCGTCTGTCTGTCCGTGACTCGATTCAGCCACCCGGACAAAGTAAAACAATGCCTGCGCAATAGTCAGCTAAATGTGCCCGTCTAAGTTCGGTGTAATGTTGATACTTGTCAATATTGTTGAAGAACAACAAGACATTACGCATATATAAGACAAATTAATACAGAAGTGATATTCGCAGCGTTCCTTTACAAAAGATTGTACATGTTTGATTTTCGCGAGATTAAATACTTCATCAACTGAAGAAAAAAATATCACTCCACCGTCGCGTGCTGTCGCTCGTGCCATATAGCTTCTGGCGGCATTTGAACAAATCAAGTGGCGACAATTACGAAAGGTTCCACTAGATAGGTTCCACGTTCTGCTTGAAACGCACGTGGACTAGGGAAACGCGGTACTATGAACATTGAAGCAGGGCGCCTCAATTTATGCGCGTCTCCGCCGTACGGCAGCGCTGGCATCGAGGCACCCGGCTTGGAGCAGTGGAACGCGCTAAATTTAAATAGGCTTGAATAAACCTTTAGCGGGCTTCCCCTGGGAAGAGCGCGATGCAAGAGGAACAACATGAGAAGTGAGCGGTAAAGCGAAGGGGGGCATTTACTTGGCAAATGTCGACAAAGACTATCGTCTTTTGTCGACATTTGCAACGAAAGGAGCAGATACGCGGCAAATTTTTTTTTCTCGCTAGCTTAATACAGGAGTACGCAAGCTCGCGTTCGACCGTAAAAAGTTTTTATGGTCGCCGGACGCGCTCGTGCGCTCCGGCGTAAAGGGTACGCATGCGCTGCATTGCGAGCAGAGAGCCAAATTTGCCTCCCAGTGATCCGCTTGATAGAATATACGAGGTCGCCAATCCGGCCGCACCGCCACTCACCGTAGGCTCCTAAGGTAAGCTCTGTAAACGAACGAAAAGGAAAGGAAGGAAACAGTAGTGGACGAGGCCCGATGAATCGCCTGTACAACATGTTCGGGGACAGAACTCCACAACACAAAAATTGCCACTTTGAAAAATACAGAGAACGCTTCACAAAGAATGTTTTGCTGCAGAACAAATAACATAAGTAAATTAGGACACAGAAGTAGGGCTGTCCGTGCTCCTGTTTTGCCTGATACAGAGCGTCGGTATCAATCCCAAATTGTTGGCTTGAACACACGTGAAAATAGTTCGGCATGACAATTTTCGTGGATCACGGAGTAAACTTCATTTGCATGTCGACATGAGAAAATAAAGTGGGGGAGGGCAAGAAAAGGGGGCGCCTGTGTCCGCGTTAGATAAGTTTAGAATTCGAATTCAAACCACTGCAGTGGCGTAACCGTTTTGTCTGCATCTATTCTTGAATTTGAAGTTGATATCGTGATTCTGTTGTGATACTAACTCAAGCATAATAATTGTTCTGTATTTTCAAGTACGGGGTCTTGGGAGTAGTCGCTTTCTTTTTAAGTGTTCGCTGGAAGTTGTTATTGTTACATTGTCCGACTCCGGTAGCCAGTAATACTGCATCAGTGTTGATTACTTGTGAAGAAAGCAGGGAGCGTCATGCCAAGCTGGTAAAAAAAAAGCTTTCTGTCCCAGTTCTGCATATTTGTTTCTTCTCCAGACGTGTGGAATCAGGCAGATTTAAAATGAAATTTACCTGAAATCAAGAAAATTGAAACACTATTGTAATTGTTGTAAGGAATACAAATAAAGTGATGGGCGAGAAACAAGGCTAAATGCTTTATTAACAAGCAGAAGAATCTGACTGGAGCTCGAATTTGGTCCGGTTGGTTGCATGAAATGTCGGGGAATACAGCACACGGAGGCGGACTAAACAATGGCTTCGCAAGCACGTGTTTTCCCAGCTCGTTACAGCATTATCAGGCACATCGAAGTTGACGCCAGCAAATCCGAATACCCATAATACATTGTAGCTACGGAACACCAAGCCATCTGTGGTAGCGCAGCTTCCCTGCTTGATTGTAACAACACCATTTACGCATCAACTTCGATTCGCGCTGACGACTGAGAGCAACGAGCTTTTGTTTGGAGCCCGTAGACGAAAAGTAATTGGATTAGCATCGAGCCGTCACCGTCGAAGTGCGCTAATCGCGTTTAGAGAATAACACTCCAGCCTCTGTTTACGCGCCATAACACCCTCAATAGGAGAAATGCTTTTCGGTAGCAGAGCCGATTTCGTGAATGCTCATGCAGCAGATTAAATATTCAGGCAGCGGCAACTGCAAAAATTAAATTGACTGTGCGGCCAGGGTTTTTCCACCGGTTTGTTGTGCTTAGGTTCCGGCGAATCAGTTTTTTAAGCCGTACTCGTTGATGGAAAGTTACCGAAGTGCCCGTAGTGTAGACACCACCAAACAATGCACAGATTAGTAAGGGGCATTAAGGGATGTAGTAGTCGCAGTTGTAGTTACATTGTGGTATTTTGGAGCATAGCAGTTGTAGTTTGTGCTCTTGCTCCGTCCTTAAGAGCCTACCGTAGGTTGGGTAGCGAAATTTTGGTCTTAGCTCGTTGCATGCGCTTTCGGTAAGATATTTTTTATAAAACGTGGAATAACATCACCGAGGGTTCGCTTCCGCTTACAAACAAAGGACCCGAAAACCTACTACATCGCAGGTTTCATCGTAATATTCTGCAAATGCGGTTGCTTTATTGTGGCTTGAAGACGTGGATGCGTAGAAAAAGCACATTACTGTACAAAATATTTTACCTAGATCAAATGAGGTTCAGTGCCGAAACTGTAGCAGAAAGACGTAATCGTTAGCTGCTCTATTTATTTATTTATTTATTTATTTATTTATTTATTTATTTATGTAATTATTTATTTTATTTATTTATTTATTTATCTATCTATTTATTTATTTATTTATTTATTTATTTATTTATTTATTGTTTTTTGTTTGTTTGTCTGTCTGTTATTTTGTTTGTCTTCGTGTTTGTCAGAGTTTTTTAAAAGTCTGCCCATATATTTTTCCCAGACATTTTATGGGATGCACACCTTGATTTCTTGGTTGAAAAGCTTTCACGTACTACTGGGTTCTTGCTGTAAAGTTGTACTTTGTTCCCAGTTACTGTGAACCTACTCATTTAAGACTTATTCTTAAAGACGGTAGTCTTTTTTGGGGTACTTAAACGCAGAAATTTTGATCTGCCTGCCTGCCTGCCTGCCTGCCTGCCTGCCTGGCCTGCCTGCCTGCCTGGCCTGCCTGCCTGCCTGCCTGCCTGGCCTGGCCTGGCCTGCCTGCCTGCCTGGCCTGCCTGCCTGCCTGCCTGCCTGCCTGCCTGCCTGCTTGCCTGCCTGCCTGCCTGGCCTGCCCTGCCTGGCCTGCCCTGCCTGGCCTGGCCTGGCCTGCCTGGCCTGGCCTGCCTGGCCTGCCTGCCTGGCCTGCCTGCCTGGCCTGCCTGCCTGCCTGGCCTGCCTGGCCTGCCTGGCCTGCCTGTCTGCCTGCCTGCCTGCCTGCCTGTCTGTCTGTCTGTCTGTCTGTCTGTCTGTGACTCAATTCACCCACCTGGCCAAAGGGAAAGAAGCTGCGCAATAGTTTTATATCCCAACAACCAAATCTAAACGTATAAATCCGGTGTCAGTGTCCATACTTGTAAACATTGTTGAACAAGAACAAGACCTTACGCAAACATCAGACAAAAAATCAATGCACATGTGATATTTACAGTGTTACGTAATTAAAAAAAATATAGATGCTTGGATTTTGCGATGGCAAATAAAACACTACCGCTGCAGAAAAACATTCACTCCGTCCACGTGCTCTCGCCTGCGCCACTATATCTCCTTGCGGAATTTTAAGAAATCAAGCCTTAACAGTAATAAAAGGTCCCCCTAGATAGGCTCCACGTTCCGCTTGGAACACTCGTGGATAGGGCAACGAGGTTCTATAAACGTTGTAGTAAGGTGCCTTAATTCACACGCGTCTCCGCCGTACGGCAGCACTGGAATCAAGGCGCCCGACCTAGCGCAGTGGAACGCGGTAGATTTAAATTGACTTGAGCAACCCTCTAGCGCGTTGTTTTAGGAGGAACGAGACGGGAGAGGAAGAGAATGAGAGGTCACCGGGTAAGAAAAGGGAGGCATTTACTTCGCAGGAGCGCCAGTAGACTACCGTCTTTCGCCGACATTTTGAACGAAAGGAGCAGATACGCGGCATTTTCTTTTTTGCTTTCATTCCTAACGACGGTGTTCTTGTGTGTTGCACAACCACAAATGTTAATACTATGAAGTTGGTCTTGCTGCAAAACGAATTATTAGATTTTCTTGTAAGATGTCCTATTTGTCTCACACAGCAGAATTGTTTGCAGAACTACACACAGTGCCAGTTCCATCGCTTTATGAATACCAAGGCTCAGGAAACAGCTTCTTTCATTATTAAACAGCTTAAAATAAAAACAACCGGTTGACATTGCAAGCACATCATGGGAAGATGTTCATGATATGTTTTATGAAGACAGTGTAACATTATCTGATTTTGCTAGACTTTGCTTGAGTTATGTGTAATCCCTTATTTTTTTGCCGCTGTGTCATTGTGTGCCGGTTTTTGTGTGCCTTTCATTCTGCACCTACCGTTGTCTCTCTCCTTTTTTTATGTACTACGTTTTACGCACTAAACGCTGCTGTCGTTCTAAGGGGACAGTCAAGTCGTCAAGCTACTCATCGCAGTAGCTTTTTGTGATTGCTCCTTTATGTCACTGTTTATGAAAGATAAATAAAACATTGAATCGCATTGAATTGAAATTTAGTGAGCGTACTCTCTAATGCGACCAGAGTCGTCGCCACTAAGTTTCAAAGCACCACCAATCAAAAACCAGAACAGAAATATAGTTCAAGGTGTATGAGAAACAGAAAAAAGCACGATAATAAGAGTCGCCAAGTTTTTTTTTTGCTAAATTTTTCCGCCTTCGACCATTTCAGGACAGACATTTTCTGTCAAGATCGGTCCCTTGATAGCATTCTCTCCTACGGCCCGCCTGCCGTCCTTTTTTTTTTTTTGTCGATCATTGACCGCGACAAAAAGGATGTCCCGAGAGCCCCCCACAAAGATAAAGCTCACCAACAAAGGGCGGGAATAAGTCGGCAGCCAGGAAGTGCAGGCCTGAAGGGGTGAATAGCCAAAGCTTTCTTCTGTCGTAGGCGTAATTCGCTTTTAACACTGGGTAATGAGGCGAGCCATTAAAGCGGCGCCATCGTCGAGTGGCATTCAATAAATGCTTAAGGCCCATCAGCAAAGATTCGCTACGCCGGAAGAAACTTGCAATGCTTTACGAACACCAGTGTACGGAGAGCCCCCTCAGCGGCTTCTTCAAAAAACAATTGGGTTTTGGAAACTTTCTATACATACAATCTCCTTGGTATAATCTTAGGGCGATGCAACCTAAAAATTTACATAGACGCCTTTGGATATACAAAAAAAAACACCTTTAGTTTGCAATCCCTCAACTTCTTACCACTGTTTGTTGAAACCACACGAATTAAATTCAGGAGCTTTTGTTCCGTCCTTTGCGTTTAAGGCGTGAAACAATAAACAGCCTTGATCACAGATTTTTGATCGGATACTTTCTCGTATTTGGCGCAAGCTGTACTTTCGGGCATTACTCGCCGCGGTGGCTCAGTGGCAAAGGGGTTGTGCTGCTGAGCACGAGGTCGCCGGTTCGAATCGCGGCCGCGGCGGCCGCCTTTCTGACGGAGGGGAAAAGCGAAACCGCCCGTGTGTTCGAGATTTCGGTGCACGTTAAAGATCCCCATGTGGTCAAAATTAATTCGGAACCCTCCACTACGGCGCGCCTCATCGCCTGTGTAGTGTCGCCTCGTTAAACCCTACAATCAAGTACTTTCGGCCGTTTACTCAGTGCGAAAGACGCCACTGTAGCAATTATTCTTTTGCAATGTAAGGCGTATCTTCTTAAACTTCCATAACTTAAAACATACTTACTTTCAACAAGCTAGTTGAAACTTCTAGTTTCAATAACTAAACTTCTTAAACTTCCATAACTGGGTATTTATAAGTATCTTTGATAGTAGTGTTATAACAACGTTGTTTCGCTTCAACGAGTGGAATAGGTACAATGCCGATGCGTACTCTGGAAATGCTCGCCTTAAATACATACTCATACTGCTCAAATACGCGTGTGGGCTTCCTTCAGTATCGTCGACAGTCTTCCCATTTACTATAAGTGATACAAAATAAAGACCATGCCAGGGATAGATTCGAAAATAACAGTCGGAAACAATCTGCGATGATCCTGCTAATTCCTTGTGTACCGCAGGGGATCAGAGCCATCTTCGAGGCTCAGCATTTAAAGCATCCTTAAACAAACTTGCCAGCCCTTCCACTTTGTGAAGGACGAGCAGCGAAGCAGTGCTGGGCTTTACCTGAATCAGCGGATCCATGGCAAAAAAAAAACATGTTTATTTGTAATCTGTGATTGAGCCTACTTTCCATTTAATCAGCCTTGAATAAAACTTGGAAGGAGTCGTCTTTTATTCTCACGGGGGAGCTTGCGGCTACCCGTTTCTCACCCGTAGACTACCGTGTAATGCGAAGAAACGGAAATTCCCCAATATTTCCCGCTTCGACGGCTGAGTGGCTGATGCGTTGCGCTGCTAAGGCTAAGGACTCGGGTTCGATTTCCGGCCGCGGTGGCCGCCTTTCTGACGGAGGGGAAAAGCGGAACCGCCCGTGTGTTCGCGATTTCGGCGCACGCTAAAGATCCCCAGGAGGTTTAAATTAATCCGGAGCCCTCTATCACGGCTCGCCTCATAACCTCTCCAGTTTCGACGCATTTAACACCACATTCAATTCCCTACTATACTCGGTTACAACTCAAGAACGGCACCACCTCACGTAGTGTATCACTCCGCCAAAGCGCCGGACCCGTGACGTCAGTGCGCGCGCGTTTTGAAAGAGGTTTGCTATGAATGCGTGATATCGTCTGCATTGTCTCACGCAGTTTGTTTGTCGTCACTGGAGTCGTTTATAAGCATAATAAGTCCAAAAAATCACGGGAACGGCCCACGCCCTGTTCAAAATATTCCCAGTACCGCCCTACTTGCGCCGCGCGGAGAAACATCGGGCTACGGTGATAAGGCACAGCGGCAACTTCCGGTGCCGTTCTTAAGTTGTCACCGAGTATAGTTACAACTTTCCTGTGAACCGCGTCAATTAAAAGCGGAATAAATCTTAGAGTCGTCTTCGCATTATTTGTCACATAATTTGTCTGGGGATAGTTTCGATAAAACAAGAGTTACAGCCGTTTTCTCAAATATAAAACTCGGCTTAATGATGGAGTCACCGTGGCAGCGAAATTAAGTAATTTTTTTCTACCATACCTACATTAGATTGAGAGTTGAAGCGCATTCGAGAGAAAGAGGAGACATCTTCTTTTGTTTTGACGAGGGGGCGTAGACGGATGAGCATCGACCGCCGCCGATGTGCTGCTGTGTATATGTTCGCTGTAAAAGAGCATAACTAGCCTGGAAGACCTAAGAGAAGGAGGCGCTAAGGAATAAAAAAAGGCATTATTCGTTTCGCAATCTTTCCCCTCGAACGTACATCCGGTCTAATTCTATGTTTTCTTCTTCTCCTTTTTTCTGGAGTCGACTTGTTTGAGAACGCTACACCAATTGGATGAGCACTGAGCGCATCCACAACTCAAGCATTCCTTCTTGCGATCTAAATTCTAAAGAAAGGTTATACCACAGCAGGACGCCATGGTATACGTTTGAGCCCGCAGCTTGTACAATGAACTGCGACGGTCCCGCATAGACGGCAAATAATGGACCGTCATCAGCAGTGCGCAACTGCATAAGACACTGCCGATGGTGCTCTACAAACACACACCCGGAATTTCTACCACCTCTTTGCACATCAGATGGCAGGAGATTGCTGGGGAGCCACTCACCGTGTGCGACGCTCAGGCGGCGGGTGAGCACGTAGTCGCTGTAGGGAATCTCGAGAACGCACTCGAAGACGTCGTCCAGCGAGGGCAGCTGGCTGTCGGCCATGTCCGCGTGAAGCACCACGTCGAAGAGCCCCTCGGCCGAGGCCCTCGTGAAGGTCCGGACCCCGGCCTCTCCCACGGGTCTCCGCCTGCCTCCCTTGATGAGGAACAGCTTCAGCTCGGGTTTCGGGTACGGGCTCTGGCCCGTGCGCAGAAGGCTCACCCTGCGCGGCTGTGACTGAAGCAGCTGGTCCCCTATCGGAGAGCTGCTGTAGTTGAAGGAAAATGACTTGGCCGGCACTGTAACGAATGAAGAAGAAATACAACTATGACAGAAAATGTGGCCTGCTTTCTACTCGCGCAGCCAGAAGCGCAGGTTGGGGTTGTATTTTTAGGAGAAATCGCACCGCTGTAGGTCTGCCTTGGTTGGTGATGCTTACAATGAACTAATCATGTATATAATACGGCATGACTACAAAAAGAAAGCATCCCTGTATTGGAAAAAAATAGGCGTAAATGATGTTATAATATACTAAGGTTGATCGTATTTTCGTCCCCCGCAGAGTCAGAATGCTTACCTCTTGCTACTAGTCCTTCTTCACGTGACATGAGAAATTTTAATAGACTGTTCTCTGTTTCAGATTCAAATATATAGACCTGAAACCTAATGCAGTTAAAAAATGACTGAGAGAGTATCCTAAATAATACCAGTCCGCATTTAAGAAAACAAAGGTTTACATACTTAGAAAAACGGCGAAACTTTTTGCACAATTTCACATGCTAGTTGTACGAGCCAAAACACGGCATGTAGTTTTAGCCAGGCCGTGTAAGTTCCTGGCACCTTCAAAACGCTCTCATTCTTTCCGAAGCTGGTTCATTTTTTTAAGCATTTTACCCTCATCACATATTGACCAACCATTTTAATTAAGTAGCGAGCACAGCATTGTGCGAGGCAGGCCTCTTCTGTCTCATTAATGAATCAATTACTCTTTCCTGCGGGGAGGGGGTATTCCTGCACCTGCAAATATACAAACACTCTCACTCTATACTTAGAGTCGTTCTAACTTTTGTGCCACCCTGTTGTAAATCTCGATAAGATCAATTTTCCCCTTATGCGTCATCCTTTGAATAACATGCATCTGTCCTTCACGAGGGTAGGTGTCATAATTATTTTGCTGCAGGGGCAGAGGGGTCAATTTTCTTTTGGATTGCCGACTAATGCGTACCACTTTTCGTAAGGAGCGAGTTTTTTTCATCATTCCTCGTACGCACCCCCCTCACCAAAATATCGACAGAAAGCTCAAACACAACGGGACACTGAAGGGAGCTTTTTTTCGTCTTCTCGCGCTAAAACGTTAGATTTCTGCGACCCGCAATACAGATTATTGAAAGTTCCCATTTTATCCAGAACGCTCATGTAAATTAGGAATGTTTCAGCTTGTAGCGGCAGCTCCAGCGACATCACTGGATCGAGCGCCGGTCCTCGCGCAGCAGCTTGATGGACATGACACAGGCTGCGGGGCCGCGCGAGCGCACGAGGACACGGGGAGGTGTATTAGTTTCCGGTGTTTTAGGCGGGCGCATTAGCCCTTCTCACGCCCGATTCCTGGCCAACCCCCACGTGGGTATGAGCCAAATCGCCAGGAACAACAACAACAACAACAACAACAACACGGGGGTCGCACTGGTGCTGACAAAATAGAATCTGGTTTTGCCTTGCGACGAACGGTCGTCCTGCCTGAGGCTCCTTCCTCTCGCCCGACATAGCGCCCTACAATTGGTGACCCTACCGAACACGCCACCGAGGTGAATGTAGAGCCATGTCCCTCGACAACCAGGACCCAACCCGTTCGCGATAAGCCGGAGAAACAGTCTCAGCCTTGACCGTTCGGCTTCCACAATTCTGGGAGCGCCACCCGACGACCTGGTTTCTGCAAGCAGAGGCGCAATTCCAGCTAGCTCGGATCACCTCTCAAGAAACCAAATTTCTCCACGTCGTCGGAGCCCTTCCGCCGACAGCCGCAGAGGAGATCTCCGACATTCCTACTTCGTTCAACCACACCCGCCCCGCAGCGCCTTACGACCAGCTCAAGGCTGCACTCCTGGAGCGCACAGCTGCTTCGGAACGCACGGGCATCCAACAGCTTCTCTCCTCCGAGGAGCTCGGCGACCGCAGGCCAAGCCAACTGCTACGGCACATGAAGCAACTCCTTGGCACGCATTCTCATGCCATGGATGACACACTGCTGCGTTAGCTCTTCCTTCAGCGCCTACCTTCCAATGTCCAAATGGTCCTCGCCACTGCCGCAGCCATGGACCTGCAGGCACTCGCCGCGCTGGCAGACAAAGTCATGGAGGTCGCCACCCCCTTTTCTTAAGTGGCCGCGGTTGCATCGGCTAAGCATCCGTCTCCTCCCTGCCCCAGGAACCCCGCTTCATCGTCCAGTGAGTCCGCCGCTTCATCTAGACTTGACAGCCTTTGCGATCGTCTAGAGAAGATCATCGTTGCCGCAACACGCCGCAATGTCTCGCCGCAACGTTCCCGTCAACGCCGTCGCTCGTCGTCGCAGCGACAGCGCCCAGAGCGCCCACGCAGTGAATCGCCTAACCCGGGTATTCGCTACTACCACCGGCGTTTCAGCGCTGATACCCGCCACTGCCATCTGCCCTGCGCCTGGACGGGAAACGGCCTGGCCGACCGCTAACGGCGACAAGCGATCTCGGCCCAACACAGGAATGTCGCCTCTTTCACGTCACCGACCGCACCACCGGACAGAGTTTTCTCGTCGATACCGGTGCCCAGGTGAGCGTTTTGCCCGCTACACGCTCGGATCGTGCTTCTCGTGCCACCTCGCATTTACAAGCAGTGAACGGCACCTGCATACCCGTCTACAAGCAACGCTCACTCACTCTAAACCTGGGGCTCCACCGAGTTTTCCGGTGGGTTTTTCTCGTCGCCGACGTTCGCAACACCATCCTCGGTGCCGACTTCCTCGCAAAACATGGCCTTCTCGTCGACCTAAAGCGGCAGCGTCTACTTGATGCTACCACACTCCTCTCAGTGCAAGGTGTGTCAGCGGAGGCAGCCGCTAATCTAGCACCATCCTGTGCTACAGTTGCCGATGAACCGTTCACCACCTTGCTGCGGGACTTCCCAACCGTGACAGCACCACCTGACTGGACTCAGCCTGTTCGTCATGACGTCCGTCATCACATCATCACCACTGGCCCTCCCGTTTTCTTTCGACCACGGCGGCTTGCGCCTGACAAGTTCAAAGTCGCCCGAGCGGAATTCGAGCACATGATGGAACTGAGCATCATCCGTACATCATCCAGTAACCATGCATCACCACTGCACATGGTGCCCAAGAAAACTGGTGACTGGCGCCCCTGCGGAGATTACCGGTCCTTGAACACCAAGACCGTTCCTGACCGCTATCCGTTACGCAACCTCCAAGACTTCACCGCCACTCTCTACGGGGCCACGATATTCTCTAAGATAGACTTGGTTCGTGCTTACCACCAGATTCCCGTTGCAGAAGAAGACATCCCCAAAACTGCCATCACAACCCCATTCGGCCTGTTCGAATTTCTCCGCATGCCATTTGGACTCCGCAACGCTGCACAAACATTGAAGCGTTTCATTGATGCCGTCACACGAGGGCTACCGTTCGTCTACGCCTACGTTGACGACATTCTGGTGGCCAGCACATCCCTGGAAGAGCATCTGAAGCATCTTCGCCTTCTCTTCGCGCGTCTCGCTGTTCACGGCATCGTCATCAACGTCTCCAAGAGCGAGTTTGGTGCCACTGCCCTCAATTTCCTTGGTCATCGTTTGGACGCCAGTGGCATATGTCCACTCCCCGCCAAGGTTCATGCAATCATCGACTTTCCCAAGCCAGCGTCACTGACAAAGCTCCGCCAGTTCCTAGGGCTGGTAAATTTCTACCGCCGCTTCATTAGGAACTGTGCCACGCTGCGCGAACCTCTCGACAGGCTGCTTTCCACCAAACGGTCATCCACTTCACTTGATTAGGACGATGCTGCTGAAAGGGCATTTACGGCCATCAAACGCGCTCTCGCCGCCGCTGCACTGCTGGCTCATCCAAATCCGAGCTTTCCGTTGGCACTCATGACCGACGCGTCAAGTTCTGCCGTTGGAGCTGTCCTTCAGCAGCAAGTTAAAGGTGCATGGCAACCGCTAGCGTTTTTCTCCAAGCGCATGACTCCGGCTCAGACACGATATAGCGTTTTCGGCCGTGAACTGCTAGCCATGTACCTCGCTGTTCGTCACTTCAAACATCACCTCGAAGGACGCACGTTCACGATCTTCACTGATCACAAGCCGCTCACGTTCGCCTTGAACCGCCCTGACACCCTCTACGCTCCACGAGAGGTGCGTCAACTAGCATACCTCTCGGAGTTCACGTCCGACATCCAGCATGTCAGTGGTGTGGCCAATTCCCCTACAGACACACTGAGTCGCATGGACGATGTAAATGCTATTTCACCAGGAACGCTGGAAGCAGTTACCGACCCGCTTGACGTACAAGAACTGGCTACGACGCAAGCCAACGACAACGAGCTCTCCCGTCTACGTGGAGCACCTACCGCACTCAAGCTTGAAGATGTACCGTTTCGTGGTGTGACCATCGTCTGCGACACGTCCACAGGTGTTCCTCGACCCTTCCTACCTGCCTCACATCGTCGCCGCATGTTTGACGCCATACACCACATGGCCCACCCCGGCGTTCGGGCATCTCAAAAACTCATTGCGTCCCGCTACGTTTGGCCCCGTATGAACGCTGGCATTCGAGACTGGGTACGAGCCTGCACGCCGTGCCAGCGTTCTAAAGTCCAACGCCATTCCGTTCCCCCTGCCAAGCCATTCCTCAGGCCCGATGAACGTTTTTCTGTCGCTCACGTTGACATCGTTGGCCCCCTACCCCTTGCCAAGTTTACCGGTACATTCTAACCTGTGTTGACCGGTTCACACATTGGCCCGTAGCCTGCCCTCTTCCCGACATCACGGCCTTTACAGTAGCTTCAGCCTTTGTGTCTACCTGGGTGTCGCGCTACGGATGCCCTTCCACCGTTGTCACCGATCGCGGCCGGCAGTTCGAGTCATCCCTGTTCACCGAACTACTGCGTCTTCTCGGAACGACTCGTCTGCGAACAGCTGCGTACCACCCGCAGTCGAACGGCCTTGTGGAGCGCTTTCATCGACACCTCAAGGCTTCACTCACTGCACATGGCTGCCCCACCGAGCGGGTCCAACGGCTACCACTCACGCTTCTCGGAATCCGGAGCGCGTACAAAGTGGACCTCTCGTGCACGTCAGCTGAGCTCGTCTACGGTACACCTCTGCGTTTGCCAGCGGACTTGTTCGACGAGTCTCTGAAACCTGTCCCTGCAAGTGAGTACGTTGATAACCTACGAGAGGTTTTAAATGCAGAGCATTTCAGTAACTCACGATGTCACCCGCATTGACGTCCGTGGTCCGCACCGTCGTTGCACCTACTATATAAAAAAGAAAATACTATCCGGCGCCAGGTTTAGATCCCTCCACCCTGCGGGCGGAACGCAATCAATGTACATGGTGCTCTACCCACTGCGCCACAAAGCCGTCACAGAATGGGACGCTACTAACGCGCCTTATATCGTTGACTCATTCAAATTACTGCTGACGAGCGCTCTCTCGTCAGCAGTTGCCACAAGTGCAACAACATAAACGTAACGCAAACTACTTAACGTCGTGCGCCCCCGGAAATGCTCTGCATTTGATGGTGCCCCTCGCGAGGGGGATGTTTATACAGGAACTCCTACTTCTAGCGGACTCCTGGCGCCCTCTTTCTGCCATTGCAGAGACTATGAGGCGGTCTTCCAAGGGCGCCAAATTTGAATTCTACAAAATCGATTTTCGTGCATGCCTTGGACCGCGCCCGGCTCCGCTGGCCATCCTTCTTCATACAGTGGAATGGCACAGAGTCTTTTATTCCATTTCAAAGCTTAAACAACTGTTTTTCCTTCAATACTAAGCACTGTACGAGCCCTCCCTCTCCCGTTGCATAAAAAAAGGTTCGGTTTTCTTTTATATATATCGCCTGAGTTTGTAACATTATAGTGAGGAAGACATCAACGCTTCCTGCGCAGTTACGAAAACCTGTGAACCTGTGATCACGGATAACAATGATGTTTTGTTGAATGGGTTTTCAGAAATATGTGTTAATTCGACTGTTCAGTGCAAATTGTACCAGCCTATACGAACAGATTTCGTGCTTTACTCTTGGCTTGACTTTACCAGTGAAGAAGGCATTAATTGTATTTCCTCCGCAACCTCATCTCCCGTCATCCCTTCCTTCAAATTGTACTTCAAAACTTGGGTCCTGGGCTTCGGGCAATGACAAAAGGCTTCGTGTATCTTCTATTTTTATGTGAAGGGCCATTCATTATTATATTTCGACACCTTCGGCCTCAGCCCACACGCCTTGCAAAGAACTCGACGACTTACACGCACCCTGACCTCAAAACTGCCACGCATGTGTTCGTGCGCTACGGACCCGTCCGAGGAAAACTGTGCCCACATTACCTCGGCCCCTATCCAGTCGTTCAACGTCACTCGACTACTTTCGTACTGCACATCAACGGCTCTCCAGACACCGTGGCAATCGAACGCCTGAAGCCCGCGTACTTCGAGCCGCCCGAAGTCAATTCGTTGGAACCTGCTCTGCCCCCTTTAACAAGACGACCTCGGCGTGTCCACTGGAAACATGCACGACTTTTTCGCTCGTCACTCCCGCTCCTCTCTTGAGGGGGGAGCCCTGTAGCGGCAGCTCCAGCGACATCGCTGGATCGAGCGCCCCTCCTCGCGCAGCAGCCCGATGGACATGGATACAGGCTGCGGGGCCGCGCCAGCGCACGAGGACACGGGGGTCACACTGGTGCTGACAAAATAGAATTTGGTTTTGCCTTGCGACGAACGGTCGTCCTGCCTGAGGCTCCTTCTTCTCCCCGACATAGCGCCCTACAAGCTAATGACGAGTCGCGCATGTGCAGACATAACACCGCGTATTCAGAAAAGAGCAGAGGCAATAAATTTGGTTTTTCCAGAAAACTATCAGCGCTTTACGCAAACAGGCAGTGCTATACGCAAAGCAAACAGCGCTATAGACGTTGTCACCAGAGGATAGCGGAACGCGCCACACTGTTTGCACGGGGGTGTCATTACCTACTACTTTCTCTGAAGCTTGAGGATTGGCAAAAAAGAACGGGAAAATGAGAGGGGAAAGAGGGGAAGCAGAAAGGGGGAGAGAGAAACAAGGGCAAGCTGACATAAAAATAGGAAAAAAGTGAAAGATCAACCTCTTCACGCTTGTAGCACGCCCTGCCGGGTTGCTCATTTCAGACACACGCAATAAATTGAGATACAGACACCACAAACTGCCTCACCAACCGGGCAGGTAAGTGACCTTGTGTACGGCTCCATGCTTATCTAAATGACTCCCACACCCCCAAAAAAATGCAACCGATAAACCCGAGAGGAAGTGTGATTTTGTGCGCCCAGGAACAGGGGCGAGAGAGAAACAACGATGAGGTATGGGACGGGTAAGAAGGAGGAGAAGGAAGGGGAATGTGCGAGAGAAGACATTAGCGCGACAATTAGGACCAGGTTGATAATTGAGCCGTACACGCCAGCTCAGCTCTGCGGCATGGGTTTGGAAGACAAGGAGGCTTCTTCGTAGTGACGAACCGCGCTGACACGAAGCTACGTACCATTAGCCCAAGCTCTGGGGGCGTCAAAGGCTTGGGGCTCGCACGGCGGAGATTTCCTCACGTGCCGGCCACTGTTCACGTAGCTGAGGCTATGCGCTGGCCCCGCTTCTGAAGGAGCGTCTCTGGGCAGGCTGGAAAGGTCACGGCACCAAAGAAACCGGAAGGACGTGATGTGTCACGGGGAGCTTACAGAGCAGCGCTTTGTTAGCTCGTTTGTAAAACGTTTATTAAATGAAAGAAAGCAGATCAAGGGGAAGAGATATAGAAGAAGGAGAGGCATGTGCCACTATCATTCCGGCAGATCAAAAGCCGCCGCCGTGGCCTTGGCTCGGTCTATCCGTAGGACGTCGGTCTTCAGGCCGGTCGCTGCGTATACCACACACCCCCATCTCTCTATACTAGACCGAGAATTGGAGCTGGGATGTTGGCGGCAGACCCATACGAGCTCAGTGGCTGGGTTTGGTGATTGATTGATTGTAGGGTTTAACGCGCCGACGCAACGCAGGCAATGTTTAGCACAGTAGTGGAGGGCTCTGGATTAATTGCGACCACCTAGGGATCTTTAACGTGTGCCGAAATCTCATACACAGGGGCGTTTTCACTTTTCGCCCCCATCAGAAAAGCAGCCGCCGCGGCCGGGAATCGAACCCGTGACCTCGTGCTCAGCAGCGCAAGGTTGGATTGGCTGTCTGTGAAGGGAAACAGAAGTAAGGCTATGTTGCGTGAGAGAAGTTCTGACGGAAGTCCTAATTGTAAAAGGCACGGGATTGAAGTTTTCGCCCTGTGTGAACGCATATATTTTTAGAGGCATGTTCGGGCTCTGAGGTGTTGGGGTTCTGGGGTGCTGAGGGGAGATTTTCCAGCCATCACCATAATCTCTTTACAAGAAAGCAGCTCACCGAAGACGGTCATGTCCTGGTACCGGGCATCGTGGCCAGCCAGCGATGCCACTACACAGATCTAATTTTCTCTAAGCTCTTTGGTGGGCCTCAGTATGCGAATGGCACGGTGCTGCGAATAGTCGTCCCTGGAGTTCACAGAGTACGCGTCGTCCAGACGCCTCTAGAGCACTCCGAATGTCTCGCGCACCTTCATTTCCGTTATACACTGGTACACCGGTTCGAGTCCTTCGTTGAAGTACCACTTGACCACCAACTTGAGATCGTTCTCGTTGTACACGTACTCGCAGTCCAGCACGACAGGGGTGTCCGTCACATGGCGCACCCAACGTGGCACACCAAGACGGCGAATTATCACGCCCTGGCTGCCTGCAAACCGAAAACAAGAGCTTGAGAGGTTGAACACCACGTTCAGATTCTTCGACTAAGTACTATTACTTCAAGGAAGAGCAGCCGCTTAAGACGGGCAACCCCAATTTACCTGTCATTGCTTTAGTCCCATTTATACGTGCCTCAGTTTCAACAAGTTGAATTTCAAGAAGAGTAATTACCTTACCATACACCACACAATAACGATGATTAAGATTGTTCAGAGGGGCCTACTCGACACAAGGCTTACCGCTGGATTGTCAGGAAACACCCGCAACAATGGTACGCAGTTTACAACCGCCTGCTAAACAAGAAATATGAAATTATAATACTGATATCGCCAAAATGAACTGGTAGTTATGTAAATGTAATGTAAATAAAAAGAGAGGAATGCCAGCCAGCAAGGAGCTTATGATTTGCACTAAGAACGCTGCGATTTTCGTTTTTTTTTTCTAGCGTTTGTTGATTTTTTTTTCTTGCTTGGTATCAGTTCCAGGTGTCTGTGCTCGACTGAAAGCCTTCTTCCCCCTTCTGTAATTGTGTCTACTGCTTCCATTCTGACACAGTCGAGCCAACTGCCTCTCCTTGTAATTGCTTGAACTTGCAGGTACACCCTACACTGTTAAAAAAATTGTCCAATTTTACGGAGAAAGCTGCTGGTAAAATGTCGCTGGACACATTCCCGTAATTTAGACAAGGGAAAGAATTTTAAGAACGGACAATCCGTAGTACGGAAAGGCCGTAATAAAACAAACACTCCGTTTCAAAAAGCACGTCTTTCCGTAATTGATAGAACCTTCAGAAAAGAAAAGAAATACTTCGACGAGGAATCGAACCTGCGACGTTGATCAAATGGGCACGACGCTCGAGACCACTGTACCACCGCACGAACGCTACACTTGTGCCGAACAACGTGTATGCTACATGGATGCCCATCCTGCGTGTGCCATACTTCGGTGTTTACTAGCTGGCTTACAGATTTCCTGGCTGATAAAGTGCGATTTCCTAAATAGCGCTTGCGCAGTAAGGTTCCGCGAAGCCCTCACAATAGTTGATCGCAATCAACTCCGCTGTTTCCAGAAAGCGCTCGCAAAAATGTGTGTGACTGGCTGCGACTGCGATTCCACACTGCATGAAGAGTGCTTGCTGTGCTTTGGTTTTAAGCTTTAGGCTAAATACTTCGGCCGATTATTTTTACTAACTAAATTTACCTTCCGCAACTCTGCTTCTGCACGCAAATGATCTTATATTTCCTACAAGTGTGCCGGTCACACAGGCATGGGCAGTTTGCAGGTCCGGGGCAGCAACGTCGCCGGAGCGTCGTAAAGACAAGATACAGCGCTCGTGTTGAGCGGTATGAGCCTCATGGTCCTCACTAAGTTTACTACACTTTAGACACTAACGAAACAGAGCCGCATTCATTACGGCAGGAATGTTGTCGGGGCGCAGTTTTCGCTTTTCGATCGATTCCCCACGATCGACATGACAATATATTTCTTGCAGTTATTAATAAACCGATCTGTTCCTGTTCTGCATCATACAGTGGAAACGCCCGTATTTTGCAAAGCAGAAAAAGATTCCGTATGGCTTGTAACGGAGAGAGCATCCGGATACTGAGGGACGGAGCGCACTTCCGTTAAATTACGGGTGTTTGCTTTGTTCTGCATCAAACGGAACACGGCTCTGTTTTATTACGGCCATGTGTTCCGTAATTTGTCCGTAAAATTATGGATTGTTTTTACAGTGTAGCATTCTTTTTGTGAAGGTAACGACGCTGCTGTTGAAGCTATCTTTAATAAACATCATTCTTTTGAGTATGCATTTCCTGCATATGACCATGGCCAGACGAGGGCAACCGTGTTTATGTCATTGGAACACACCAATCCCCACCTCCGCAATTTGCATCTAAGGTTGTACCGCGTGGAGCCCTATGGAGTTTGACTAAGCCGAGCGGGTGAGTTCGGATTGTGTAACACATCGCAACAACGACGTGCTAATAACAAGCTTTTACTTCGTTGATTTTGTTTGCGCGGCTGAAATCGGAAATTTGTATATTTGAATCGTAATTGACATACCATTCATGTGACCAGGGAAATGCTTTTGCGAGCCGATAAAACCACCGATGCAATATTTTCCCTGCGTTCGCTTTGAAATTATTGCATAAAAAATAGTACAATTTTTTTATTTAGCTTCATCTTACTGTGTTACACAAGTGCAAACTTATGTTTAGATGCTTACTTCGAAACCGTTTAAAAGGCGCAGAGATGATTGGCTGTAAGTAAGTTCAGACCGATAAACTAATCCTGTTTCGCGAAACTGCGTTTCCTCTAGAGTACGCAAAACGGTATTTCGCTGTAAAAGGAATGTTGATTAAAAGTTTGCGAACGCCGATTAATCCAAATTTCGGATAATCACGGAATACCACCAGCTGCACGCGACATTTCGCCCGTTCTACACTGAGAGGTCCCCACCGCCTAATTAGCTCTTTTCGCACGTTTGAGGTGCCGGCCATACTCGTTTTACTAGTAAAGAAAAAGGGAAAAGAAGGCTTAACGCGGACCTCAGCTGCACCCCCAATATGCACTCTAAAAAGTTTTTAGGGACGTGGAAGCGTTAGGGCAGGCAAACGCGTTGGCGTAGAAGCTTGGAGATCTGCAAAGCGCTCGCCCCGTCGATCGATGTCTCGTTCAGTATGCGGCAGAAAACCTTGTTCCAGGTACCGCAAGATTCACGGCACTGTCTAAACCTAGAAATATTGACTTGCATAGCGTCTAATTCAGTTACGTCCCGAAATTGTCATATACGCTGCTTCTACGGTTCGATCTTTTCACCGACGGTGCTTTAACTTGAGCTACCGAATTCGACGCACACGGGAACCGTCACAAAAAGACTGCATGCGAAAAGGTCTCCCTCCGGAGGATTTGGTACGTGCATTAACTGAACATTTAAATGGGCACGTAAAGACGCCGCTAAGTGAAGATGTTTCGCGTTTCATATGTGCGCGCTGGAATCTTTCTGAGAAAAGGCCTGTATTTGACTATACATGACTCATACACTCGCAAATTAAACGCGTACTGCCGGTGACAAAATGATAAAACGGCAATTTCTTTTTTAGGGGAAGTCGTGGTCCAGAGAACTTTGATTTTCTTGTTTCGATTTTTCGAACCAGGAAAGTCAGTTTTTGACTTTTAGGTAGAACGAGCAACGATCGCGTCCATGCAGTCACTGGATCCTGCGGTGGAAATAAAAACTGGGCGCATTTTCTTTGGGTTCTTTTTTTTCAGGCGGGCTTGTGCGATACACTTTGCCAGAAAAATTCCACCGTACGATGCAGTGTCCATTACATTCTATTGGCAGAATACGATAAATATGCGCCAAAAGATGTTTAAACCATTCTTTTCAATGTGGACTGCTAACCATATTTGGGCGCCGCAAGGGAACCATGACTCGCCTTGCCACTTCGCCTTTAAGTAAAGCCCAAAAACAGTATCAAAAAGCTATGTAAGACGCAAGTCCAACAAGAAGTAAGCGACCCGCTCCACTTTAAGGGGTAGAAAGAGTTCAAGCATACCTGTCGTTTCTTAAATTATTATTTACTCAAAGAGTGTGCCCAGGTTGTGGGAAAAGTGGGCATAGAACACAAAAGCCGACGAGTGACGTCACACAGGCGCAAAATCTCTAGCCTGAGAAAGAAATACTTTGATGAAAAAAGGCCGCGTAAGTCCCACTATCACCTTGTGAGCGAAGCGAAAGCGCTGAGGGGTCGCTCAGGTGCGGCCAATCAGTTGCGAAGCGGCGGCCACAGGGGCGCTTCTTCATGAGAGTAGTAAAGTTTTACATTAGATGCAGACACAATTCCGACCAACGAGCCGAACTAGCGATATATAAACGCACCACTGAAGACCTCAACCAAGGACACGTCGCCATTTTAACTACCTTAAGGAACAGCTGACACGCACCGTTGAGCGCTTATGCGATGGCATCCATCGTCCCAGCTCACGCTCTTTATTGGCAATCTTATCAGGACAGGCCTGGTAATGGCGCTCTGATAGAATAATGTTTGGTACTTCAAATGTCGAGTTTCTATTGGTTATGGTTGGCTTTGATCGAATGCTGCATAAAAGTTTTCAGTAGTACAGAGAAAGTACGCTGCTATGCGAGGCATCGACAGTCTTTTGCACAACTCAAAGGTGCAATTGAAACAGCGACAATTACATTAAACCGCGGCATAATAATGCTGTTGCATTGCTTAGTTTTTGTTCCCCTTATTTCTGGAAGCATGAAGTGTGGTGTCTATTCTGGCGCGTTCGTACAAAAGCCTTCAAGTGACTGTAAAGTAACATAGAAGGAAATATAGCTATGCGTCGGCGCTCAGTAAAAATTCCGAGTGCGATAGATAAAGACTGCTCATCCCGAATGCATCACACGGGAGGGAACACAAGGACAGGTCGAACGCCGATCACCAAAAGCATATTAATTGAAAGCGGCACCGAGATATGTCGGAAAGTAGGCAAAGAAGAAAGTAGAGAAAATCTCAGCAATCAGTATAAAAGTGAAACAATTCAAACTCTACTTTTGCATCGTCTGGTGGGGGGATGTCGCGCGGCACCTCAACGCTCCCGGAGGGCGCCTTTTCTACCCCGGGCTGCACCTGTCTGCGACACCTTCTCCTTTTCCCCCCGCTTATCACCTTGCCTGTGATTCATCGAACCCGGGGCTGTGCTTCTCGTCCCAGGGTCACGTGGCGAAAAGGACGTCAGCGGCGAAAGCAAGCAACCGTGTAAATTCCACACCCTAATTCCGCAGGTCGCGTCTCCGTACCTGCTTTTCCGAGCCCTTCGCGTTTCCCACAAACAAAGCGCTTAACCAGCTTCATGCTCTTTCGCTTCTGTGTGTGTCCTGGCATGTAGCTCCTCGCCCTGAGGTTCCTACAGCGTATGGATGCCCTGAGGCAGAATTCGATCGTGTCAGCTCATGTAATTGATTCCAACACCCTCTTCCTTATATTTTTTGTCGTCGTCTGGCCGCCTGTTTCTTACCATCTTTGTTTTAATTTTGTATTGTTCTATTGATTGTCATGGTGTACATAAAGAACGGGAAAATAAATCAGGTTCCTCTTTTATTTATCTGCTTCCTCCTTTAGGTTTCTTCGCAGAAACAAAGAACAACAAGGGCAAAAAGGACGAGGATAGCGACTCCCCGTCATTAGAGTGCACGCCGCCCGCCCTATTGATCTTAAGCCGCTCGGAAACGTATCCAGACGGTATTGGGAAAACAAGTTCGAAAGTCACGCATTTCCACGGCTAGTCTGTAGAACGCCTTCATGACACAACGCCTGCTAGCCTCTATACGCTCTGTTTCTTCAACGTAATTTATTTATGTAAGCTGGAGTTTTTTTGCTGGTATAATTATTTAGGTGTAAAAACTCCATAGCATGTCATCATAAAAAATGCGCACCATCGAGTTTACTTGGCTTACCCACGCCTATCTTACTTTAGTTACCTTGCACTCCATAATTTTTTTTCGCGCGCGCGTGTGTGGCAATTTTGAAGAGAATATTATTTGCGTGACTTCTGGTACAACTATCCTCCAAAGGTGCCACGAAACCTCAATGTACGAGATCTTGAGTGCTCTTGTTTTGCGGCCTTCGGTATTCTGCGCATAAACAGAGCACAGCCATGCAATTGAACACACATGCGAGTTCCTATATGCCTACCGCTATGTAACAAAAAAGGAGCTCGATATGTTGCCCGCATGCTGGCTGGTCACGTTGTTACGAAGACTTGCTGTTTTGGCAATGCCTTTTTTTCTCTCGGGTGATTCGTCACGTTCTAAACATTGTTTTCGTTTGGTTTTTCTTTGTCTAGGCATGTGCCATGTTGGAAAGACCTATGACGATTTTTTTTTCAAACGCAGGAGATCATCATCCGATCATTTACCATTTGTGGCAAATAAGCGTTTATACTACTGCTACAATGACACCTTTCTGTAGGAGCTTATAGCTTTCAAGTTTTCACACCGTTGGTGATAAAGAATTGAAGATGAAAGGTCGGCGATGAAGCTATAGAGCATAAAAAGGCGGTATAAGCTCGGACGCAATCCATAAATTTCGCTTAAAGCAGTACGGTGTAAAAGCGATGCAGTCTCTTTTGATGTGCAGCCGTCTTTCTTTATTCTATTCAAATATTCATGATTTTCTAATATTTGCTCTTCCAATCTTAGCAGACTCATCGTGATTCTGTTGACGCCTCTTCTCGTAACCTTTCAGCTCTCAAACTAATTTCTCTTCAAATATTGAAGAGGCGGCAATATTAAAACGCCGCTCACTAGAAAACTGCGCGAGCGAACGGCTCGCAGGAGAACCTTTGCGAAGATACGGTGTTAGTCGGAGATTGCGATTCGGCCGTCCCACCTTCTTTTTTTATTTTTGGTTTTTGCTGACATTGACCCTAGATTGGCGGCGGGATTCATTGTAGAAAATACTTTTCCTTTACAGATTCTTTCGCTATTTGCTTAAAGGAGAATAAAACAACTCACATTTTTGTTTAGAAGTATTTTTTCCTGCGTTCATGTCGGTTTGTAACGACATAACAAGAATCGAACACGAAAAAAAATATTCAGGTAGCGTTCCGTGTGCATCTTCCTTCATCCGTGTCTATTACTACATCAGTATGTCTCAGATAATCTATATAACAACAAAATCGCGATTCCACAAAAAAAAACCTTTCATTTGCTCTTGCCACTTTGTTTGAACTAGGATAACTTTGTGGAACAACAAGTCAATAAAACAGCGTCACAAAACCGGCCATTTTTACCTGCTTCGAAGCGCCAACAGCTCTTAGGGCAGCGAGCAGTCGACCGCCGTCGCTATGTCGAAGCGAGTGCGGAGACACCGAAGCGGACCGGGTACACGGCCGAAGGAACACGGCCGGAAACTTTCAATAACGTGCGTAGACAGCCACCCCGCCACCTGATCCCGCCATTACTTTTCCCCTTACAGGCGTCGCCGTCAACGAAGCCATGCATCAACTGCGGAACGCCGCTTTGGTCTTTCCTCGAGTTCCCTCTCCATCGGTGTAAGCCCCGACGCGACCGACCGATATTTCGGGCTAAGGGCGCATGCTTTTTAATAAAACCATGCGGCCGGCCCCGATTTCGAGGGGTCAGGCTTTGCCGCAGTTGCCGTCTTCGAGGCCGCCGTCCTCAGAATTGGTTTTACGCGGCGAGAAACTTTTTACGCCTACAGGTCATACCGTTTTTGTTTGAGAGGTTTCTTACGGATACGGAAACGAAGCCTTGGTGCACAAACCCGGTGATGTACCCAGAATTCACGCTTGCGTTCATTCTTGTCCCCTACGACCATTTACCGGCTTCACAAACGAGAACGTCCAGAAAGAAAACATGACCAACACATAAAAAGTCATCCTGCATACGTACGCAGCCTCAACAGTGAGTAAAAGGCCGGTGCCCTATGCTAAAAAGAGCTAAATACCAGTTACGAAGACCGCGAATTGTCTCGCAGTTGTTAACTTGGTGTCCTCAGGAATTAAATAAACAACGTGCAATAACAACCAGAACACATAGTTTTCCGAGAAGTTGAACAAGTGTAATACGGTTCCATCTTGCCTTGTCGTAGGTGAGCCATAGAGATATCTTCGACCAGATTAAAAAGAATCATGGGAAGACGAGATCTACACTTGTTCTAGATGCACCAGCACGTTCTTTTGGGGCACTAATCAGTTAAAAATGAATACTGCTTGGTGTCTTCAACAAGTGTGAGTCAAACACATTTTTTTTCTGTGCCTGTCGCCCTTTCCCTCTACCGGTGCAGCATCTTTCGCCCTATCGGTGCAGTAACAGACCGGGAACATACGTACATACGCACACAGCTTATTTGGCTTCGTCATGAATTCGCCCGTAACCTTCATGAGCTTTTACTCTACGCCCCGCATCCGAAACAGCACTGCAGCATAACAGTTGCGTTCGTAACGGTCTGGCTACTCAAAGTTACTCATAAAGACACCCTTGAAAACGGTCTCCGCAAACTGGTGTGCCGGTCTCGCCGACTTTCCCGCACTGACCCTACTATATACACCCTCAACATCTACCGTATGAACGATGCATATTTGGTGAGCATGACTTGCTAAACTGAGTGCTTTTTGCAAATGCGACCACAAGACTGGAACAGCGCCCTGTGTGTGAATTGCGACTTTGCCCTCATCCCATAATTACCGCCCCTCTTCGCTTTCTCCCCAGGGGTTGATGGCTTCTTGTTTTAACAAAGTGTTGCACTCCTCCATGCCTGCTCGGCGAGCCGCGTACAAAACCTACGTCGTGCTCCCACAATGGGCAGGCGCTGCTACAGACATTGTGCCCTTCTTTGTCGCTACACTACCACTCGTACCCCCCCCCCCCCCCCCCTGCTCTGCGCTCGTGGTGTACCATCGATCGTTATCACGTGTTCATTCCCTATTGCGGAGGCTTCAGAGAACGCGGGTACGTATCCTGTTGTTGTCGACATTGATAGTAGTTGCGAGCTAAAAGCGGCTCGTAAACAGATCTCCTGCATACACCCCGCGGAGACATCTCTAGTAGGAGGGGCGCTAAAGCCACATTTGGCGGGAATACCTTCCGCTCGCCGTTCACGACTAAGGTGAGCCTTTTCTTTACGACGCAACTATCCTCGACGGCATAAGAATTAGGTGCTAATAAAAATGGTGCTTGTAGTATCGACAGGATATTTATAGTTTACTTCAGTATTCCTGGTGAAACTTACTCGTTGTTTCATATGTTTTGCGGGCTACTTCTTAGGTTTTTTTTTTTTTTTTTCGCAAATAGCAAAGACGCCTAGGCAGGGAAACGCGTTCATTCTTTTCCCGTCATTTGTGTCTTTTTTGTAAGTTATCGCAGGTTTCGCGAATATTCCTATCATTACGTTCACCACTTAGTTTCCACCCTGAATTCCGTTTCCGTAAGCTAGAAGAAACGCTGGCGATAGCCAGTCCAAGCTATACGGCACCTCGTCGGTAGCCTGTTGTTTGAAATTCGACTGGGATTGTTTGATGCAATCTTTTTTAAAGGAATATATATCTCAAGCTTAATTCACTTTTAGTTTTGGTATAGTAACGACTGCATAATATCCCGGGAATTATCTCACAGTCGGCGGCGTCGGGTAAGAGCACAATGCTGAAAGGAAGCGGGCTTTCGATCAAAGCATGCAATTCAGATACACCGAGAGTCTTAGGGGAGGGCTCGCTGAAAATAGACCTTTTCGAGCGTTTTTCGTTACGGCGGCCTGAATCTTAACGTTGCCTGTAAAATAATAATGGAAAGTGGAAAATGACTATGCTGAACATGCTAAGATTGCAGTAGAGTAACCGGCAGTCCACATTCGCTAGTACTTCTGACGTGAACACTGGGGTATTGTGAATCGAACTTTGTACTGTGGGCTGTTGCACCGGTGGTGTACCCAGTCGTCGACGTTAGCCTGAGTTTGATCACTTCGATGCTCATGACGTTGTGATATTTCACTGGAACACTCTTCAGAACGCACGAATAGGAGTTCGCGCACAACTCCTGAAACAAGGTAAACTGCATTTAACTCGATGTATAACGCAAAGAAAGCTCGTGTCGTTTCACATCAAATTGGCTCTAACATTATGGCAACAAGAAGTCATCCTCAAAGTTTAATTCTCAAAGCTTCTGTCTGTGTTATTGTTTCAATCAGTGAAGCCGTCTTTTGCATGCTGCCCATATCCGAACGAAGAACAGGGATAAATATTCTACTTTTTCCTCGCTTCCAGAACAAATGAAAAGAACGTAAAGGGTAACGTATGACGTAGCGACATCTTAAACCCTCGAGCAGGGGAGATAGCTAATTATGTTCGCCATGTCCTCATTATGGTGCTGAGAGAGAGAGAGAGAGCGAGAAAACTTTATTTAGAACCAAAGGCGGTTCAGACAACCCAATTACAGGTCGTCTTCAGTGAATGGGGAACTCAGCTCTAGTGCGTTTTTGATGTATTGCACTAGAGCTAGCTGCTCCTCGAAGGTAGAGGCGAGAGTCAGCCAGGTTGGGTCAATGGGATATGGCAGCTGCGTTGGTGTGTGTAAGTGAGGAATGCTGGGAATGGTGTGAGGACATTCCCATAGGATATGTTGCTGATTAGGATATCCACCACAGTGTTGGCAGACTGGTGGTTCTTGTGCTCTTCCTCTAGAGAAAAGATATCGTCTAGCTGGGGTGCATGTCGTGTTAGTCTGTGCTTGTCTCAGTAATACTGATTGCTGCCTGTCTAGGTTAGGGTGAGGTGGACGTAATTCCCTTCTGTTTAGTTTAAGGTCTCTTAGTGTATTGTTCATGATGCCACGACAATTGGACCTCCCCAGGGAGATGTCCGGTGCCCGGATTCTTAACTCACGGGCGAGCGTGTCTGCCCGAACGTTGCCAAACATCTCCGCGTGGCCAGGTGTCCAAATAATATCGTAGTGATGATGACAGTGACTATTAAATAAATCTGCTGTATCTTTATTCATGTCATTCAGTATAATTTGCCTGCATGCTTCTTGGGAATCTGTGAAAATGATCACCGGGAGTTCTGTATCATGCGGACTATGCGGTGTGAAGGTATCGTGGTATCTAATGGCTCTGGCGATGGCGTGGAGTTCAATGCCTGCTGTGTTGATGTTGGCGCCACTTTTGAGAATGCAGGCTACTGTCGGATGAAGGTCTCAGCACTACGATGCTGTGCTTGCCTCTGCTGGAACTAATATCTACATAGTATATTGCTTGGCTTGTTGGAGATCTTTTCACAAGCTTCTGTAAAAAATTAACTCTTTGCCGTCTTCTGTCCTCATTCCTTTCGGGATCCATATTTCTGGGTAAAGGGGCGACTTTGAGTAGGTCTCGAGTTTTGCTGTCGAGAAATGGTCCCTTGACTTCCTGTGCCCCGTTTCGAGGTGTGGGATCAAAATTGATGCTGCTGAGGATGGTCCTGCCTTGCTCTGTTGACCGAAGTCTTTGAATTTGGTTTGCTAAATGAACTGAAACGATTAGCAGTCTGTCATTATACGTAGAAATGGCAAAACTAATTCAGAACAGCTGCGGGCCTTTACAGTCCCCGGAAATGTAGAAACCTTGCTTGGGCAGATTATTCCCATCTTCATTTGTGGGATGAGAAAAACTGTGTGTGCATGTGACACTGATATACTGCGTATTGAGCGAAGAAATCTAAAAGAAATGAATAAAATAGGCCCAGCAGCGACAGCAAGAACGCTAAAAAAATCATTATTGAGCAAAACAGTTTAAAGTTTTCAGATTTCAGAATAAACATTCGGCTTCCTTTCCTTCTGTTTACCTGGGCAAAGCAACGGCGCATTTGACCGTCTTGATTGGTGTAAAAGTAGGTCTTTCACTTCAGCAGCTGGGTTCGTAACTTTTCTGATGAGAAAGCGAATGACAAATTTCGATGAAGGTTCTCAGAAACTCCCGTTCAACTCGGAGACCGCGATCCTCCGAGAAGCCAAGCAGAAAGATCGGTACTGACTCGCAGCCTTCCGTACCACCCGTCTAAATGTTGAGCCAGAATGCAGACGGTTATTTTCCTGAATGGCCTAAGAATCCGGCTTCCTAATGCTGCTAGAATATCGCCGGCTTCTGGTTACGTTCCTCCTCCGATCTGCCCGCAGTGGCCAAGAGTGGCGGCGTAGCTTATCAGCGGCCAGCCAGGATGCCGAGCTAGCCTGTCCACGTCCCCAACGAGAGAGGCAGCCGTGCACTCAAGCGTCCGTACTTGAGCGGCGCCGCCTCCGTTCCTGGTAGTACTCAGGCATAAAAGAACTAAGCAAAAATTAAAAGCGGAGGCAATCGCAATGAACAGCCAGGAATGGTTACTCTGGGTGTCAAGGCTGGATCTTTCTGTTTTCCGTCGATAGCCACTCTTTTCCTTGGCTCCGCATATTCTTTCCCCGGAGTTTCTGCGCCCTGAAGCGTCACTCCCCAACCACCGCAACTAAGTTTTCGTCCTCAAAGTTTTCAACACCCCCTAACCAGATAAGTCTCTGACACGGGAGGAACGTTTGACAGACCTGGACGTGTAAGCTTGATTGTAAGCTTCATCTCAGCCTGCCTGCTTTGATACGTGGAATCACTTTCTGGCAGCTCGAGCAGTCAGACTCTCGTGATGCCTTCTTTTCGACTTGTATTCCCTTTCTCTTCCTCTCACATTTTTGCCATTGCTGCTATCTACGTGTTCCTTTTACTTTTCACCCGGCGTACATTGCCACCTGATAGCGATTTATTATAATAACGTGGTACTGTTAATTCCAGGTTTCGGATGCAATGAAAACGTACAAATATACACGTAACAACACGACACGACCACGTCTGAGCAATGGGCGCAACCATGTTGTGTGGAGGTGTGGGTTAGTCGTGCTTCACGATATCGTAATGTTTGTACACCAATGTTGGCCACAATACACATTCCTTTGCATATACTTGTTTCTTGGTCTCCCTCAACCAGACGTGTGCCCTAACAGCAGCACCTGTAGTTGAATAAAGATTTTATACATTCATTGATGATAGTTGGGTTTTATTGGCGCAAGGCCGACTATGGGCAAAGAGCGCCAAAGAAGAAGTTACTGAATTATGATGAGACCATAAGTTCTAAAACGTGTGACTAAAAGTAAAGGTGATGCAAAACAAAAGACAATGGAGATGGCTGGTGTATAGGGCCAGGGTGATTACACATGATATGACAAGAGCTGCAGAAAGTTTACCTCAGCTAAAAACTTAAAAACACGTTGACTAGAAAACATTGGTTCGTCGGCTAAAAAGTATGATGGGTGCAAAGGAATGTGTCGTCTGTATAATTCAGGGAAATGTTTGTGTCGTGTTGTGTCAAGTGCCTTGCATGTGATTAGTATGTGGACTACGGATAGGCCCTTTCCACACCTGCTACACGTGGGTCCCGAAGTTCCAGTGAGCAGGTGGGAGTGCGTAACATGTGTGTGGCCTATCCGCAGCCTAGCCAGGGCGACTTCAGTGTATTTGTTGTGTGAGTCAGTTATGTAGCGTCCAAGTTGTGGTTTTATTACGTGTAGTTTGTTGTCTGTTTGTTGACTCCAGTGTAATTGCCATGTGTTACGAAGCTGTCGTCTGATGTGTGTCTTTAGGTCGGTGTAAGGTACTGTTGTAACGTCAACTGTAGTCATGAGAGCAGCATCACCAGCCATTTGGTCGGCGGCCTCATTGCCAGGGATTCCACAATGCCCTGGTACCCAGCATATAGTTATTTCAAGATTTGAGGCATATGCAGACATTAGTACCTTGAAAAGAGCATTTATGACATAGTTTTTAGATGACTTTCCGGATGACAGTGCCTGTACAACGCTTAGAGAATCTGTGTAGATGATGGACTTTGGAATTTTATGTTCGAGGATGTGGTTTGAAACGAGTAAAATGCCATAGGCTTCTGCCGTGTAAATACTGCTATGAAAATTCATTGTTTTAGTTACGGTAAAATTTGGTCCGTGCGCTGCACAAGATACAGTAAAACCAGTTTTCGACGCGTCGCTATAGAATTCTGCGCACCTGTACTTGTCCTGCAGGAACAGGAAGTGCTGCAGAATTGCACTTCTGGGAGCCCTATTTTTTTCTACTAATGTGAATGATAAGTCGCATGATATAGGATGTAGATGCCATGGTGGAATTAAATTATGGATGGGTGTCTTGTGCGTGTCTGAAAGAGGGACCGTGAGTGCAGAAGCCTCCTCCCTAACTCTGAGAGAGAAAGGTAAGGAAATGGATGGCCTGTTTAAAAAGAGTTGCAAGTTTGATGTATTGTTCATGATAGGATTAAAAGGATGGTTGGTAAGGGATACAATCTTAGATGCATATAGCAGATCAACATACTCCCGCTGATGCCCTAGACACCACTTGTCGCACTCGACATAAAGGCTTTCGACAGGGCTAGTGCGGAAAGCGCCGCATGAGAGGCGAAGGCCAAGATGCAGCACTGGGTCGAGCATTCTCAGTGCGGTCTTTGTCGCCGACCCATACACGACGCTGCCGTAGTCGAGCCGAGACCCCACCAACGCCGTGTACAGGCGCAGCAGGAGTTGTTTGTCGGCCCCATAAGATTGATGTGAAAGAACCTTAAGAATGTTCATTGATTTTAGGCATTTACATTTGAGCTGTTTGATATGAGGGATGAATGTAAGTTTTTCATCGAATAAAATGCCTAAAAACTTGTGCTCCTTGTTCACAGGAATACGCACATTCGCAAGAGTGATGTCTGGGTCCGGGTGGACCCCACGCTTCCTGGAGAATACAACACAAGAGCTCTTTCCAGGATTAATTTTAAAACCATTCTTGTCTGCCCAGCTGGCAAGTTTTTTAACACCAAGCTGGACCTGACGTTCACAGATTGACATATTACAAGATTTAAAAGATATCTGTACGTCGTCTACATACATAGAGTAAGAAATGGTGGGTGGCAATGCCTTCCCAAGAGAGTTCATTTTAATTATAAAAAGAGTACAGCTTAAAACTCCACCTTGGGGCACGCCGTTTTCTTGCACATGAATCCTTGACAGTGCGCTACCAACTCTCACGCGAAACGTTCTGTGGGACAGATAACTAGCCAGAGTGTTGAGCATATGGCCCGAAACACCGAAAGACTTCAGGTCACTGAGGATCCCGTAGCGCCAAGCGGTGTCGTAGGCCTTCTCGAGGTCAAAAAACACAGTCACGACATACTGTTTATGCACGAAGGCATCCTTAATGTAAGATTCAAGAGCTACGAGTTGATCATTCGTGGATCGCCCCGCCCTGAAGCCTGCCTGGCAGCTCTCCAGAAGACCGTTGTACTCAAGGAAGTACACGAGCCTGCGGTTTATCATCTTCTCGAAGAGCTTGCACAGGCAGCTCGTCAAGGCAATAGGACGGTAACTTGAGGGGGACGACGGGTCCTTTCCCTCCTTCAGGAAAGCTACAACTATAGCCTCCTTCCAAGAGTTTGGAATGTGCCCCGAAAGCCAAATCTTGTTATAGAGGTGTAAGAGTGTTAGAAGAGTGTCTGCGTGCAGGTGTTGTATCATTGTGTATGTGATGTTGTCTGGGCCTGGAGCGGAGGGTTTACACGTGCTCAGAGCAGCCCTCAGCTCATGTAGTGAAAACAGAGAGTTGTAAGAAGTCTGTGATTTGTTGTTGTCGTGTAGGGACTTCTTTTCACAAGAGGATTTATGTTTCAAGAAAGTGTTCGTGTAGTGTGCTGAACTGGACACGTGCTGGAAGTGTTGTGCGAGTGTGTCAGCCTGGTCTTCCAGAGTGTCCCCTGTTGTGCTAACCAGGGGCAGGCTGTGTGTCTGTTGTCCTTTTAGCTTGCGTATACGTGTCCATACTTTCCGTGTGTCTGTGTAGGAGTTAACTGATGTTATGAATGTACGCCAACTATCGCGTTTTGCCTCACGGCGCACACGTTTTCCGAACGCCTTGGCCCGTTTGAACAAGAGGAGGTTACTCGACGTGGGGTACCGACGAAGGATACCCCACGCCTTGTTCTGGGCCTCTCGTGCCCGCCTACAGTTCTCATTCCACCACGGCCTCCGCTGGTTGCGCGGGGCACCAGAGGTGTGGGGAATGGACCTTTCGGCGGCGTCGAGGATGTGCGCCGTGAGCAGTTGGGTAGCTTCTTCGACGTGTAGGTGTCCTATGGATGTGTGGTGTAGTTTGGATGTCTCTGTAAATGTATTCCAGTTAGCTCTTGCTTCATTAAACCTTTTATGGGAAGATAGACTGCTCGGGCCTGTACCTATATGCGTTAATGAAGTGGGGAAATGGTCACTACCACATGGGTCTGTGCCCACGCCCCATTCGAGACATGGAAAGAGAATTGCAGAACCAATAGCCAAGTCAAGACATGAGTATGTGTTATGTCCTATGTTATGGTATGTAGGCTGTTTATTGTTGAAAAGGCATGCTCCAGAAGATGTAAGGAATTTTTCCAACAGGCGACCTCGGGCATCCGTTCTGGAAGAGCCCCAAAGAGAGTTGTGAGCATTAAGGTCGCCTGTTAAGATGTATGGTTCAGGAAGCTGGTCAACCAGCGCCTCGAAGTCAGAGCTCGAGAGTGAGACATCAGGAGGAATGTATATGGAGCATACCGTTATCAACCTATTAAATATTATTGTTAGAATTGCTACAGCCTCAAGGACAGTGTTCAAGGTGACAGGGTGGCATGCTAAGGATTTGCGGGCAATTATGGCCACACCGCCAGAAGAGTGTGTGCAGCCATCCCTGTCTTTCCTGTATACCAGGTAACTATTCAAGAAATTTGTGTGTTTGGAATTAAGATGTGTTTCCTGGACACACATTAAACTTGGCTGATTGGCATGCAGAATCTCATGCACGTCGTCAAGATTATTCAGAAGGCCTCTGCAGTTCCATTGAACAATGTTTTCTCTTCCCATTATGATGTGTTAGAGCTACTGGAGTGTGATTATTTATGTAGGGTCTTTCGGGGCTTGCACTCTTGGAAGGGGTTTTCTGACCTTCTCTACTGACCTGGACGTCGCAGCCCGTTCCTTCCGCTGCGATGAAAGCCGGAAGGGCTCGACGTCCATGTCGTCATCTGACGGCAAGGGGGTGGCCAGCGGACTGGGCCCCCTTGACGTGGTACCCTTTCGGGTGTTCTTTGCCTGCGCTTTCACCACATTCACCACATTCACCACATTCACCACATTCATTCACCACACTTTATTTGTTCATCGTACTTGAAGAAGGAATCCTTTCGATAGTGGCGCTGATATCACGAGCTATTTTTAAGGATTCCCCCTCCCTCTGTCTGTCTGCATCAAAGCATTTTTGCTTTGACACCATAGAATCAATGCAGGGAACTCGTGAATTAAATTCATTAATACTTTTATCTCCCTTAAATTCAATGGCAATGCCAATAATAGACCACACAAATAAGACTGCTGGGCTTCTAGCGCCTTGAAAATGCCCCTCATTTATTAAAACAATCCGGGAAAACAGCTTTGTTTCCCCAGCTCCCCTGAAACAAGACAGAAATTTTGCTGCAGCAAAAGGAGCAGCTCTTCCGGAATCGCACTTTTCAAAATATCGCTTTAGACTTCGAATTTAATTATACGAAGTTAAGCAGTAGTCGTTATTATGTCTCACTAATCTCATCGAATGCTACGGTCGGTACAACAGGCACCAAATAAAAAAACTAAAGCAGCTAGAAAACGTTCTTTTTTATTTTTGCTTGGGATTAAAACTATCACTCCTTTAAAAACTGCCGTTACAAAGTGTTTTCACTCAATAGCAAGCCGTGTATTAGGTGTGCTTCGGTCATAATGAACGACACTTGCCCTTAGACTTTTATTTTTTTTCCAGGACCCAAGTAACTGGAAGTGGCTACACCTCATCTTACTGAGAGACCAGACACACGAGGTTAACCTTGAGAATTTAAGGCACTCATGAGCCAGGCTTAAAAATTCAAAGTCAGGCAAGCCTTGTCTTTTTTTTTTTTTTCAAGAGAGGGCTTAGTGGCTTATCCTTTTTCGCAAGCCGGTGTCTTTGCTTGTAACTCGTACGTATGGTGATAATTAAGATTAGGTCCGCCGCGTGTTTCCCGAAAGTCGCTTTTTGCCCTGACTCAGTGGCACGCGAGGGTCATTACGAGTGCTTTTATGTTAGCAGAAACTTTGCGTTAATTTTTTATATATATCCTTTCTCGAAATAAGTTGCGGCATCCAGATTTATTAGGCTACAGCTAACGTATCCCCGTTTTTCCGGAGCGAAACAAACTCTGGTGCACTCGGCTCCCCAACATGTTGTCTTTACGAACGCTATACCATCCGTGCCCACAGATCATGGTGCGCTTTTAATCGGGCAGCCTCATAGCCAGATCTGCCGCCATCAGAAGAAAGCGCCATCATCCGGTCATGGTTAGTTTCATGCATGAATAGCGCTAGATTCGCGAGAGAATGGGGGCAGACGATTTAAGTAAGAAGAAATAAAATATTGAATTTCGGTGTGGAACAACGGTATATATGTAATAGTAAACCAAATGGACACGCGGTAATACAAAGGGTGTTACCTTTTTTTCGGTTACGTTGCTAGTGTAAATATTCTCGCCTCGTCTTTACCGTCAAACAAAAATCGGTGCCATCACGATAGGTGCATTTCGAAATTAAAAGCTGTGGACCGAAACTCGGCATTGGGGCATTTCCATATACTTTGGCGCATTCGCAACTGAATCCTCGTCGTCGTGATTTCTTTAAGGCTGACCGGGCGGATTTGACCGGCAGTGTTCGGTTTAAAACACGCCGAACACCTTCGAATTATTTGCCTTATTGCATGGGCAATAGTTTGCTCATGTTGGAAAAAATGATGCTCATGTTGGAAAAAATGATGCTCAGGTTGGAAAAAATGACAATCTGAATGACAGATGACGTGAAGAAGAGCTGGAAGCGGTGGCGCTGCCTTCAAGCAGCTGCCGGTCGAGTTAATTGGGAAGTGGTGTAAAATTGGGCGTGAAGCGAGTGCAGGCCGAGTAGGAGCAAAAGAAGCTGGAATGGGAAAGGCGGCAAGGCAATGCCGATACTGGCCAACAGCGAAAAGAATTGCAGGCAACAAAATGCCGCTACTTAAATGCGAAAACGTTACTCCTGAGGCAGTTAGAACGCAACACGGTTGCCACGGCATGCGAGGGTTGGGCTTGGGCTTTTAAAGGCGGATCAAGGCGTCCGCGTCAAGCAGAGCCTCAAGTTCCTGATGGGGAGGAATGTGATGCTCACGTACTGTTCAAGGTCCACCATTGTATCTGCCACTGTTTATTTTTTCTTGTTCAAACAAATCTGACGTAAAATTTGGCCCAAGAAAGCTGTGTTTTGCTTACGTACTCATACTTTGCGTATTTCTGCCCAAGGACACTTGTACGCTAAGTAATATTGACGTGCGTGATACGTGCTCCAAGTAGTTGCGTTTGAGAAGTGCAGCCCCGTCCTGCGGCAATCAAACCCAGACTTTTCACGAGCGCGTCGCATGTTAAGGTGAAAAGTATTGAACTCCTTTTTTTCGCTCCTTCTAGCTCTAATACCACTGTCCACACGCCACGCAAGGCGGAGGAGGCAATGTGTATTTGTCGTCTTCCTTTTGGATCCTGAAGGACCGAACCACTTAATCCCCAGATCACACCCGCCTCCACGTTGCCCACCAACTTTCGTCTCTTCCCAAACCCCTTCCACCGCATTGCAGAAGACGAGAAATGAGGGAAATAAAAATTTTAAACAGTCAACCATTAAAAGAAAGAGGTTATTACTATATGAAACACTATTTGGGAATGCTTTCTGCGATATTAAAGAATTGAAGTTCTTAGATTCTCATTCGGTGGTGCCATATCGTCGTATAAATCCTCCGCCGTCGGCTACACGTCGCTAACGAACGGTTCGCATGCCTTTCGCAGAAAAAAAGAACCGAATGTCGCGTAAACGGGGCGGCGTTTTCGAGAGCGAAGCGAAGGAAGGCACTGGCGGGCTGAGATGCTTCCCTGCGTGGTCATGCCTGCATATTTTGAGAATACCTTGCGACAGTGCTGTCTTTTTTGCCACGTGAAATGCGGATACGTATGGGACTTGAAAGCTGTTCTAATGGTGAAACACGAAACAGGTCTTTACCGTAGCAAACCAGAGCTCTAGACTGAAACTCTGGCGTCCAAACTTTCACGCTCAAGGAGGATTTCGCTATACTCTGTCATTACTTCCGTGTACTCTTTAGAGAGTTTGGTGAGGTTAGTTTTTTCTAGACCATTCTTGATCAGCCCTCAGGTATACGCCCACTCAATACGGCTGCCGATCGCTGTTTCTGAAACCGTGCCACGTGATTTCAGACTTAAACTTTGCAAATTATTTGGTAGCGAGCCAAATATAGCGAATGAGATGGGAAAACCCAAATGAGCTTTTTTATAAAGCAAATGGTATAAGATATCTGATAATTATAAATGAAATGCATTGTAACTCCTCTCAAGCACATACTATTTATATAAGCTGCCCGCATTCAACTTTTAAGGATATTTACCTAAGTTTTCTACTAACTATTTAGGTATTAAAAAATTTACACCATCTTCCCGCGAGGGGAACCATGGGGTAGATGCGACGCATCGGGGGTTGCCGTTGCGTTTCCGATATGTTAGCGATGTCAGCGTGTGGATTGCTGTTGTTGTGTATCCTATTTACGCAGCATGTTCACCCCCGATGCGTCGCATCTACCCCATGGTTCCCCTCGCGGGAAGATGGTGTAAATTTTTAACCGAGCGCAAGCGGCGCGCTAACGCACAGCTGGCACGGCGACGGGAGCGAGCGCAACCGAGCGCAAGCTGCGCACTGACCGCGCTGACGCACAGATGGCGCTGCGGTGAGAGCGGCGGAGCGCGCAGCTGCCGCGGCGAGGAGAATGGGGGAGAGATGCGGACCACGCCGCGACAACGACGCGGGGCAAGGCGAGTTAAAGAGATGCGTTCATCTAAAACATATGCTTTTGAAAAAAAAAAAACGAGTTTTTGTGTAAGTTACGATTGCAGTTAAATATATGGCATTATTTTACAAGTGCCGCCAGAACGTTCACGCAAGTGAACGCAAGAGCGCTTATTCAAGTTCGCCGTCGGTGTATACTTACCCGGCGACCACCAGCAGAGATCAGAGATTTTAGCCGCAATCTTCTACGCGACCCTTCCCGACATCAATTGCGCAATGATCGCGATGTTCAGAAATTACTCGAGCACACGTTCCGTCAAATGGCAGCTCTACCCTGGCCCGGAACTTTGTAGGCGGCCCTATGGCGCCTTTTGTGACGTGTCTGAGTCTCTGCGCAGCCACGAGCACAATTCACAAATCCCCAACCCCTTTCAATGACGTTCAACATGCTTTCAATGTTCAACTCCCTTCCAATGTGACTTCAGTGTACCTTCAATCCTAACAAACCAACTCCCGGGATCACATCCCGTGATCCAGCGGGTTGGAGATGTACATAATTTAAGAATATGCAGCAGCGAGCACAAAAGTTACGATTAACATGAGAAAAACGATCTGACGATGTAGTAGCGTGAGCATACAATTTCTATGTGTGCCCCTTGCCACGTTCTCTCCTCTGATCTTGATGATGGTTGGATGTTAATGGCGCAAGGCCAACTAGGGCAAAGAGCGCCAAAACAGTGGTTAAATATGAGAGGTGAGAACTTAGACACTGAAATCAATAAGCAAGAACAAAAGTAAAATCAATAAAAGACAGTGAGGATGGCTGGTGCAAAGGGCCAGATTTCATGATGCGGGATGGGAAATGAGGTTTAAAAACTTGACTTCTGACAAATACTCAAACACACGTTTGACGGAAACAATGGCATCGTCACCTAGGAAAAAAGATGGATGTAGGGGAATCTGTTGTCTGTAGAGTTCTCTGAAGTGTTTGTGTCGTGTTGTGTGAAGTGCCTTGCATGTGATTAGTATGTGCACTACGGATAGGGCCTCTCCGCACCTGCCGCACTGGGGTCTAGGAGATCCCGTCAGCAGATACGAGTGCGTTGCATGGGTGTGCCCTATCCGCAGCCTACCCAAGGCGACTTCCGTGTGTCTGTTGTGCGAGTCAGATGTGTACCGTCCCAAGTGTGGCTTTATTACATGTAGTTTGTTGTCTGTCTGTTCATTCCAGTGTGTTTGCCATGTTCTGCGCAAGTGTTGTCTTATGTGTGGCTTGAGGTCTGTGTAAGGTAGTGTTATTATGTCTACTGTGTTTCGGAGTGCAGCATTGGCGGCCATTTCATCCGCCAGTTCATTTCCGCCGATGCCAGAGTGGCCTGGCACCCAACACACAGTCACCTCAAGGTTTGAAGAATATGCCAGCACAATTGATTTCAAGACAAGGTTAACTACATGGTTTTTCGAGGACTCTCCGGATGACAATGTACGGACGACACTCAGTGAATCTGTATAGATGATGGATTTAGGAATATGATGTTCAACTATGTGACTTACAACAAGAAAAATGCCATATGTTTCTGCCGTAAAAATACTTGTCTTTACATTCATGGTTCTATATGCTTCAAAATTCGGCCCATGCGCCGCACAAGACACTGCAGTGAACGTTTTCGATGCATCGCTGAAAAACTCTGCAGCCTTGTATTTATCCTGCACATACATGAAATGCTGCAGAATCCCACTTTTCGGTGTCCTGTTCTTATTGTATTTTAAGAAAGACAAGTCACATGCAACAGGACGAAGATGCCATGGTGCTACAAGATCAGTGATAGATGACTTGAATGTGTCTACAAAGGAGACCTCATGAATAGTGACCTCGTCCCTTACTCTGAGCGAGAAGGGAACAGGAATGGACGGGCGATTTAAAAAGAGTTTTGATGTGGATGTATCATTAAAAACCGGTTTAAAAGGATGGTTGTCCATTGATGAAATTTTAGAGGCATATAACAAGTCAACATAGGTTCGCTGGTGTGATAAGCACCATTTGTCACACTCTGCGTAAAGACTCTGTACAGGGCTCGTACGGAATGCGCCACAAGAGAGGCGAAGCCCCAAGTGAAGCACTGGGCCGAGCATTTTAAGTGCTGTTTTAGTGGCTGACCCATACACAACACTCCCATAGTCCAATCTAGACCCCACTAGACTTGTGAAAATACGTAACAGGAGTTGCTTATCCGTTCCATACGACTGGTGGGGCAAGATTTTAAGAATGTTGAGAGCCTTTAGACATTTATGTTTCAATTGTTTAATGTGAGGGATGAACGTAAGCCTTTCATCCAGCACCACACCTAAAAACTTGTGTTCCTTCCTCACAGGAATCGATACGCCATTAAGGATAATGTCTGGGTCCAGATGGATCCCACGCCTCCTGCAAAAGACAACACAGGTGCTTTTTTCTGGGTTAACTTTAAAACCGTTCTTGTCTGCCCAGCTGGCAAGTTTTTTGACACCGAGCTGGACTTGACGCTCACAGATGGACATATTACATGATTTAAAAGATAGCTGGATGTCGTCTACATACATTGAATAAGAAATTGTAGGTGGCAATGCCTTCCCAAGGGAGTTCATTTTAACTATGAACAGAGTGCAGCTTAGCACTCCACCTTGCGGAACGCCGTTTTCTTGCACATGAACTCTTGAGAGTGCGCTACCTACTCTCACGCGAAACGTTCTTTCGGACAAATAACTAGCAAGGGTGTTGAGCATATGGCCCGAAACACCGAAAGACTTTAGGTCACTTAGGATCCCGTAACGCCAAGCGGTGTCATAGGCCTTCTCAAGGTCAAAAAATACCGTTATGCAAAACTGTTTGTGGATGAAAGCGTCCTTTATGTATGATTCAAGGGCGACAAGTTGGTCATTTGTAGATCGCCCCGCCCTGAAGCCTGCCTGGCAGCCCTCGAGAAGACCGTTGTACTCAAGGAAGTACACAAGTCTCCTGTTTATCATCTTCTCGAAGAGCTTGCAAAGGCAGCTTGTAAGGGCGATGGGCCGATAGCTAGCAGGAGAGGAAGGGTCCTTTCCTTCCTTCAGGAAAGCCACTACTATGGCCTCCCGCCAAGAGCGAGGAATGTGCCCCGAAAGCCATATGTTGTTGTATAGATGTAGGAGTGTTTCAAGAGTGTTTGGGTGTAGGTGTTGTATCATGGTGTATGTGATTTTGTCTGCACCTGGAGCTGAAGGCTTACATGTGCTCAGAGCAACCTTCAGCTCATGAATTGAAAAAGGAGAATTGTAAGAAGTGTGCGACTTCTTGCTATCACGCAGGGACTTCTTTTCCGCAGACGTTTTGTGCTTCATGAAAGTGTTTGTGTAGTGTGATGAGCTGGACACGTGTTCGAAGTGTTGTGCAAGTGTGTTGGCCTGGTCTTCGAGTGTGTCCCCTGTTGTGCTAACCAGGGGCAGGCTGTTTTTTTGTTGTCCTTTCAGCTTGCGTATTCGTGTCCAGACTATGTGTGTATCAGTGTATGAGTTGATGGAGGTGAGGAAGGTGTGCCAACTCTCCCTTTTCGCCTCACGACGCACTCGCTTCCCTAAAGCCTTTGCCCGTTTAAAAGAAATGTTATTATCTGACGTGGGGTACCGGCGAAGGACACCCCACGCCTTGTTCTGGGCCTGTCGCGCCCGCCTGCAGTCCTCGTTCCACCAGGGCCTCCTTGGGCTGCGGGACCCACTGGAGGCCTGGGGAATGGACTTTTCGGCGGCGTCGAGGATGTGCGCCGTGACGAGTTGGGCGGCTTCCTCCACGTGTAGGTGTTTTATGGTTGTGTGGTGTAGTTTAGATGTTTCTGTGAATGTACTCCAGTTTGCTTTGGATTCATTAAACCTGTTATGGGAAGATGGACTGCTCGGGCCTATACCTATATACGTTAATGAAGTGGGGAAATGGTCACTACCATATGGGTCCGTGCCCACACCCCACTCAAGACATGGAAAGAGAACTGCGGAACCAATACCCAAGTCAAGATGAGAGTATGTATTGTGTCCTAAGTTATGATATGTAGGCTGTCTTTTGTTGAAAAGGCATGCTCCGGAGGATGTAAGAAACTTCTCCAACAGGCGACCTCGGGCATCCGTTCTGGAGGAGCCCCAAAGAGAGTTGTGTGCATTAAGGTCGCCTGTTAGGATGTACGGTTCGGGCAGCTGGTCGACCAGCGCCTCGAAGTCAGAGCTCAAAAGTGTGACATCAGGAGGAATGTATATAGAGCATACCGTTATCAACCTATTAAAAATTATTGTGCGTATTGCTACAGCCTCAGGGACGGTGTTGAGAGCGACAGGGTGGCATGCTAGGGATTTCCGGGCTATTATGGCTACACCACCCGAAGAGTGTGTGCAGCCATCCCTGTCCTTTCTGAAGACCATGTACCTATTTAAGAAATTTGTGTGCTTGGAATTCAAATGCGTCTCCTGAAGACACATCACACTTGGCTGATTAGCATGCAGTATTTCGTATACATCGTCAAGATTTTTAAGAAGGCCTCTACAGTTCCATTGAATTATGTTTTCTCTTCCCATTATTTAGTGTGAGAGCTACTGGAGTGTGTGTGTTTGTTTATGTGTCGTCTTTCGGGGCTGTGACTCTCGCCTTTTTTGGCTTGTCGGGAGGCTTTGGCGTCGGGACGCGTTCCTTGCGCTGCGTTGCAGGCAGGAACGGCCCGACATCCATCTCGTCGTCGGATGTCCGAGGGGTGCCCGACGGACCGAGCCCCCTGGACTTGGCCCCCCCTCGGGAGCCCTTCGTTTGAGCCGCCACCGCCGAGGGCGTTCGGGGCGCCAGAGGTGGCACAGGCGGTGCGGTGGCGGTGGGAACCGGTGCGGGGCCCGTGGTGTCCATCACCTCTGTACCCTCCAACGCACTGGAGGGCGGGGAGACAGAGGCGGGAGCGGCACCGGTCCCGACGGAAGAGGTTGCCACCACAACCGCTGCTGCCTCAGCAAGCGGCGTGGTGGCGGGTTGGGCTGCCAGAGGCAACCCAGGGGGGGGGCGGGCGAGGGACCAGGTCAGACTCGCTGAACTGGGTCCCTGTGGAAACGAGACGCCGCTCCGCCCCCCGGCGAGCGGCGTCGGCGTACCTCCCCAGGGGGAAAGAGGCGAACCTCTTTCGCGCCTCTGGGAAGGTGATGTTTTCAGTGACTTTGATGTTGATGATTTTCTTTTCTAGTTGAAATTTTTCGCACTTGCGGGAGTATGCCGCATGCGGCCCCCCGCAGTTTACACAAGTGAGAGTTTCGGCTGAGCAGTTCTCGCTCGGATGATCGTGCGCCGCGCACTTTGCACACGTCGTTCGGCCACGGCAAGAGTTCGTACCATGCCCGAACCGCTGGCACTTAAAACAGCGCCGCGGGTTCGGGATGTACGGACGGATGGAGCAACGGATAAAACCTGCATTTATGTATTGTGGAAGAATTGAGCGGTCAAAAGTCAAGATAATGTGTTTGGTGGGAATCTCCTTGTCGTCTCTGCGGATGGTGATGCGTCTCACGGCAGTGACGCCCTGATCCTTCAAGCCGGCAAGGAGATCCGCATCGGTTTCGTTCAGGAGGTCTGTCTCGGATATCACACCCTGCGAGCTGTTGAGGCTCCGATGGGGTGTGACCCGGATGTCCAGATCAGCCAGTCTAGTCTGAGCTAGGAGCTTTGCAGACTGCTGCTTGTCATTTATTTCAATTAAGAGTTCACCAGACCTTTGTTTTTTGCATTTATATGATTTTCCTACTATGGCTTCAAGATACTTGGCGATCAAGAAGACTGACTGAGATGCAAGAGGGTGGGTTGGATTGAGGGATTCCATCACAAGAAATCGAGAAAAATGGTCCGGTTCAGGAAAGGTTAACGACGGCAACGGAGGAAAGGATACTTCGGTGCGGCCCCTTTTCAGGGACCGATCACGGTTGGGGGGGGGGTTTTAGACAATACCATAAAGCATAGTATAAAAGCAGGGAGACGGGGGTACTTTCTTCCACAACCTTACCCTGATAGCTGAGGAGGTCCCGGAGCTCCCTGCCTGGTAAACAGACAGGGAGCCCATCCGCCGGAGCTTGACCTGGGCTCCGACGGCCACCGTTAGAGGTTTCTACCCTTCACCTTAAAAACACATCACCACGGTTGGATCAAGCTTATGTTTGGGGGCTCGGGGTCCGCGGTATCGCCAGTACCGTCACCTAGATTACTCAAGGTGCCCCGTGCGGGGTCTCCTCTGATCTTATGCTGTACCGCTGAAATCAAGCATGGAAAAAAGCGAGATGAAAAGGTGGAAATAACGGTCCTTTCCTGCGGTTTCATGGGATAGACGACAGGCAGCGTCATATTTTTCACGCGCGGAGAGTTAACCGCCCCGGAGGAGCGAGGTTCTCTCTGAGAATCGGTTACGTACTCCATTGCGCAATCATGTCGTTGCTCGCGATGAGAAGATTTTAAGTTTCTAAGTGGGCGTTTAAAATGAAATGCGTCGATTATCTCGTTTATTTACCGAAGATACGAATGCTGCGTGCGTGTCTAAACGCGAGTTTTCGGCCATAACCAACTTTAAACATTACTTCAAGACTCATTGTTTATATTATAGGCCTTCGACAACAGTGCACCCACTCAAAACTCACGCGTAGTACCGACAAATAGCAATCCTGACAGAGGAAGCACACTCTGCCCAGAGTATAGGCTTGCAATACCTCCGCGGTTCTGTTATTATTGCAGTTTTTGCTCCTTTTCATGCTCGCTCAGGGTTGATGCACTATTTCAGTTATGTAATATTAGTAAGGCCTTCACAGCTTCAAGAAAGAGTCACTGTCGAAGAAAATTGCGCTACTTCCTGCGTCTGCGTTTAACTGCGGCCCGTGGGCGCCGACTTCGGCAGGACCCGTCAAAAGCAGACCTCTGCTGCGGCGCCGGGCACGGCCCGAGCGCCCGCCGATGGTGGCATTGCCTCCAGCGGCATCGCCTCCAGCGGCCACAGGTCGGTGATAAATGCGCCATTTTGCGGCTCCGTTCGCGCTGTCGGAGCTGCGTTTTGGACCCGATAAGGTTCCCCGTTTCTCCTTGCCCTGGCAACAAACGAGAGCGGTGTTGAAACAGGTCGTTTGTGGTACTGAGTCGCCAGTGCTGTTAGTATGCATGAAGGACCTTTGTTGAAAGCACCACTCTCCTCCTCGTCCTCCTCCTATTTTTTGACTTCTTGTGTTATTTTTCTACAATACCCTGCCATCCGCTAGTTCTTGTTTTGTTGTGGTAAACAGCGTGTTCCGTCATCCATGAGCTGGCCTTTTCGACAAGAGAAATAGTTTCCGAAATTGAATCGCGCTTACCACGCGTCACTGTGTCTTCTCCCCGCCAAGTTGTTTTTAAGGGGACATTCAGATTCTACGAAAGCAAACTGGTTAAATTGTGAACTAAATATGAACGCGAAATATGTTTGATCACCTTATGGATAGTCTTTAAAACCCTACTGTTAATTTCTGTGGCGTTAGTAACGATGTGCCCTAAAGCTCTTTTCAGTGCGGGAGCGGTATAGGCGTACCGTTCCTGAAACAGAATAAAGCCATTCCACTCAATGTGAAAGCTGCCGGAAGTGCAGAGCAGTGATTTGCCATAGTGGGCTGTAGCGCCGTTATCCGCTCACCACCGAACGCAAATGAAATTTACCGCCTCCGCAGTGCTAGCGCGTCCCCTGCCTGAAACTGCGCCAGCGGGAGTTCTGTTTTTTTTTTTTTTTTTGCTTGCTTTTCCTCCCGTATGTGCCGGCTTTGCCCTGCCACTTTTTTTTTTGCTTACTATCCTAAAAAACCAACCCAACGAGCGTTCCTAACAAGATGAACGCGGGCTCTGCCGGTTAATTACGTATATTTGCCCCGAATGTACCTACAAGTTTTCTTTCCGCTAAACAGCGGGGACATGTCGGACAAGCGCCAGCCGTTCACAAATTTCGAACGCTTATGACTGTGTACACCGCTTGGCTTTCGAAGCCTCTGGGTTATGCCGCGATGACAGTGGCTACGACGGAACACCGGCTCTACTTAGATCCAGCGAGCGAGCTACGACTACAAGGCGCGGCCCTAAAATGCTCTTAACTTAAAAAGCCACGGTACCGAAGCATCCAGAGCCTCTTGAGACAAACAGTGCCGATCCAGCGAGAAAGAGAAGATGCGTTCCTGTGGCTAAGCAATGCCCAGTTGTGGTGGGCGCCCCACCACTGGGAACAGGCCTTGGGGAGCTCGGACCTGGCGGTTCAGGAAACTCTAACTGCACGGGCCCTTGCGGTCGCCAAAGCCGTATGGGCGTGGGCCATTCCTTCCCCCTAAATCCCAGTTGTTAAATAAAGTGGTTCTCTCTCTCTCTCTCTCTCTCTCTCTCTCTCTCTCTCTCTCTCTCTCTCTCTCTCTCTCTCTCTCTCTCTCTCTCTCTCTCTCTCTAGGCCGGCGGCAGCAGAGACGCGTTCTCCACTTTCTGTCTGTTCATTTTCTTGTTGTTTGTTCTTTCCTGTTTCTTCCTTCTTGCCTAGCTATCCCTGCACGCCGCTGATAAACTTGCGCGTTGAGTGAAACTCCGCGTCCGTCTTCCGCTAACGCGTACCTTGCCGCATCGACGTCGACGCGCCGAGGCTTGCGCCGAAGCCGGCACAACACCTGCCTTGCAAACATGGACAGATCGAAACTTTAACAGCGCTTGTTTTGTCTTCATCTTCCCTTTGTCCCGTGCTTCGCGCTGTTTTGTTAAAGTTATGTACCAACTTTCCCGACTACAAACCCTGCTACAGATCGAAACCATCGGCACATAGTCCTGCGGCCGAACGCGACGGTGAGGGAGTGGAGCAGCAGTGAAAATGGTTGGAGAAACAACGGGATTACCGATCTTGCCCATACCCCTCCGCCGCAAATACTTTTGGAACGGCTCTCAATTCCTGATTTGCTACGATTTGAAAATAAGTCCCGGCGCGAAAGCAGCGCGTAATCCCCTGCCTATGTTTCCGTGCAAGTATTTAGACTGATCGTTTTTTTTCCTACAATTAAAATCCACCCCGTATATTGGGCCGCAGACAAATAGTGACAAAAGTTTATTGTAACCTTCGCACAACAACTTAGCTTTTACCATTAATAACCAGAGCTGCACCGACTCTGAGAACTAGTGCAGTTGGAGAAGGTATATGGTAATTCATATTACCTATAGTAGTGCGTGAACTGCACAACGCACTAGAAAATGAGGAGTTTTATTCCGATATTATTGAATGGGTCACTTAGAGAAAAATCTTTCTTTCGACGTCTGTAGCGGCGAAGCGGCTACTAACTTTCCCACTGGCTGCTGTTAACGCGTACCCGCACATGAGTTTTGAGCAACATTTAGGCATGACATACCCAGATAGATGCACTGGCCAGCGCTCTCCAAAACATTCAATGCCCATTGAGCGAAATAGCGGGCGTTCGCTGTCTGTAGCAGAAAAACGACAGCTCAACCGCCTATTGGCTGTGGCAGGCACCGCCAATAGAGGCAACATCTGCATCGTAGGCGGCGAAATCTTGACAGTAGCGAAAGGTGGCCGTAAACGCCAGTACATCACAGACGCGCCGAAGCGAAACTCAAAAGCATTACGCTCAGTAGAGAACTGGAAGGAGAATACAGCAGCGTTAATTGGACATTGATGACTTCCTATTCACAACTCATAAGAAAGGGTTTGGTGACATTCTCCCGATTTTTGGATATTTGGCTTCCATCAGGAAATTTGTCGTCTCTAACCAAGCTCACAGTTACATGAAAATAGGCACCATTCGCCGTCTCGTTGAGAGTGTGCAAAATCAAAGCCTGCACCTGCCCGCAGCTGTATTTACCTTATGCAGCTGCATCTACTGTTATCGCCCTGTAGGATACGTGAGACCAGATTAACACGGCATGCCGGCGACAATCTGAAGCATGCTACCGTAATAGTCAGCGGACAGTGTTATGTACAAATACAATTTTCCGGAACCGGCTTATTACTTATAATTGCCACCAATGCTGCAAAGGTAAATCCCTACACCACCACCAACACCAACACCAACAAAAAACACAGCCGAAGGTTATCGGCTTTTCTGCGTCTATTGTCAACGACAAACAAAAACCCAAGTCTAGATAATATTTCTTGCCCCGACGCTCGGCGTGAGAAAGTCCGCTAGCAGCATACAAAAGCTGTAGTTCAATAGATGTACAAGCTCAACAAAGAAAAAATAGAGGAAGTCTTTCGCCTAGAATCCAATTCGAAATGAAAAACGGGTGACAGGATGAAAAGGAACCGGAGAAACCTGGCGAGCAGTAATAAAAAAGCGAGAATTCGCGACCTCTCAGAAGGCTTTCCTTGCACTCGAATTTACTGAGTCTTGTCGCGCCTGGGCACGACCAGGAGGGGGCGCGTCAGTTCCGCGGAAAGAAAGACAGCAGAGGTAGGAAAAACTCCGCCCAGATTCCACACGCAAGGGGAACAGAACAGTGTTTAGGGAAGCCTCCTCCACCGCGCTAGGGAAGAGGAGGGAACTAGGTGCCGGGTCAGCGAGTGGTGTGTGCGGAGGGTTAATCCGGGGCAGCCGAGAGGGTAAAGACAGATCGGTTCGGTGCGGGTGCGAATATCGCAAGAAAAACCACATCCCACTATAATAAAAGCGACATCGATCCTGGAGCGTTGTTTTTATTTATCCCTTTCATCGCGCCTTCGTGTTCACTTTATGTTGACTCCAAGCAACAGAGGCAACCCCAACATTGGCTTTTAAGATACTACTCTCTTGTGCCATAACCCATTTTAGAAATGAGGCTATTTAAAGGGGAAAAAATGCTGCATGTAAGCGTCGCAGTTGTAGCTGTGGACTGTGTTGTTATGCAGGAAAGTTGACTTGAATGGGAAGAAATGCGGGTCGAGGGTATTTCTGAAGCAAAATACGGCTTAGAAAAATCCCCCATTATATATACCCTCTGTCACAAGACCCAACGAATGCTGCTTCAAATGGCTTACGAAGCTGTACGCACATACCAAGTCCTCCTGTGTTACTTAGATGGAATTCTCCTAGTTGGTTCAAGAGGCTTTAAACACAATCAATATGTTTTTCGCTGTTGTTAATATTGTATGCGGTTGACTCGACGCATGATCGCGGGATATTAGCCGTACGTCTATTCAAGGTGTCATTACGGCAGCCACATTTCTTATTGAAGTCAACGCAAGATTTCGAGATATATGGAAACATGATGATGCAGAAGACACGTACAACGCTTGAATGGTGCTACGAGAGTGTAACTTAAAATAAAAAAAAAGCCTCTGACAATTCTGTTACGAACGCATACACACCCGGCATACAACCTACAATACAGGCGCCTATTTGAGTATCGCCAACCTCGACCCGAAGGAATGATCAATATGAGGAGCACTTACCGCGCGGTGACCGAGAGACAAAATAAAGGGCTATATATTAAAATAAAAGCCCAACCTGTACCACATGCGCATCACGGGTGACGCCAATTAAAACTAGACAAACTGGATCGGAGTCAAAAAGAGTTTTAAGAGGCAGGAAAAGAAGAAAGAAAGAAGAAAGAAGAGAGATCTATCACGCGAAACCAAGCCGATGGAGGGGAGACAATCAGCGGTATTTTTTTGGAGAACGAGACAAAGTAGGGTTTAAGGGTGCAGTTCATAGTGTCGTTGGTAGCGGGCAACAATCGTTGCAGCTGCTTTTCCACCGCCCGTGGCGACCGTTCGTCAGTAATACCGGAGCGGAAACCACCTACTGCACGCACCGTCCACCGTCGGGTCTAGGCGCCGGCAGTGATTCGGCGCACGTGTCATAGGGACTTCTGTATTTGCGGAGTGGCGGGGTTCGTGCAGGGAGAACCCAAGGAGGACGTAGGCACCGGCCCGTGGAACATTGTAGCACACCTTGCCACCCTCGGTTGCCACGGCCCAACAGCGTTTCTTCTCACGGTGGTCTGACCAGACCGCGGAAGAGATAGGACCTGCGTCAATTCGACACCGCATCTTCGACCGTGGTCTGGGATCTTTCCCGCTCGCCATTCGATCGGGGCTTTTTTTGGCGGGCCTTCCATGACGTTAGAAAAGCGCTGGTGCCACCTCGCGGGGCGCGAAAGAGGCCAATGGCGTGGGGCTTGCGAGATTCAGATCCCAGAGTCCGGCCCCGGGTGTGGACCATGGCTTCTCAGGATATCGGCTCTCGGGAGTTCGCCGGCGTCAGCACACGCTGCTCTGCCGCCGCGTGTGCTTCCCGCCGCTGAAGGAGTCAGCTCATGCTCGGGAATGGTGTCCTCAGATATCCGAGATAATACGTGTGTGTATGCCTGCGTGTCTTCATACGTAATAATTGGGGGTGGGCGATTGAGCGATTAACCTTGTTATTAATCGATTATGCTTTAATCGCGATTAATTGTTTAATCGGTTGAATTCACGTGAGCGAAGTGAAACAAGGGTGCCATGCTTTATTTGTGCGGACGCGTGCTGAAAATCATATTCGCTTTCAAATTACCCGCCCTGACCACAAAAACCGATGATTATCTGCTCCACCCTTTCATCTTCCCTCTATTCCTACTCCCCCGCAATTAATTTTATGCAAGTGAGCTTCCTGGCGAGCTGAATACAGTCCCCAGTACATTTCGCCTCCTTTTGTTTTCCCTGGAACCACTGCAACAAGCAGTGAACAGGCTTAGGAACATATTGATAATGTATATTATTAGTCTATTTTGGTAATGATAATTAACATGTTATTTTTATCACTTTTTCTTATATCAACGCAACCGATAATTCGATCTATTAACCAATTCAAGACTGCCGAATAATCGGATTAAAAAGTTTAACAGATGCCCAGGGCTAGTATGTATGTGTGTGTGTGCGTGTGTATGTATTTGTGTATGTATGTATGTATGTATGTATGTATGTATGTATGTATGTATGTATGTATGTATGTATGTATGTATGTATGTATGTATGTATGTATGTATGTATGTATGCATGCATGCATGTATGTATGTATGTATGTATGTATGCATGTATGTATGTATGTATGTATGTATGTATGTATGAAGGAATAAATGACTAAATGAATGTACCGTACTTACCCGATTTTAACGCGCACCTTTTTCCCGCAAAAATAGGCCGAAAAATCGCATGCGCGTTAGAATCGGATACGAAACCGAAACTGCCGAAACAGCTGAAATTTCGTTCCACCCATCGCCATCGCAATCTCAAGATGGCGCAAAAGCTTTTAGCAACAATTTTTCGGATCTAGGCGCCTAGGCTTTTCTTTCTGCGTTCACACAAATCGTAAAATTATTCCACTTGCGTGCTTGATAACAGCAATGGCAGCAGCAGCAATGAAGGTGCGCCGCTTCCGGGGCTTACCAGCGGCTCCCCCGCGTTCACAACGAGCGGTTGGCTGAAGCGTAAGCCTCTGGAGAAGCTCGCGGGAGGGGCATGCGAGGCGTGGGCCACGATCTCATCGAACATGGTTGAACGTTCGTTCAGAAGTGTGGCATCGCGAACGCGCTTGACGGCACCGAGAGCGACATGTTGCGGTCAGCGGAAGGCGACAAAGAGCTCTCGGAGAGCGACGAGGAGTGAGATGAGTGAGATTACTTCGGGGAATAAATCGCCCGTTTCTCTCGCATTCGTTTTTATTGCTCACAAAGTTCGTTGCGCGTTACAAACGGAGGTGCAAGTTTTTTCGGTTTTTTGCCTGGAAAATCGGGTGCGCGTTAGAATCGGGGGCGCGTTAGAATCGGGTAATTACGGTATGCGCAGCGGCGTCACAGTCGCTTCCGGGTAGAACTTCAAGTACCGGCGTAGTTTAATTTACCCTTACGAGCGGGTGGTGGGTTTGATTCTCAAGGACGCCTTTCCCTCGCCTTTGTTTTTTCCACTCCGTTTGCCCGTTGCCCTGTTCTTATCTGTTTCCTTGACTGCGAAGTTCCCCCTTTTAAAACTGACAAATATTGCCGCTTTGCTTGGCGTATTCGAGACTTAGGCTTACGTGAATTGGTCTTTGGGGTTACACGTTGGGGGACGTTGGGCTTACTCGTACCTCGCTCGTATACCTGTGGCTATCGGCGCAGCAGCATTCAAGGACCCGAAATATGCCCCCATCTTAGGTTAGGCATAACGTTTCTCTTTGATGACGACAGGGTTCGTGATTTTAGCACGCACCAAGCCGTGTCACTCTGGCCGCTACTGCTTCTCTCTGGCTCGACATCGACTGGTTTCACGTCCGCGGGTAATCTGACATCGACAGCAGTGGCGGTGGCTCCTGCAACCAAATCTTCGTCGTCGTTGTCGTTGTCGTCATCATTCATCAGGAGCAGCAGCAGCTCCACCCCCCCCCCCCCCGTGCAGGACGAAGGCCTCCCCCTTTGACCTTCGCCCGCTTCTGTGCCGCGCAGCCCGAGTCCATTCTTTGGCTCCGAATTTTCTGATTTTATCTCCCTGTCGAGTTAATGGCCTTCCCCTTTTTCTAGCCCCGTTTGTCGGTGTCCATTCTGTGTCCCTTGTGTTCCACCTGGTGTCACTTCGTCGTACTACATGGTCAGCTAAAGCCCATTTATTTTTATTATTTTGAACTATGATATCTTCTATTCCAGTTTGCTCCCTAATCCAGGTTGTTCGTTTTCTGGCCTAAGCGTTACTCCTAACATTATTCGCTTTATGGCGCGTTCGGTGGACCTAAGTTTCCTTTCTAATTGTTCAGTAAGGCACCATGTTTCTTCTCCGTATGTCATCACCAGCAGGATGCGTTCGTTGAATATCTTTCTGTTTAGGGATAGAGCTCGCTTACTTTTCTTTAGTTGTGAGGGCTTGGCGAATGCACCCTACCCCATGCCTCTTCTGTGCCGGCATTCTTTCTCCTGGTCGGGATCAGCATTGACCATCTGGCCAAGGTGGTACAGTATTTCGTCGCCTTTGCCGAAAACGACGTGTTCAGCATGTTTATTAAATCATTACTATAGTTTAATTTATATTTATCTTTACAACCACAGAAAAGCTCTCTGATTGTAGTCCTTCAAGCATTATTTTTTTCGGGGTTGTTCTGCAGATTCACTGAGCAAGACTATGTTGCCTGCCAAGATTAAGTGGCTCAGCTATTCCGTATTTAAGTATTCCCCATAAAGGCTCAAGTTTTCCCAGTCAAGCCTCCTGAACACACTCTGAAGACAGGCTGCGAACAATTTTGGTGAGATGGTATCTTCTGCTCGGACTCCCTTTTGGATCGGGATTTATCACTCAGCTTGTGAAGGGTAATTCTGCCTGTGTGTTCCTCATATATCTCCCCTAAGAGTCTTAGGTAGTTCTCCTCTGTTCCTTGGTTCTTTAAGCCGTCCATCACTGCTGCTGTGTTAACTGAACCTAACTTTTTTTCATGGTCTTTAAATGTCATGTAAAGTGGCTAATTATATTCTGCGCATTTTTTCTATTACTTGGCTGATGACATGGATGTGATCCATTGTGGAGTATCCTTTTCTATAACCAGCTTGTTCTCAATATTGTTGGATGTCTAGGCTGGCACTTATGCGGTTGACCATTAACTTGGTGAACAGCTTATGTACAACCGGCAGACGGCTGATGGGTATGTTTTTTAAGATGTTTGTTACCTCCTTTCTCGTGAATTAAAACTACGTTTGCGTTTTTCGTGGCTTTGGGTACCTTTAAACTTCTTACACATTCAAAGAATAGTTTAGCGAGCTTTTTTAGTATTGTATATCCACCGATTATTTGTGGTCAAATCAGAATGCATCTCGCATGCCCCACAGTCACGTTTTTGCTCGGGTTCGTGACAACCCGTGAGGGGACACTGGGACTCCTTGCAGGACGGAAGGCTGTCTCGCTGTTTATTCACCACACGCTGGCTTCCTCTACGACACACCGCAAAGGTTGCACACTTCACTTGCAAACGCTTTCGGCCACATGCCCGGTTTTCTGTCTCAAAACGCCGGACCACATCACTCGTCGGCGTCCGGCTCTGAACTCCTCGCTCCGGCGCCCCCAGCCCGTTGCGTCTTCCCCACCCCCTTAGAACAAAACAAACACAACAAGCCCATGAACGGTGGCAACCCTGAGCGAGACTGTTTCTAAGAATTCCGGTGGTGCCTCGACCTTCACCCGCGGGCCAAGGCCGGCCGGAAGCCTCTGAGTTATTGCATTCCCCGTCTCCGGGGCCACTCCTACGCCGCCCCCCTGTCGCCATGGCGTCCTGGCAGGCGAGACCTCGACACCCACCATTACACGTCTGCTTTCACGCCTTTTGCACATAACCATGGTTGGGCGTCCCACTCAATATTTTCTTCAGCATGACTACATGCTTATGAGAAAAGTTTGCGAGAGTGACGATATTGAACTTTACCAAATACGTACGCAGAGTAACGATGAATAAAGGCACAAACAACGTTCTCTGAAGACGACACGATCTTTACTTCGAATTCACAACACGAGAAAGAAAAAAACAAGAACAACACGCGCTTTACATACACAACGCAGATGGTACAGGCGACGAACTGACAGCCAACGCCGTAATAAACATCACCAAAGTACGTATTTAGAGGTGTGCTCTGTTTTGACAGTACGACCATGGTGGGCATCATCATCTAGTGAACCATCCTCTCTCTTGTAAACCCGTGCAGTTCTATCGCTGTGCAGTTGAGATCCAACAAATTTTTGAGTTATTTTTTTACCTTTACAATTTCCAGAAAAGGTAGCAGTCATAATCTCCACGCTCGGGATGGCGACCAAATAAAGTACCAATCATCGCTCACAAGTGGTCGACGAGCGCACCTTTCTGTGCATTGCCTTTATTTTCTGAGTTGACGTTTCTAGGCGCAGCTGAGAAACTGTGGCACGGAACTTTTGGAGGCGTATCAGATAAAAAACAGAGGCACAGATTGTGTCATTCAGACGTCGGCGTGCTTGCGGGAAAGTGAGTTTCTCCAATTATGCCATAACCAGTAGCAGCGCATGTGACTGGCTCTTCGGGTGTTGTGTACGCAGGCGCGCCTGCGATGTACCGGCATTTATATGGTAATATGGTAAGAGGTGTTTCGAAATAAACTAGTTGGTAGTGGGCGCCCGTACAGTCCTCTTGTGTTCTCTGTTCCCGTTCTGTGCTCTCTTTTTAATTTCTTTGAGGCAGTTCACGTGGAGCGGAATGAAATTCCCCGGTTCTTCTTCGCTCCCCATCTTTCTTCCCATCACTATGAGCGGCTGCGTGCCCTGTCAACTGATCCTTCTCTTCCCATGAAGAAAAACCAGTATGAAACGGCCAATCCCGTTCTACCAAACAGCGCCATTCATTCCCCTTTCAAGCATCATGCAATGATCCGCACATTGTCCAGCCACGTTACTTGTATTCAGGCGCAAGGGAATGCGTCTATTCCTTTTCTAGAGATTTCAGCTGTGTACCATAACATATGCTCATTTACACCGGCAGAAACCCCCTCCGCCTTGTGTAAAATGAATGTCAGGGGTGTACTTACACCCTTTTCAAGCAAGAAACAATTTATACAATTCCCCATTGGGGAGACGGGGCAGTACATAATATCGACAAAGAAGGTTATTTTAGGAACTGGAATAATTAGAACCATACCTCGTATCATGTAAATTTTAGTTTTATATACCTAAGTGTAGAGGTACAACAGTTACAAGTGGTGTGCCCAAGTGCGAGTGGGGTGCCTAAATAGCCTGCAGTGCTCTGTATGATTCCTGCCACGCATTTTCATGCAAGGTGATGTGTGCTCGAATATATTGCCGTCCTGTTGCCGCTTCCACTTACGGCGCCCAGGTAATGGTAATGTGTTCGGGTAGTGACTCCGAGAATTCGCACAAACTTTTGGCTGAAAATACGGCGCCACAGTAACATATTTTGTCCAATGATGCTGGGAAAGCAATCAATTTGCCTAGACTATGGCAACGGAGGTATATGTCGGGGCGTCTGTATCACTAATCATGTCAATTCGCCCAATCGGTGGTGCAGATAAGGCTTAGCGAAATACAACCCGCTTGCACCATGAAATATGTTTGGCCTCACGAACTATTCCTTTTCTCTGGGTCGGTCGCGCCCTCTCATAATGCGCCGCTAGAAAGAAATAAGCTTGACTGAAAACGTACCAACGAGATATGCGGTCTTCGTTCATGACTGCCTATCTCTTACAGGTATATTTACGGCAGCGGACGGACCACATATGATGATGGTTGGATGTTTATGGCGCAAGGCCAACTGGGGCAAAGAGCGCCAAAACAATAGTCGATGATAGGGGTGAAACCTTAAACACTAAGTAAAATCAGCAAAAACAAAAGTAAAATCACAAAACGACAATGAGCATGGCTGGTGTATAGGGCCAGATTTCATGATGCGCGATAGGAAATGAGGTTTAAAAACTTGACGTCGGACAAATACTCAAACACACGTTTCACGGAAACAATGGCATCATCACCTAGGAAAAACGATGGATGTAGGGGAATATGTTGTCTGTAGAGTTCTCTGAAGTGTTTGTGTCGTGTTGTGTGAAGTGCACCTTGTGAAGCATGTGATTAGTATTGGCCTCGAGGACATACCGTGGCGCCACCTACGAGTGACGTCACTTGTAGGACGCCGAATCGTGCTGTCGTCTGCTACAACACATTTTCCGTGCGTATGCGGAAGCGTGTTTTCTTGTTGTGGCCACCGTCTCGCCCGCTCCTTGTGGATTTGATGCAAATTACCAAAAAAGTTGTCTGTAAACCAAATAATTCGGGCAAGCAATGAGCGACTCGCTTGTTCCCGGCGACACCGCCGCGTTTAGTTAGTTGCTACCATCGCGACCCACAGCTTTTACATACGTAGCCAGCAAGCTAGCGCCAAGGACGATGCAACTGATGCCGAGAAAAGTACGCTGTCAATTCATTATGAAACACTTGTGACGGGACATGTGTGTGCAAGCAAACACCTTGTAACAGCGACGGAAACGCGTCGCTCACTTATGATCTCACCGCGCGAACTGCTCGTATTGCCTGGTAAATGAATGACGCGAGAACAATGATCATATTGCTTCGCCGCACATGCTTAAAAGTATTGTTATGGTCTGCAATTTGGCTTAATCAGTGCCTATTTCCCCTACGATGTTTTTATAGTCATGCCCGGATTTGATTAACGATCACTGCCGTAGCCTGTACTCTGCACGGCTGATGTTTACTTTTCGCGACTTGTCCGCAATGTATGAACGGTATGAACGCGAGTTTTTAACGTCTTCGAGCGGGTTCGGACAAGGCTATATTTAGTTTTCATTAGGTGCTCGGCGTGGTATTTTATAATTGCAGCGTGTTTTGTATGTTTACAGAAAGCCGGCATTTCTCAAGCATCAATTTCGAAACTCACGGCTTTTCACAGAAGGCGATGCTGCGTACGAGGCGAAACACGTCGTTAATGATTTCGGGTAATGGGGATATTTAGAATAGGAGAACCGAGCGTTGAGGGCCCTCAAGAAGATAGAGGAACCCAAACGCAACACGCGCGTGCGCGACGGGAGGGCCTTCGCCAACAGCTCGCAGCCGGCTTCGGATGCACGTAATCGGATCTTGGGAACTTTAGGCTTGGCGTCGCAGCAGATATTTCATCGCCGTTAGAGTTGCGAGTGACAGTCCCTAACAGAACGTTTCACCGCGCTGGGAACTCTTTAAGCGCGGTGATTTCCGTTGAAGCGATCGACGATCAAGATACCTGCACGGCCTCGGTCGATTCTTGCGCGCAAGCATAGCATCCTTCGGCCGCTCGCCGCACCGTGCGTGAACGGGCCGGCGCTGCCGGGACCGACCTCCGCGGCCGGTCGGCGTAAACCGCGGCAGATATTTGAGCATCGCTTTGAAAACCACAGCTGATGACACTACCTATCAGAATTTTTCATCACGCAAACATCCACTTTCACCAATCTGGAACTTCTTTTCCACGACTTGTGTGATTTTAAAAAGCGGCGACAAGTTGTTGCTGCCGCAACCTGCGTCAGCTCGAGCCGCACCGTCGGCCGTGCGGGCAGGCGCGGCGGGTGCGTGTGCTTCTGCGAGCAGTTAATGCTTCACGATTTCCTGCTTTATACATTTCTTGCCAACAAGGGAAATCTAGAAACTTCAATCGGCGATCGTCGTAGTCCACATTGTTGTTCGGGGAAACAAGCCGCTGCTTACGCTTCGGTCGCATGCGTAATACACCACCACGCTCATGGTCTTTGCGGATAATCTACCACAGTTGATACGGTTATACAGTCACCATTAGGTCGAACTGCGCTTGACGCACTGAGAATTAACTTCAAACGAAGGAAATTAACACGAAAATACTTCTATAACGCGTTTCCCAAGCGAAGCGTCACGCGCTGCAAGCCAACTACGCAGCAAGATAGGAACGGTGATCCTACAAGTGACGTCAAAACGATCGCAGCGCCGGCCTCTCCAGTGGTGGGCCTCGCGGCCAATGTGCACTACGGATAGGGCCTCTCCGCACCTGCCGCACTGGGGTCTAGGAGATCCCGTCAGCAGATACGAGTGAGTTGCATGCGTGTGCCCCATCCGTAGCCTAGCCAAAGCGACTTCTGTGTTTCTGTTGTGTGAGTCAGCTGTGTACCGTCCCAAGTGTGGCTTTATTACATGTAGTTTGTTGTTTGTCTGTTCGTTCCAGTGTGTTTGCCATGTTCTGCGCAGGTGTTGTCTTATGTGTGGCTTGAGGTCTGTGTAGGGTATCGTTGTGATGTCTACAGTGTTCCTGAGTGCAGCAGCAGCGGCCCTCTCGTCTGCCAACTCGTTCCCAGCGATCCCTGCGTGTCCTGGGACCCAGCAGAGGACCAGCTCATGCTTTTGTGCATGCACGGACATGATAGTGTTGAATACAAGATTAACTATGTGGTTTTTGGGGGGTGTATGCGATGACAGTGCGCGAACAACACTCAAGGAATCTGTGTAGATGATAGACTTTGGAATATGATTTTCAAGTATGTGTCGTACAATCAGTAAAATTCCATATGCTTCTGCTGAAAAAATTGTTGTGTGGACGCTCATGGTTCTGGCTGCACTGAAATCCGGACCATGAGCAGCGCAGGAGACCATGGTGGAGGTTTTAGACGCGTCACTGTAAAATTCTGCAAGTGGGTATTTAAACTGCAGAGACAGAAAGTGCTGTAGTATTGCAGCTCGCGGTACCCGATTTTTGACAAGTTTCATAAAAGAAAGGTCGCACGACACAGGACGAACTTGCCAAGGCGGTAAACTGTTTGAAAAGGATGACCTGTACACATCTAAAAACGAAGCACTGAGATCCGAGGCTCGCTCTTTCACTCTAAGTGAAAAGGGCAGAGGAACGGATGGGCGATTTACAAAGAGCAGAGATGTGGATGTATCGTTAAAGAAAGGATAAAAAGGATGATTATTCAGCGACGAAATTTTAAAAGCATAAAGCAAGTCCTTGTATGTTCGTTGGTACTCAAGGCTCCACTTATTACACTCAACATAAAGACTCTCAGCAGGGCTAGTGCGAAAAGCACCCGACGAAAGACGAAGGCCCAGGTGTAGAACTGGGTCAAGAATTCGCAAGGCTGTCTTAGTCGCCGACCCATACACCACACTGCCATAGTCCAAACGAGACCCAACCAAAGCAGTATACAAGCGAAGCAACAGTTCTTTGTTGGAACCATAAGATTGGTGGGAGAGAACCTTAAGTATATTCATTGTTTTGAGACATTTATTTTTAAGTTCCTTGATGTGGGGAATGAATGTGAGTTTGTGATCAAACACCACACCTAAGAACTTGTGCTCCTTGTTCACAGGAAGATACACGCCATTAAGAGTAATGTCTGGGTCCGGATGGACCCCGCGCTTCCTGGAGAACACAACGCAGGAGCTTTTTGCAGGATTCAATTTAAACCCATTCTTTTCTGCCCAGCCGGCAAGTTTCTTGACACCAAGCTGGACTTGACGTTCGCAGATTGACATATTACATGATTTATAGGATATCTGGACGTCATCCACATACATGGAAGAAGAGATTGTGGGTGGCAGTGCCTTACCAAGAGAGTTCATTTTTACTATGAAGAGAGTGCAGCTTAACACACCACCTTGTGGCACGCCATTTTCTTGCACGTGAACCCTTGAGAGTGCACCACCGACTCTCACTCGAAACGTTCTTCCTGACAGGTAACTGACAAGAGTGTTTAACATGTTACCCGAGACACCGAATGACTTCAGGTCACTGAGGATCCCGTAGCGCCAAGCGGTGTCGTAGGCCTTCTCGAGGTCGAAAAACACAGTTACGCAATACTGTTTATGCACGAAGGCATCCTTAATATACGATTCAAGAGCTACGAGTTGATCATTCGTGGATCGCCCTGCCCTGAAGCCTGCCTGGCAACTCTCGAGAAGACCGTTGTACTCAAGGAAGTACACGAGCCTGCGATTTATCATCTTCTCGAAGAGCTTGCACAGGCAGCTCGTCAGAGCAATAGGACGGTAACTTGAGGGGGACGACGGGTCCTTTCCCTCCTTCAGGAAAGCTACAACTATAGCCTCCTTCCAAGAGTTTGGAATGTGCCCCGAAAGCCAAATCTTGTTATATAGGTGTAAGAGTGTTAGAAGAGTGTCTGCGTGCAGGTGTTGTATCATTGTGTATGTGATGTTGTCTGGGCCTGGAGCTGAGGGTTTACACGTGCTCAAAGCAGCCCTCAGCTCATGCAGTGAAAACTCTGAGTTATAAGAAGATGTTGACCTATTGTTATCTAGTATAGGCTTCTTTTCGGCCGTTTGTTTGTGTTTCATGAAAGTGTTTGTGTAGTGTGCTGAACTAGAAACGTGTTGGAAGTGTTGTGCGAGTGTGTCAGCCTGGTATCAGCGAGTGTGTCAGCACATATACGCAATCCGCGACTGATTTTTGTCACGTGATGTGCGTCCACAGTTTTGCGAAAAAAAAATATATCGCTCGAGAATCGATCGCGGATTAAGCGTTTCTGAAGGGGTTTATAGAGTGGCAGTCCCAAAGGGGGGAGGGGGGGGGGCGCGATCACTACCCCCCCCCCCCCCCCCGCCCGCCAAAGATGTCCTCAGCTGCTTGCTTATTTTCGTTTTTTAAGCATCCCACTTGTGCGAGGTCGCAAACGTGTTGCGACCGTCAGAAATGCGTACTCGAGCCAGCCGTTCCACCGCCTAAGGGACGCCAAAAACCAATGTGTCGCCAAGTGATTGATTCGCAAGCGGGTTACACCGCATATACGCGCACACGCCGTCATGGTTATCACCTCCTCCGCAGAACTCGTGCAAGGAGGGGAGGGGTTCTTTAGTCTTCCCTAGAGGGGTTCTTCCCTGGAGTAGGGAATAGATTTTACCTCGCTTAGTGAGCGGTCGCACATGATGATGATGCATCGAGGAGTAAACACATGAGGTGTTCTTGCAAACGTACGGAAGAATGTTTGTTTCTAGCTAGCTCTGAATCATAGTCACAATGGAGGGTTTAAAAAGCACAGCTATTCATAGCCGCTAACACAACAAGAGAGCAGCCATACTCGGCATTTGTCCATCGTTATAACGGTTGCCTGTGTAAAGTGACCAGTTATTTGTAAGTCCTAGCATGCTGCTCGAGCAAAATGCGTTAATTGTGCGATGGGCAGCGATCAAAAGCTGCGGGACACGAGGGCAGTCGGCAGGTGACTGCATTAGCAGCTCTTGTAGAAAGCGCGTCGCGTTTCAGGAGAAAAGCTTTTGCAATTGTACAACTTCATCGGTGATGCATCGCCTGACATTTCCTCTCAATTTAGTTTCTCTTCTCCCTCTTCATTTCATTTATTTACTTTGCTTGTTTCAAGAATGCACAGCTCATTTGCCTCGTAATCTGCCCGTTCCCGCGTTGTGTAAGTATCAAAAGACAAACCGCGCTCTGTTTTGTTTACGCCCTCTGATTTCACTCTTAGACGCCTCGATGAGATACCAAAAAGTTTGCAAGCGCGTTGAGCACTAGTGAACTTCCTAGGTTTGTCAATACGCTGTTGAAAGATGTCAACAGTAACATGCAAACTCTTCATATTGGCGCCAAACCCGCCGCGGTGGCTCAGTGGCTAAGGCGTTGTGCTTCTAAGCGCGAGGTCGCGGGTTCCATTCCCGGCCGCGGCGGCCGGCCGCTTTTCTGATGGAGGCGAAAAGCAAAAGCGCCCGTGTGTACGGGATTTCGGCACTCGTTACAAGTCTCCAGGTTGTCAAAATTAATCCGGAGCCCTCCACTACGGCGCGCCTCATCGCCTGCGTTGCGTCGGCGCGTTAAACCCCACAATCAATCAATCATATTGGTGCCAAATCATCTACAGGTATAGGTCTTGGCATAAGGGTTCTTATTTCGGTGCTTAGTGGTGTACAAGTGATGGGAGCTTACATTGTAACACATTGGGGGTGTTTACGTAATACAACTTCTTCGCCGCTTTGTAGGATTTGGGAATTCAAAGCGGGGGTGGAAGAAAGGATTCCGCCTCACCTGACACGCTTTAAAATCATACGTAGACTGGCGCACTTCTGGGTTCCAAGTAAGCAAGAATGGCTATTCATGGCCAGATTGTAAAGAGCGGTACATTTGGTGTTAAATAAACGTTTTTAAACGGCTATTTTCCAACTTTAAAATTTTGTTTTACTCTTTCTATCCCCCGTATGTGTTACACTTTGGAGTGGTCGTTCAAGATGGCTCAGCGGCTGAGGCCTTGTAAGCACGAGGTCGCAAGGTTTATTACCGCCCGTGATAGCTGTTTTCTTCACAATGGCAAGCAATAACGCTTGTACGAGATTTCTGGGATGGTAGAAGATACTGAAGTAGCCGAAATTAACCTGTATGTAGCCCAAGTGTCGCCTAGGTGCGTGAATCTTGGTAATATTTCTGCGTGATTAAATTGCTTAAGTTATTGCAGCTTCGCACTTATCTTGTCCAACGGAGTAGGTTAAGTTGTTGTTGTTGTTTGTTCGTTTATTTAATAGCATCAAGGCTTAGTAGACCCCAAGCGGGTCCGATCTATATCCAGGAAACTAGGTTGGCCTCCCGGATATAGTCCAGTAGGGAACGGTAGGCAGGACCATGGAGCCACCGGTGGTAATGCGTGTCTTGCTGCAAATTTAGGCCTGCTGCCATCAAACATTTTCTTGGAATGTCCTTATTTCCAGGGCATGTCCATAGTAGGTGGTGAAGGTCTGCCGGAACCGTTTCCTCACAGCAGGTTGGACATTTTACATGTCCTCGGTAGTCCCCTTTCCATCCACTCGTGCGGGTAAGAGTAAGAGCCACGCCCAGTCGGATACTTCGTAGTACAACCTCCTCCATCCTGGTAGGATTGAGGGGGAGGAGAACCGAATACGGATGTATGAGAGCACGCGTTCGGCGTCTAACATCCTCTTTTGCTGCCATTCTTGTGGCCCATGGGTCACTTGGGAGCTGGGCAGGGGATTATGGGGCCGGACAGTTGTGTGACAGGAAGTCAGCCCGTTCATTTCCTGCAATACTGGTGTGACCAGGAACCCATGACACAACCACTTTGGATGACATTTTGCTGTGGAGCTGGTGGATGCGTTGGCAGATGATGGGGGTCTGCGCAACCTGTTTCAAATAGTGGATCACTTGCGTAGAGTCGGTACGAAGATTGATGGTATTCAAGTCTTCATTGGAAGCGGCTGCACATAGTTGGGCGTCGTGTATAGCCTGCTATTCCAGCAGGATTGGGGTGCATGTGGCAGAGACGTAGGGAATACGGCCTTCGATGCTGGAATGAGTGGGTCTGGTCCACGCAGTGATTCCATGCGTTCCTGTGCATGAAGCGTCGGTGTAGAGGAGGCATTGATCGTCTGGTCCCGGGTTATTTGGGAGGGGAGAGAGCTGCTCTTTACCCTCCTTGGTCCGCCTTTTCTGCAGATGGCTTGTTTTGTTGGAGGTTATAATCGTAAAACCCCAGGGTAGAAGCTCATCCTGACTTTCCGGAGGTGCCAAGTTGCCCGGGTTGAAGTGGTCGTACAGTGCCAGGCCGTTCTGCAGACATGCATACTTTGACAGTCGCACAGCTCGGCGTTGATTTATGAGCTCGTCACTTGTGTTGAGCTGAGCTTGTTCCTGAAGGACCGGTATCGTGGTGATGCGAGGGAGACCGGTGATGGCTCGCATGGCTTCTCTATTAATAGCTTCCAGTTTAGCATGTTGAGATACGGTTAGACGCTGAAACTGGGCTTCATAAACCAATTGTGGTTGGAGCACAGCGCACGCCAGCCTACGAGCGACCTCAGTTCTTGCACCACCCGCTTTTGGCGCAATGCGGCGGATCAGGCGAATGGTATTTGCCGCCGTTTGCCTCACTGCTTTCAGCCATGCTGTAGCGGTACCAGCCTGGTGAATATGCAGGCCCAGAATACGGAGCTCTATTGCTTCAGCAAGCTGATGAGCGCCTATGCGTATAGATGGAAGGTGGACGGCGAGCTTTTTGCGGCCAGCTTTGTTAGCGACTGTCATGTACTTCATCTTCTCGGCGGATACAGTTAGACCAACCTTCGCTGCAAATGCCTGGATAACTTCAAGAGCCTTCTGCAGCGCTGCATACTGCATCTGTACGTTTTTGTGCGTCGACCATACTGTGACATCATCCGCGTAGATGAGGAAGCGTGTGTGCTGCACAGTGTCGAGCTGTCACGCTAAGTGAATAAATACAATGTTAAAGAGTATTGGTGACAGCACAGCTCCCTGGGGTACACCACTCACTGAGTGAAACAGTCCTACTGGCTTCCCTTCTACACGGACAGCGAATGTACGGTTTTTTAAAAAGGCGGCCACGTAATCAACCACACGACGTGGCAGGCCCAACTCAAGCATAGCACGTATGATAGCGTCGTGGAATAGATTATCATACGCCTTCGAAATATCGGTTGCCAGTATTGTACGAGTGGCGTGGCTGTAGGAGGAAACATTCAAGATGTCTTCGGACAACATCGCCAAACCATCTTCCGTGTCAAGACCAGGACGAAACCGTATTTGTGCTGGGTGATATTTGCGATGCTTCTCCAGCCACCAAGACGTGTCGCCAGCATTCGTTCTGCTAGTTTGCAGGTGGTGAGTGTCAAGGAGATTGGGCGGTGATTTTCTAATCGTTTAGGAGGTTTTCCACGTTTAGCTAAAGGGATAACTATTGAGTGCTTCCATTCGGCCGGGATTGTTGAGGTTGTCCAGGTTTCATTAATTATAGCCAGAATAGTATTGAGGATATCTCCCTCCAGGTTTTGGTAAACCTCGTACGGTATACCATCCGGGCCTGGGGTGGTACCCTTTTTGGAACATTCAATAGCGGCGAGTAGTTCCGGAAGCGTAAACGGAGTCTCCAGGCCGTCCGTGTCTGCCGCAGGAGGAAAGGGATCTTGGGAGAGCGTGTGCGGCACATCGTGTAGAGGGAAGAATTGTCGAGCTGCCCGTTCGGCAAATTCTTCTGGAGTCTCCTGAGCCGCAAGGCAGGAGCTTGCCACCGGATCGGGTGGTCGACGACCGTTTTCCATTGCTCGGAATGTGCTCCAAAGTGTGCGATTTGATGTACGGCCATTCATACCGTCGCACAACCGTAGCCACCTTTCACGGGAAAGAACCTTTTGGTATGGTAGGTTAAGTCCCTCTACACATGCATGATAATTTAGCGGGCAGGTGATAATGCGATCGCTGGATTTCTTTATCCCCCGGCGAGAAAGCTCACGAATATCGAATGTTCTAGCCGTGTGCATACTAGTGCTTTTATGGCTTTCGGAGTCCGAGAAAAGAATATTTTGAAGGTACGTAAAAAGTGAAAAAAGAATACTTTGGTCGCGGTAATAAATAACTAAGATATATGTGCCCACTTCAGGTGGCACACTGGGCAAGCCATAATAATCAAGTGTGAGAATGTTGGCATCCGAGAGCGAACACGTCTCCTGTGGTGGCACGGTTAACGTCTCTGACGAATAGTTTTTAAATGGTTTTCACATGCAAACTGAGGAAATGAACCAGGAGCTTGAATTATCCATTTTTCAAGGCCATCATCAATCCTGGTTGCTTTTCTTCCTTCGCAGACAGTGCAAAGAAATTAGTTTATGCGCTTTTTGTTTCTTACCTTTGCTGAGTGAATTGGCGCTGAAACTTGGCACGTGCCAACATACGGGAAAATAAACCCCAAAAGGGGTACGTTCTGAATACCGAGGAATGCCGAGTTTCAGAGCCTCGATCTCTTGATCTCAAACAAAACAGAAGGAAATCGTGAGGAGAAATAACCAAACGTTGCGTTATAAAGAGATGTTATCCTTTTACCGGTCATTTTGAATCTTGCTTTTTCTTGCACTTTTTTGTGCCTTCTATTTTTAAACTTGGACGGTCATGCGGAACTCCGGAAAGCGCCTCTCACATATTTTTTACGTCTTCTTTTTAACTTTTTATGCCTTCTTTACCAACACCGATTTCCCAGCACACCGGACATGGCAAAATCAACTTGACACATGCCATCCCACACGAGGTAAAAAAGCGCTAAGATTTAGAGTTGTCAAAAATCAATATGACGTGTCTGGTAGTGCATCAGCCAATAATCAAAGAGAGTAAAAAATATTATAGGCCAACCAAAATTGTAATTTCTCAAACTTTCTTATAGCTGCAAGCTGAATTTGATGGTGTGCAAGCGTTGTAAGGGTTAAGAAACCAGTAGTCCGCGTTTTGGGCCCTTAATGTTAATTTGTTGTTTTACAGAATAGCTTCAGACCAGGAGATAAGCATAGATAGCATAACAACAAACCAGCTGCAGCCTGCTAAAGGCTCGCGTAGCGAATCCAGAAGCATTCATTCCTTGCCGAAGAATGTCTCGTAAAAATTATCGACTAGAACTGTCGTTACACACATCTGGCTCAGTAACTCGAAAATTCGCTCCTCTCTAGAGACCGGTGGGCCCACACCCGCTAAGCAATATTGTGTGAATTTTGTGAATTTATTATGGAATTCTGCAACACGTTGTGACTGATATTGGTCAGCATTGTAGAACACGTCGTTGTGTTTCCGAATAAAACTGGAGGGCCTTGGGTTTCATAAATCCTCGATATGGCATAGCTTCATTTTTAACACGCGACGAATATCTTCTGGAGCCTCATATCCCGCCGAAGAACCCGGATACATGCGGCAACGAAACTGATTACAATGCATCGATATGGGGGCAGGGGGTAGAGTAGAGATTTCGCTGGAAGATCTTACGGAAATAAACACACACGCACTAAAGAAACCTACACTTCACAAGAAAAGGCTCTGACATCCGCTGTCTTCGCGGCGTCAAAGTGTACGTTTTTTAACACTAAAGAGTTTTATTCGGGTACGCACGAAGATTTCACTGGCGTCATATCCGTTACGGAAATAACGCCAGTTAAACGAAGCAAGTGGCCTGTAAAAGGAGCACCCCTGCACACAGTGTCTTCTTTCGGTGAAGCAACCTTTACTACTAAAGAGTATGTTATACATAACGTTGTTCGTTTTCGGGTTTTATATTTTAACACGAATGTGTTTTATGCCGGGATACCACAAGATTTTACTGACGCCATATCCATCACGGTAATGACGCCAGTGCACCTTTGTCGAAGCGACCCGCCAGCAGGACGTCGCTCGACAAGCATACTTACAAGACAGCCGCCGACCGGCAAATCATTCTCAGCTGCAGATTTCACTGCACATTTCACTTTCGTGTATTACAGATGCCTATGACTGAGGATTCCACCACAGTTTTTTTGTGTGTGTCTGTATCCGTAATACTGACACAGTTGTAGGGGATGAGATGGGCTTTATTAAAGATGAGGCGGCCGGTGCGCAGGGAATTCGTAGGCGGGGAGCGGTCAGCACGGAGCGAGTAGCGCGCGGCACCAACGTCTTCCTCCTCTTCTACCACTCGCGGCCGGTCAGTTGGTTTCCGTTTTTTTCTCGCCTAGTTTCGTTTCTTCCCTTTCCGTCGTGACAATACGCACCAGCGAAAGCCCTCAAACCATACCAAGCTTCACTCAAGTGATGGAAAGGCTGAGGGCTGATAGAGAAAAAAAGAATTAGCTGTTTGGTGAAGCTGGCTTTGCACTTTTGATGGGAGTGCACTTTTTGCAGACTGTTTCCCCTTCCGGCTTCCGCCCCCCTTAATGCAGAAACTCGCAAGGCACGCCGAAGGCTTAGAAAAGACGCAGTAAGCCCGTTGCACGAAGGTAAGTACTTATTTAGAAATGAATTTAGTGACGTTAGGAATAAGAACACAAGACTGCCGCTTTACAGGCGTAGTATACACATTCGGGTATATTGAATTTTAATTCGAATAAAAATACAATACCACTCCGGGAAAAAGATTTCTAGCTGCGAGATGGCCTTGAAGTAGGATCAAACTAGAAACACACCTCGGGGAACTAATCAATAAAGCATAAAATAAAATGAGGCAATTGCTGTTCTTCCATAAATTTGAAGCCAGAACCATCGTGTTTACTCGAGTGTAACGTGAGGTGTTTTCCTAGTTTTTCCTACCTGAAGTCAGTCGTCGCATTGCAATTGAATGCTGAAGTGCATGTTGGCTAAAAAGTGCAATGATGCATCCAGTTCTCATCGACAGCTACAGTTTGGCCATTTCACAATCTATGTTGGCAACATGTGCGAGGGCTATTTGTGTCCATTACAAGCCGAGACAGCTCTCTCGTAGTAGTAGAAGAAACTTTTATCGCATCCCTGAAACCTTCGTCTAGTCACTTGGCTCGTTCGCAGTGAAGCACCGGCACCGCCTTCCCAGCCTGTGCTGAGCGATCCAGAGCAGGTGTAACAGCCGTTTCGCCCTCGCCTAGTCAATTAGTACCGCAGCAGGGAGGCTCGGAGCGAGCGAAGCGATAAGAAAATAAAGCGCCGCTTAATTGCACGTGGGCGACTAAAGGTCACCGGTGACGCAATGAATGACCTTCAAAGCTCTGTAAACAAGAGTACAGCAGCATCAAGCGCCAGCGGAAGAGGAAAGCGGGAGTTCGGCACGTGGTCGACATTTGTCAGGCTTAATTTTCACTGACCCTACTGGGGAGGATAAACCCCTTGACAGCACGAGTTGGAACTTGCAAGCCGCATACCCCACGTGGCAGGAACTGTCTTTTATATGGCAGGTGAGTAAAGCGTTAAACTTACACAAACGGCGAGGGAGGAGAGCAGGGACAAGGGCTACTTGTAACAACACTTATTAAGAAAAATGCTTATATATAAATACACACACACACAAAACCTGCGCACCTGATTGCTTATTGTGGCGATTGTTTATGGCGTCAAACGTTCACTTTGAAACCGCCATTTTTTGCTGTATTTTGTTTTACGTCAGCTGTAATATTTCGCCTTTTGTACAAAGGAATCATATATATATTCTTATGAAGTTATTGCATTGAGTTATTCATATTGCAAAATGAAGTTATTGCATTGAGTTATCCCTGCAGCCTCGCTAGTCATCTGCTTCTGCAGAACAGAATAGCTCAGTACTTTGTACGACATTATTGCTCTTCCCTATAATATTCGTGGGATTCACCGGTGTTGTGAAGAGGTGAGGTGGTAGCTACGTTCTAATAGCGAAAAAATACCTGAAGTTAAGCTCTTTCTTCCAGGCGCAGTTGTGTCTTCAAGCAGCAGTTGCGGATTGTGCCACTTCCACCAGAGCCCGTTGTTACCAATTAAAGAACTCCGCTAAGGGTGGAAAACCACTGCAAAAACTCTCGCCGAGCTTTGCAGTCGGCAAAAGCGTCTCAGCCCAAACTATTTCCTCCACGCTACACTTCAACATGAATTGGAACATTCGTGCGCTTATTTTAACACTCTTAGCAGAAAGCATTTCCGCAACTTAAAGCTTGGGCGCCAATCCGAGTAAAACTGCTGAGCTCATTTCGAAGGTCCAGGACATATCCGCCATTATCCCCGAAAGGCAGGTTGCTGACAGAGCCATTCCTGTCCGATATTCTGCCATTCTGTCCGACATAAAATTTCTGGGTTCCCTGTGCTAAAAGAACGGCCGAAGGTTCTGAGCGGCAAACATACTGATATTCCAGAAAGAATCAGGTCGTGCAGTGTCCCGAAGTACAAGCCCACTCCCCCAACTTCAGTGGACGTTGAGCGTTGTTTTATGTGGCTCCTTGCACACTAGAGCAGACTGCTTCTCGAGTGCAGGGTGCTGTTCCAACCAGACCGCATAGATAAAGGTATACTATTGTACTCGTTCTTCATGATCGATGCGTGTAGTGTCTTATCTAAAACCGCTGTTTTTACCAAATGGAAGCCAGGTTGCACGCAAGTGCCGTGGGTCCAGAGATCTTATCAGAGCTTTTCGGTCGACCAACCGGTCTATAGACCGTTTGCTCGACCAACTGGTCAACCAACCCTAGCTGCGCCTTTACCAATAACGTCTACGCGCGCGCATGAATTCGTTCGACGACGGCTCGTGTACGCGAGTAATGTTCCCAGCGGGTAGGTGGTAGCTAAAATGAAAACTCGGAGAACTGGCATAATTACGGCGCTCCTGATTGCAGTGGAACGAGCGTACGTTACTATAAATTAGGCTGGCTAGGCGAAGAATCAATTTCCCCAGGCGGGCTATCGATCTGGGCGTGCAGCTGCGATTGATGCCTCTACTCCTCTACAGCCTCGATAAGGCTTTATGAGCAGCCGCCCCCAGTCATGAAATATTAATTGCTCCCCACCCGCCGTTCCCTTTGTACGTACGCACTATCCTCCGCACATCCTCTAATTGTTCTACATTGTAAAGCTCGAAGAAGGCAAGTCAAGCCTAATTAGGAGCCTGCCGGCGGCTATACGGGGCCGCAATAATCGCTCAGACAGCTGGTTTCTCCCGTTCTTCACGTGCTGGTTTTGCTGAAAGGAACCAATGGGGCTCGGCGTGCATGTGTCACGACTGTGTTTCGGAGACCCGGCCGTCAATGAATGTGTTGGCCAAGTCGGCACGCGATGATTAGTGGCTCAACTTGTAAATTCCGCGTATCATTGGCGCACGCGTTTTCATCGCCTGGCGCATCTCGGGACTCAGCCTGTGTCTCACGCAGGCGGGAACATTCGCGGACACGAATGGCGCGCTTCCAAATCTTTCCGAATATAAAAGCGGGTTGGGACACATTCAGAGAAGGGAGGCAGAGGGATGAGCGGGTCTGGTATCGGCATCGCACGACCGCGTTGCAACGGCGAAGGATGAAAGAAACATCCCCCTCTCGAGGGGCACGATCAAATGCAGAGCATTTGTTCGGGGGGGGGGGGGGGGGGGCGCGCCTGCAAGTCGTATGGATTACGTATTGGTTGTTGTTGTTGTAATTGTTGTCTTCCAGCGTAGACATTGTCGATGAAGTCGATGGTGAAACGTGCCGTGAACCCCCTGCCGCGGCTATGACGCAACGTGGAGCGGCTATGACGCAACGTGGCGCGGCTATGACGCAACACAATCCACTTTAATCCAATCCAATCCAAATCCAAGCCAATCCAAGCCAATCCAATCGAATCCAATCTAATGCCCCTCGCGAGAGAGTGTTATAGCGCCGAAATCACCACCACGCGAACGCGTGATGCTGACGTCACGATCACGCCACAGATGTTAGCGACCGCAGCGCGCGCGAACGACATATGTTTTAAGCGCGAACCGACCGCGGCGAGAGAGCGCGATGCGAGCGCCCCACCTGTTCTTGCGCGCGAACCTAACGCGGCGAGAGAGGGTGTTGCGCACGTCCCCACCTGTTGTGCGCCCGAACCGAACGCGGCGAGAGAGGGCGTTGCGAGCGGAGAGAAGGCGAGGAGGACGCGGGGGAGAGGGTGCACCTCTGGCCGACGGTTGAATGAGTCAAGGATATAAGGCACGTTCGTAACCTTCCGTTCTGTGTCGGCTTTGTGGCTCAGTTGGTAGAGTACCGTGCACCTTGCGTTCCGCCCGCAGAGTCGTAGGATCGAAACCTGGCGCCGGCAAGTATTTATATAGTGTAGGGGGAGCGATGCGGACGCGGACTACGGACGCCAACGCGGGTGACATCGTGAGTTACTGAAATGCTCTGCATTTAAAAGAAATGTTGGGTAAACGGACCCTGTTTTGGATCCGGGACAGGTCACTCGCCTCGCAGAATCGATCGCTTCTTCCCATTTGAATACAGCGCTTGTCACTGTGCCACGCCTTGGTTCTGTTTTACCTCGTAACACCCCCTCCGCGCATTTCTCACCGATCGTTGCGCGTTGGTGCCTATTTATGCGTGAACGCAGGCTTTCAAAACTCGGGAAAGATGCACGACGCCTGGACAAAAATGACAAGCTGCAGTGACTTTCGAATGCGTATTCGGCATTTTAAGGCAATCCAGATACCTAAAACGTCCAAAAAAAGAAAACATGCCATTTGGTGTCATTTCATTCCTTGTATGCTCTCTGCAAATACTAAACGACGCTTAGCGCTTGCAGTGATTGCCTGCACGATAAGTTTATTGGTAACTTAGACACTGTAGCTGTTGTAAGGCCTGGTTAATTTCATATGGACGGCATAGCAAGCAACTGATTTTAAATATTTCCACATTGCCGTGAATGTAGCGCTATGGGCAATAGGGTACTGTGAATTTAGTGCAGCAAGAAGGTGGTGCAATGGGCAATTTAGCCACTGTAGCTGTTGTAAGGCCTGGTGAACTGCACGTGCAAGTCCCAGAAAGCAACTGATCTAAATATGAACTCATTACGGTGAATGTAGTGCCGTAAGGCCACTCACGCCAAGGATTTCCCTGCGCCGTCATGAAGTACCTGCTATTCCTGAAGGGGCACGCCAGGCTCCACCCAACTGAAAGTCTTCGCCAGCTGCTCCACAACCTGGAGGCGACCTACTAACTTAGCCCCAGACTGATGCGTTAGCATGATTTGACCCCAATTTTTTATTCTTTCTTATCTCTTTCTTTCTCGCTTTAATACTTTACTCTATCCTTCCATTCCCCGTCTACACCCCTTGCCCCGCACTGGGTTGTATGCAGGCGGCTCCCTGGCAAGCTCACTTCGTCTTTCCTCAAAGCACAACTAGGCCACGCCCGTGTGCGCAGTATCGCCAACGAGGGTGCACCCGAATTGGCTCCACCGCGAAACTTTTTTTTCGCAGTTGTCCTCGCCCTCAGGGATCTCTGACAGACGCGTGGCGCCGTGGGAACGTGATGTCGTGAAGTTATTGTAGTCGATGAAACAAGCCAGTTAGGTCATGAGGATAACGCGGCAGGGCGAGGGGGGGGGGAGTTTCAACCAGTATGTCCGGCGTTGACATATCCCAGCCTCTTGCAGAAAATAACTTTGATAGGTATCTCCAAAACGATTCATTTAAATTGACCTCTCGACTGAGTGGCGATTATCATTCCAAGAAATCAGAAATTATATTATTTCATAATGAACCATTATTAAAACGACAACAAGGACTTCAAAGTGCGTTCACACTTTGTTGTCAATGGTAGGAAAGCAGGGCTAGCGGTGGCCAAAACGTGGCAAAATACACAACAATAATGATTACCCTCCAGAAGAGCAAAGAGCACAACCCCGAAATAAAAATTTGGGCGCCACTTTTCGGAGGTGGAATGCCAGTAGAGCTGTTCATGTGCTCCGGAATATGCTACCAACTGTGAACATATTTGGAGAGCAAAGCCAAACGAGTGCGCGAAAAACAACACAATTTGATGGAAAGCAGTCCTAAGCAGTGCCACAAACCAAAACCCACTTGTCCATAATTTGAGATTCACCATACTTTTTAGTAATTACCTCCCCAAACCTTCGGACTGAACTTTTATTACAGCGGATGCACATGTGGCTGTCCGTTTCCGCCTCGTAGAAGCCCTGTATTGAAAGCAGATGAGAATTCCGTCCCTTTTGCAACGTCACTGCTAAGTGCCTGATTAGCAAGCGAAACTCGCCGTAATGACAGAGTCGTCTGAGCGGCTGATTTCCACATAGATTGTTGGGAGATTGCTTTTATAAAACAAGAGCTACTGCCCTGTTCTACAAGTAACTCCCATCTTATTGCAGATAGACATGTATTGATAAAAGACTGGCATTCTACAGTGTTTACAATTTCGCTGTGAACCAACCAAGTATGTCAGGTAAATGATACTCCGCGCAGTCATGGAGTTGCCTTAGCGACCTATTCTAGTGTAATTTGGGATTAAACGGTTTTGAATAAACAATTGTTAAAGCCTTTTTTTTAAGATTTTTGATGCAATGTGATTTGCTGCTAGGTTTTGCTGTAAGGTGATTTTGTCCCCGATGCAGAAGTAAGCCCAAAATAACCCTTCCCCCTGGGAATGCATGCCGGGAAGCATAGCATATTGATGGTATAGACAAACAGCTTCCATATAAAAAAGACGTCAAGGGATGTGACTACCCTGATTGGCGTGAAAAATATCCACACGCCATGTTCGACCCGCTCAGTTCTTTCATCCACCAGAAAAAAAGACGCCAGTGAATTGAGGCAACAGGCATCCGGAGTAGCGAATGGTAACGAGATACGCGAGAGGAAACGAGTGGCCCATTGGGAGCAGCCGATGCCGCAGCAATCACCAACCACGACCGCTCCTGCTTGTTATCGTGCCCCGTCGTTGGAATAGGATTCGATATCGGGGTGCCGCCATCTCTACAGCAACGGGCGTCTGCACGTTATGGTGAAAAAGGATCGTGGTGCGCTCTTTCCGCTGCCGGCAGTCTTATGCTTCGTGAGGTCCCACGCGTTCGGAAAGCAAAGATCTATACTATAGTACCCCTTCTGATGACATACGTTATTGTGAAGCTTAAGAAAAATAAAGAAGAAAAAAATCATTTGCCCATACCGCAAAATGAAGGAGATTTTGTTTCGACTAAGTTCCTCGCTTTGTATTATTACAATGTGCAGTGCAGAAAGAACGGTGGAAAATGTCACACTTACCAGCCTTATCCTGCAAAGGTCGCCACAGCTATTTTAGTAGTCTGTACATACCCTTTAGCACACAGACTCGTTTTTATTTGTGACGTGCTGTCCTCTTGCTGAGGCCGTCCAATGCGCAAATTAACCCGCATCAACGCCTCGCCCATAGACAAACAGGATGGTATCGAGGTACCGTACAACCTTAATGAAGCATCACTATCGCGTACGTCTTTTCTTTGGACATGTGTGTTCCTTGATGGGGTAGAAGGCAAAGTAACGAGCAGTCTGGGCGTGGGCCATCTCGGCCAGCCATCATCCGCAGCAGCCTGTAGCTGTTGCCCGTGCCGTCTCGTTGCTGGAAAGCGCCTCTTCTCAATCCGGATCTAGATGTGCCGAAGATGAGCAGCGGCCGGCGCCAGTAAGAAGGGCCATTGTTGTCGATTGTTGCGGTGTGAGCTCCTCCAAACGGCCAATTTCTCCTTCTTCTTTTACTCTCCGGATATCATTCTTGTTGTCTCACCCCCGATTCATGCTGCTTGCTACCCTCCTTCATGTTTTTTTTTTGTTTCTGGGAGAATCAAATGGTAGGTATCGAGAATGGCTGCTCAGAATTTCACGCTGCGAGCCGATAGCTTTCAAGCTTCGAAGAGGCACTCCTTTTTTGTCGATGATGTCTGAAGTGGAGGTCTGTTGCAAGAAATGACAAAAATATTTCTTTCCAGTCCAACGGGTAAACCTCCAGTCTGTCCCAAGCGGAGTTTTTTTTTTTTTATTTTAGATTTTAACGTTGATTTTACAGGGGCACACGGTGGTGATAAATGTGCGACGACTTTCTCACTATCCTGGTCTACACTGCCTCGCTCGTATAGTATGAAAGAAACACGTCATGTTACAGCTCATAAATAAAGGCAGTCCTTGCGCATAGAATTTTTGAATTGATATTTTTAGAGGAAAAAAAAAACATTTTTCCCTTAGCAAGAAATCTTCTCAGGCTTGGACTGGTGATGCAAAATGAAGGAAGCTCATAACTAACTCGTAAGACTTGCATTTAACGAAGCTGTACGCAACCTTCACGACCATCACGATGGTATAAGTCCGCGGTCGCAGCCGATATTCTTTTAGGGGCGAAGCAGCCTAGAGGTTCGGGCTGTCGGGGACTCCTATCGTCGTCTCCTGTAGTCACTGTACTAAAGCACCGGGACACTCGTTTTTCAACGCCTCGCACTAAAACCTAACGCGCACTAACAGAAAAGTGTATAACGGATAAAACCTGTTCAAAACAAACCAACATAATTTCAAGATTTGTGGAACGCTCCCTGTCCACTTCAGCAATCGTCAAGCACAGGCAGAAGCTGTTTGTTAACGGGTCGTATTTTATGTTACACTCAGGTACCCACCAGCTCTCGACGCGAGGCCTGATCGGGTCGGGTGGCCGGTCGAAGGGAGAAAAGGAACATTTACCTGGTGCCGGGGCCTCGTTGCTCACGGAGGATGAGCCCTAAGCCGAGGCGCGGGCATTGCACTGCGCTCGCGCTGACCCCTGCCACTTTCCTCAAACTGGGCAGATAGGGCATGAAAATTGCTTAGATCTGCTTCAAAGCACAAGAGGGCGCCACCGCCTCAAAGAGTGCGCTATTGCTCTTCCCACCGGCACCTCTCCGGTGCACAGTCAGCGCGGGCCGTGTGGCCAGAGAGAGGCTGACAATCTTTGAATACACTTATACACTGTATGCTTCGCCCCTCTCCAGGTACTGCGTTAGTGGAGATGGCACGGTACTAAAACAACGGGACACTCGTTTTCCAACGCCTCGCGCTACAACGTTTCATCTCCACGGGCAAAAACACGTACTAAACGAACACTCCAGGACACTCTTTATCCATTACCTCTCGCTCACGGGGTGCTTTGCAAACTCTAAGAAGGCTGTCCAACCACTGCAGTCAGCTTGTGTGTGAAATCAGTGAGATCCACACAGCGGTAGTGCGCGCGGGCCATCACATCGTGCTTCAATGGCTTCCTGGTCATTCGAGAATAGAAGGAAATATAATATCTGCTGCAGCCGCCAGCGCTGGCCACTCTCTGCGTAACACGACACAGCTTCCTTTCTCTCGAGAGGATGGTTGTGCCCTTATCTATTGAACTGGTTGGAGAGAGCAAATGTTCAAGTGGCAGCACCCTCGCAGCGGATATCCACCTCTACATGGAATTGACCCTTTCTGTAAATTCCGTGTTCCACCCGACCTAAGCAAAGCGTCTGAAGGTGTACTGCATCGTTTGCGTCTCAACGTGGCTTACACCCGAAGCTTCAAGTTCACAATAAGGTGGGAGGATTCACCACTGTGCCCCACGTGCGCTGTGCGCGAGACTACTGAGCACTTGTGTATATGCCCGCGACTTTCCGCTGCGCGAGTTACAGCGGCGAGCTGCCTGTCTCGTGTTCGACGTGGAGCAAGCCTTCAGTTGTGTCACTTCCTTGGACCCTGGGACAACAAAAATCACCCATATTTAGGGACAAAAATTTTTCTGCGTTTTTTGCGAGATTCAGGACTAGACAAAACTTTGTATTTTTCCGTTGTGCGCATGGCTACGTCTGTACGCGTTTGCGTCGTCATGTACGCTTTGACTCCTTTTTCTTGTTAGGTGCTCTGCGCTTCCTGGGCTCCATTCGCTCAATTTTTTTTTCTTTTACTTGACTTTATTTCGAGTTTTTTCCTTGCACTTCATTGCGTGCCATTTTTATTTAACTTTTGTTATCTCTCTATTGCTGCTTTCCCGATCTCTCACATTCACTTCACTGCATTGTAATCATCCCCATCCGGCGTAGCAAGCACTGCCGCTAGCAGAGCTGACCTCTCCAGCCCACATTAAAGAGTTCTCTCTCTCTCTCTCGCTAGAACGCTTCATCTTCATGGCAAAAAATGCTTACTAAAAGAACACACCAGGACACTCATTTTCCAACGCATCAAGCTGGCACGCGTCGTGCTTTAAAGACCCAATACTTTTAGAGCAAAGCTGTATGACTCTACCCCAACGGTTTCATCTCCGTGGGCAAAAAGGCCAAGGCGCCAAGGCCTAAGACGCCGACCGCTCACCATCGAAACTGCATTATACACTTCATCTTAACTTCGAAACCGCATCGCACATCAAAACCGTTGCATTGAAACCGCATTGAAACTGCGTCATACACTCATACACTGCATGTTTTGCCCCCCTCATGTTTCCCGCTAGTGGAGATGGCCCCGTTTTTTTTAAAGACGATAGTCTTTCTTGGGCTACTTAAACCCAGAAATTTTGGTGTGTCTGTATGTTTGTCTGTCTGTATGTCGGTCTGCCTGTCCTTCTGTCTGCCTGTCTGTGACTCGATTCAGCCACCCGGCCAAAGTAAAACAGTGCCTGCGCAATAGTCTTATATAGTCACAGCTAAATGTGCCCGTCTAAGTCCGGTGTAATGTTCATACTTGTCGATATAGTTGAAGAACAACAAGACATTACGCGTATATAAGACAACAAATTAATACAGAAGTGGTATTTGCAGCGTTCCTTTATAAAAAATCGTACATGCTTGATTTTGGCGAGATTAAATACTTCATCAACTAAAGAAAAAAAATATCACTCCACCGTCGCCTGCTCTCGCCCTCGCCATATAGCTTCTGGCGGCATTTGAAGAAATCAAGTGGCAAGAGTTACGAAAGGTTCCACTAGATAGGTTCCACGTTCTGTTTGGAACGCGCGTGGACTAGGGAAACGCGGTTCTATAAACGTTGAAGTAGGGCGCCTCGATTCACACGCGTCTTCTCCGTACGGCAGCGTTGGCATCGAGACACCCGGTTTGAAGCAGTGGAACGCGATAAATTTAAAAGGAATTAAGCAAACCTTTGGCGTCTTTACCTTGGGACTAGCGTGACGCAAGAGGAACAATATCAGAGGTGAGCGGGAAAGCGAAGGGAGGCATTTACTTGGCAAAAGTCGATAAAGACTATCGTCTTTTGACGACATTTGCAACGAAAGGAGCAGATACGCGGCCAATTTTTTTCTTCGCTGCGGCAACGACCTTCACTCCATCTGTTTTGCTATAACGGTGAAGAAGAAGCAAATCGGCTGCAATAGTGGATGACACGAGGAGGGGGTCTTCCTCCTCAGAACTAACGAACACTACGCGCACACTTAAATTTGGCGCCGCAGGTGCAACGTGTGCACTATCACGTGTTCTGGCTCAAGCAGGTGGCGCAATTCCTCTCCCGACAGTCGCGGCCGAGTGAGTAAGCCGTTTGACTCTCGGGTATGAACTCATGGTCGTGGCCGAGCGGGTACGATGCCGAACGCTGGAGTTTTTTTTTGTGCACATGTTGGCCAATCACCCTAAGTGGGTATGCTTGGCCTGACGAACGTGCGCTCGAGGCACGCGTGCTCGAGCGCTCGGCATTTTCTTGGTATTTTTAACGGCGGACACCATACAGAAACGATTTACTGAAAAGCTTCGCTGATAATGTATATTAAAACATTGAAACGTATATTGAAACATAATATATATTGAAACTCGGTATATTGAAACATTTCAGCAACCCGAGTAGCTGTACAGATGTTTGATTTAACAGCGCAACTCGGGCACGGACGAACTGAAAGGACGACTTCGTCTTAGTTGCATTGTTCAAAAAAAAAAAAAAACACGAATGTGTACATCTCGTCCAGCTTACTATCCTCGCGTCAAATAAAGCCCCCGTTGATTAAAATTTCTTGAAAAGTCCGCGGAAGGACCGAATAAACTTTCTTACGAAGCTTTGGCCGACGTGGTATGGGTAAAAGTTAACCAAACTGGGTCCAATAAACCCATCCCTACACGGTTTTAACGTTTCCGACAGCAAATCAAAACATGGTACTTTCATCCAGCAACACATTGCAGCTTTATTTCAGCGCCAAGATTTTCACGACAGTGGATGTTTCTCCTCTATGGCCCATTGAAACACATTACAGTTTGATGAAAAACAAAGAGCGGAATGCTCCCCTCGAGTCTGAACCTTGGAGGCACTTTTTCATAATTTTATTTTAATAGTGACCTCGCAAGTGTAAAAAAAAAAAAAAAGCCCGAAGTGCCGTGGGCGTTGAGTGTTTTTCTCCCCGTCCATCGAAGCAGCCGTCCAAGGCACCGAAAAACGTTTCACTCAACGATGCGTGGACGCTTTGCCCTTTACTGTTGTTTAGACGTTGTTTTTATTACGGTTTTTTTCTTTAACACTCCTGGATACCACAAGAACTGACAGGGTTAGAGACGGGGTGCTTCCCAGGCGAGATAAAACGACGAGGGAAACAAACCTGGGTGTTTTCAAGAAGTTTTGGCAAACGTTCGAGACTCCGTTGTCGGCTTGTCGAGTCCACTTTGTTTCTGTCCGGGTAGTTCGGCCGGCACGTCGAACGCAGTGGGAGCAATCTTTGTTCGTTGTCGAGGTCGGTCACGTTGGGGGGCGTTCCTTTCTGATTTCTGTTTTGCCTTCTTTAGATATCTCCATCACGGTCTCTTCTTCATTCGGTGCTTTGCAGACTCGGTCTTGATTCCCCTTTGTAGGCGTCCTACTCTCGCGTATCGTCCGACTCTCAAGAACTCGAAGCCGGTGACGAGGCACAGCTCCTGGGGAAGGTTGGTCGAGCTGCGTAGAATGTTTCCTGCAGTTATTCACTCTAGCGCGTTAACCACGTACATTTCTATAGTTACAGTAGGGGTACCACGTTAATTCATACATTAATTAATACGTTAATTCATACGCAAAAATTTAGTTTAAACTGGTGTGAAAGGTTCGAAACACCAGTGGAACGAGCTGCATGCAGGAGCAGCACTACTCGACAATATTCACATACCAGCCCGTATTTTATGCGCGAAAGCTAGTCGAAATCTTGTGCTTCCGCTGCTAAAGAAAGCGTAATGGTGTTCCAGTGCTGTTGTTTCTCCTTTTTGAGATGAAGGGCTGTTTTCGGGCACGTATTAAGAGCCTTTTATCCAGCGGTTGAAACCGGGGGAAAATCTTGATGAGCACGTTGGAGGTTTGTATATAGTCTAGACATTCTTATTTCCCACAACGTTCTAAGTGAGCCCCTTGCGACACCGTGCTTTCGGCTATATAAAGTGCCACTCGTCGCTGCTCGCCCTTCTTGGAAACGAAAGCTCTGCTTATTGGAAAGGAGACAGCAATTCGCGCAAAACATATCGCCACGGGGCACCTGCAAAGGACAGCGTCAGCTGGGTGTTTTATCGGCTTCTGAAGACGTAGAGGATGCTGAGGTTGAGTGCTCGAGGATGGGGAAGGGAAGACAAGGTTCGGCGCGGCATCAGCTTCACTGGATAACTTCAGTAGCTAAGTCTTGCGCAATGTACATCGTGCAACTATCTCTTTAACTGCGCCTAGGCCACGTAACAATATATTAGGGGTGGTCCATCAGAGTATCTTATGAAGGCAATCACCACATATCCCTCAACTGCTCACCTGTTATGGCCAGCCGAGAAAACTGGAAATTTTTCCATCGTTTAAAATTCACAGTACAGGCCTACACAGGTATACCGCAGGGGTGGGACACTCCTTACAATGTTTTTGTCGGAAAGTCAGTCGCTTTACGTTGGATGTTGGCAGACTGCGGGATACAACTATAAGACAGGCAACCAAAGCAGTTGTTTAATAACCAAGGTTAATTAAGGTTAAATGGAGGAGAAATGCAGTTATGACGTGGAAACAGATCACCCCGCTCTCCGTGACTGCGTCTTAGTCACCGGACTTCACTCCCTCGGGTAAGCGAGCGTAGACGCAGTGGAGTGCGCCCTCCACCCACAACCCGCATGGCGACACATTCTGCGGGAGGTCCAATGGACGGTTAGCGCGTTGGGAGTATCTGACTCTTACCTGGAACTGCGAAGGAAGCTCGCCCGAGGCAGTTATGCGCTCAAGCGCTATAAAACAAACGAGGAAAGACGCAGACAGGAAAACGTGTAAGCCATTAACAAAAAGTTTTTGGACCGTTTAACGGGTCAGTGCATCTAGGTTGGCCAGCTGCTCCTTTTAGGTACAAGGGAGATTATCGCCAGCTAATAGGGCGCACAGAATCCCTTCAGCCCTTGTTTGTATCTAGCCTGTGTTGTTGTTGTCAATGTCCCCTTTGTTTCGTTTCCTTTTCTCCTTTTTTCCTCCTGGATTTACGTTCGTTGTAATCTTACCACTCAAAACATGTAACCGACACAACAGCTGTCAGAGCTACTCCTGAACCACGTGTAACCTTCGGCATAACGTGTATATTTATGTGTAAATAACGTTATTGTATAAAAAACGATCATTTCTTTTTCCCACACATCAATTGGGCCGTAGGATACCTCGAATGTAGAAGAGCAAGACCGGTTGAGCTGGTTTAAGCGCTTTTTTTTCAAAAAAACGTCCACTCAGTCCAGTCCAAAGTAAAAATTAAAGAGAGTACCCTCAATGGGCGGCTCACGGGATGGGAATCATGTCAATTGTCAATCGCGTAAGCATGCTGACTGTGATTGATTCTCATATTCGTCTGACAAAACAAGACTGTATCATATGAAAGTATCAGTTCTCGTTCCCGCACTTCCATTCACGGTGATGAATTGTTGAACGAAGGAGGGGAAGACGCAGGAGAAAGTACAACAGTCAAATAGAGGTACGACAGTCCTTCCCGAAACGCCGGACGGTGTGGCCAATGCGGCGCAGCCACTAAGGCCGGGTTCAGACTGCTGTCGCAACTGTCGTAATATCTTTAAACAATGACGTCATTTGACGTATCAGCCAACCGAGCTGCGTGAAACACTGCTTTTTACGTTCCTAGCTCACGATATGGCCGTTACGTCGGTAGTCTGAACACAGCCTAACAATAAGGGTAATACAGGCAATGCAGCCTGTGCAACGGGGCCTTTGCCATGTTATCATTGCGGCTCTTGCGAGAAGCGGCCGCGCATGGCCGTTACTCTTTTCCTTTTGTAGCGAAAGCTACACTACGCTACCTCAGGCAGTCTTCGCGGGGTGACCAGTTTGACCAGAGGTCAAACCACGCCCCCTTTCGCAAGCGCCCGGCATGGCGCAGCGGCCCGATGGCGGAGAGAGGCAGGCGGCAGGGGAGAGATAACGGAGGAGGGAACGGAGACGTGCGCGGGACTCGTGTCGCCTCCTGGCAGAGGAAGGCGACGAGGCTGCTGCCGTAGCGATAAGCGCGCACTATGACGGAAGGCTGGAGGCTACGTGTGGTGCAGAGCTGTGTGCGATGGAGGAAGCTTTCGCTATCAACTCGGGTTAACAAAAGCAAAACCACAGCAGCTTTTTATTCGTTTTCGTTACATGCGAAAGGATTAGTTAACTTGTTAGGTCGAAAATGTGGCGTCGTGGCACACAAAATGGCAAACAATGACCTACACAAGACACACAGAAATTACCACTCAAACAATAAAAAAAAAAACAAGCGAAAGAATGCTTGAACACACAATTGCAATACCTGAGCAGCCTGGAAACACTTAGTTATTACGGAAACACTTCTGATAGTGTTCGCCGGTGGACACATCGTGCGTATCTAATGTTCCCGCCACGCTGGTCGCAACCGAGTGGCTGAGCCACCGAAACTGAGAAAGAAAGATGAAGCACCAACAGACTTGATTACTTATTGAACCAACAAAAAACGAACATCACCATTGTTCATTTCTTCCTAAAGCTGGAACTTAGACGTCCTTCCTTCTAGCGTTAATTTGCCTTCTTCTGATAAAGCGAGCGCGCGAAAATTGGAAGTGATTCCTGGGCGCTTTATAATACCTTCATATTCAAATTAATCGCTCTCTGCAAGCGGCTCACGGACCGCAGAAACATGGTTACTTGGAAATAGCGCCCCCTTGGGTTGCCATCCAATCACGTGCATGTTTGCGGGGGTGTGTTCGCGTTTGGTTCTTCCGCAACGGAGCTGAATAATGCACATCTCGCACAGCTAAAAATAGTTATGAAGGAAGAGACAACACACACGAGCACTTGCGCAAAACACTAAAAGAAGTAAAATGAACTTGGAAGTGCCGAACGAGGTGCACACTCTAAAGGTTTCCCTTTAATGAACCAAATGCAACGTGATGGGGTCTCTTTACTCATTCACTCAACTACAAAGCGGGGACGTCCAACAGAGATGAGGATGCGGGGATGAGAAAGTGGGGACGTTCAACAAACGATATTTGCAAGCAAGTCATGCTGAGATTGCGAGACAGTGAAAGCAAAACGTGCTGGCGGGCTTGGCAAGAAAGCCCACCCCGTGCAAATCTTATTTCCCTTAACGCAAACAAGAAAGGTGGATGAAGAAAAACCACTTGCGACGGCAAGAATGTGAAGGACTTGAGTTGTTCTGACATGAAACAGAGTGCGGTATTAAGTTCACTTGTGTGAACGACAAACAGCGCGAAATATTTGTAATTAAGCAAGCATCGTCCAGGGGGACTGAGTGTCCTGACGTTGAGGATAATTGCTGTATAATTTGAAATCGAAGTGCTGAAAGAAGCCACAGAGAAAAACTGCTTTTGACCTTGTTAACGGAGCATAATAACTGAATCACTGAAAATAAAGATAAACAAGGAGAACAAAAACATTAGGACAAAAAATTGGGCTGAAGAAGTCGGCATCCAAGACGGGGGAGAAGGGGAGATTAAATTAAGAAAATGTCACAGGAGTCACAAATGTCGGGAGAACTGCTGAAACCCTTGCCGGAAGTAATTCCTGCGCCGAGAAAGTTTATTCTTCACGTGAAGAGGCGCGGAATGCTATGCGAACGAGGCCTTCTACAGTTGCGTTTTTCGTATTTTTGCTCTACCCGTTTCCCTTCCCACTTTTCTCGTTAGCGTTTTATCTTGCGGTGTTTATTCAGGTATACCTCTCCTTCAATGGTCGTAATTTCGTCCTTCTGCGACGATGAAAGCTTTTCAGCTTGTTTCGTTGCTTTTAGATACCATTCCTGAGATATTTCTTTTTGTTGGGTGGTGGGGAGGATTTTGTGTGCACCCGTGATGAAGCTCTGATTTTGTTTTTCAATTTTTCTCTTTTCAGGTGTCGATGTTTGCTCTCCACGTTTGCCCACTGTTGATCTTCGATCCATTATTAAATATTCTTGGCCCACCTCTAGAATCTTTTTATCAGCGTAGAACAGTCCGAGCTGTCTCAATACTCAGTACAAACCCAGTTTCGGATGCATGAAACAAACCATGCCATATCGATCTAAGGAATTGTTCCTTTTCCTCCAATGCGTGATTAAAGCTCCGGCGAACTGCAGGCTGAGAGCTGTGCAACTCCAGTTCTGTTAAGAAATCCTTTGTCGACAGTATGGCAAAAAGAACGAAACCAGCATCTGGCTTCCTAAACAGACGCTGCACCAGAAATTGTGGGACGAAAAGGAACGAGAAGACCAGCGTCCAGCTGCCGAATTGGTGATGGTGTTTACTGGCGAGGCAGGCAGCGCCAGCGAACCTCCTCTTCATCCCTCCTCACGGACGGCCCCTACCTGAGCATCTTTATTTCTCAACATACCCCGCCACTGCAAAGCTGGTAAGGAACTAGCGACACGGCTGTCAGCGACGCGGGTTGTGGCAAATTCCGGGCACCACTGCAACCAGCAGGCGCATGACGCCACAGCAGCGATACTTGTAGGCTGGCTGGGGTATCCAGTGCAGCGTCTGGCTGCATGTCTCGGTGCCATCTATCTCGGGAACAGCGTCGTCATAAGGTCAGACAGGCCGAGTTTGCAGCCAGCTAAACCGGCATCAAGCACTGTCCGAATACCAGGACTGAGATTTCAACGCACTGGCTGAAGAAGGATACTCAGAAAGTGCTCTTGGAAAACACGCGAGAGAGACCACGCTCCAGGCCATTCTCCATGAGGCAGCCACCGGGATCTAACGGGAATGGCGAATGCGGACGGCACAAATATTCTTCTATCGTCACTACCAAGTAATGGAGCCTCCTCTCTCCTCCCTTCAACCCACGAACGACGTCATGAGACCTCTCGCTTCACCCGCGATGAATAAAGTGGAGGTTAGCTGAACTTAATTTTCACGCGTTCGCAGATATGCGCCATCTGTTAGAGTACAAAGTAAGGAACAGCGCACATTTTGACAAGGGACGCATGGAAACACACACCACAAGTGGTTTTAGAGCAGCTCGTCTACTTCTCTATTGTTTTTCTCTACGTTTCTAACAGCACGAACTCCAACTCTTTTTTTTTAGTGCTTGATTTTACCACACCTATCTTCATCGCCGTGTTTCACCCGCTGCTTTTTCCATTTGCTTGTTGCAACAGAAACTGCAAGAAAAGTTTTACTTAAGCTAATGCAAACCAGTCGGCGGATCCGTTTAAGGCGATGTGGGATTCCGTTTAAGAGCCCATCGGACTGTAGGTTTCGGCCGAGCCATACTTGCGGCAACAGAAACAGTAGCTTGCAGATAGCGGTTTGAGCTGTACGAAGCGCACTTCCTGTACATGTGACCGACCCTTCGGTGTCTGAACTTTCAAGTCATGCCTTCTTAGCGACAAAAAACTGGCCGCATATCTGCTCTTTTCGTCGTAAATGTCGACAAAAGACGATAGTATTTGTCGACATTTGCCAAGTAAATGCCTCCTTTCGCTTTCCCGCTCTCCTCTTCCACTCCCTCTTGCGTCGCACTCCTCCTAAGGTAAACACGCTAAAGGTTTGCTCAAGTCAATTTCAATTTACCGAGTTCCAGTGCTCACCAAGGCGTTGGACTGGGCTAGTTGGTACATGTCTGGATGGAATAAAAACCAGCGATACACAGAGGACACAGAAGAAAACAGACGCCAACTTGACCCGTCGTTTTAGGGGCGAAGCTCCTTAAGTCATGGGTCTGTCCATCCCTTGTGTATCGTGGTACGTGACCACCGCATGCTTTCGGAGATGTCGCAAAGTGGGCCGCGTTGCACGCGCAAGAACCGGCTGCAACCGGCAGCGCAAACTCGGCACCGGGAGCGCGAGCTTGTCTGTGTTCGCCAACGGAGGCGCGAGCGCACGTGCACTGCGAGGGGGAGATCACGCAAGAGATCACGCCACGAACGCAGGCAGTCGTTCTCGGAGATCGAACGAGACGCAAGGACCTTTGCTCGTTTCCTCTCGTCTTGTTCGGACACAAGTTCGCCCTAAATAAAAGTTATTTCTTTACCGTTGTGTCCCATCCTACGTGACAAATTGTGGTGGAGGTGCGGGGTAGTCCTCGATGGCGCGGGGTCTTTCACCAGGTCTGGGCCTGGGAGCATTGACTCCGAAAATAAAAGTTGATTTGTACAATGTACGCACACAGTCTTACGTCTTTCTTAATGATGTAATGGGCGAACTTTCACGGGAGAGTTACGGTTACCGATGTTCTCCCCCTCTCGAGCTTCGCCCCACTTATCATCATTCATTCTGTAGATATGGCGTGAATTTTTTCTTCTGTGTCCTGTGTTTATCGCTGGTTTTTATTCCATCCAGTGCTCAAGGCCGGGTGCCTCGATGCCAGCGCTGCCGTACGGCGGAGACGCGCATGAATCGAGGCGCCCTTCTTCAATGTTTATAGAACCACGTTGCCCTATTCCACGTGCATTCCAAGCAGAACGTGGTACCTATCTAGTGGAACATTTTTTAACTGTTGCTGCTTGAATTCTTAAAATGCCGCGAGAAACTATAGTGGCGCGGGCGACAGCAGGCGACAGTGTGATTTTTTTTTGCAGTAGATGTAGTATTTCATGTCGCAAAAATCAAGCATCTATGAATTTGTTTGTAAAGGAACACTGTGAAGATCGCTTGTGTATTAATTTCCTGCCTTATGTTTGCGTAATGTCTTGTTCTTGTTGAACAATGTTGACAAACATGAACCTACGAACTGGCCTTAGACGTTTAGATTTCGCTGTGAGTATATAAGACTATTGCGCAGACTTCGTTTTTACTTTGGCTGGGTGGCTAAATCAAGTCCCACACAGACAGACAGACGGACAGACAGGCATGCAGAGAGTCCAAAATTTCTGGCTTTAAGAAGCTCAAGAAAGGCTATCGTCTTCAAAAAGATAAGGAAGGGAAATTTGCCCTGCTTATTAAATAACCCCGAGGCTGGGTGCATTGCAGCTGCTCCTTGTACGAAGCGACCAGTCTTCGCCTAAGGCGAAGCATATCACGGCGGTAATTATTCTGCTCCAATAAAGAATACAGTTTTGAACGCGACGTCACGACCTTACCTTACGTTCTCCCTCCGACTTTGTCGAGGCATTCAAGCAGCTTTAGTAAGCATAACTGCAAAACTCGTTAGCTATTCGTCCTGCAGGGGGTTGCGGCTTTAATTAGTGACACCGGAATCACGGCTACAATTAAGGCGTTCTATTCATGAGTAACGTGGCTTAGGCTTCTGTGCCAAGCAAAGTGCGCACGTGCGGGAAAATTTAAGCCGCGGAGCGAAAGCTTCCCTGGTCAGTTTCCGATTTCTATCGGGCTGGGCGCACGCGGCGTTTGCAGTGCCAGTGTTCTAACCGCTGTCCTTGTCCCCTTCTCAATTCAAGGAAGGCCACCAGCCTACCGAGGAGCGTTCTTTTACCCGTCGGCTTCGCGTGGTAGTTAACGACGCTGCGCTTGGGAGAGGTCACCGCTGCCACGGCATTCTTTAGAAGCCATTATGGATAATTGGATACATGGCTACAAGTTTGCCACAACTTCCCGAGACGACTCGCAAATCCCGCCACATCTGCCTAGAGTAAATGACGAAGAGCTGGTGGAAGTCTGCAATGCTGAGGATGACTTTGCGTCCACTACTCGCCGGAAAGACGGCGACCTCTTCGATGCATATGACGACGATTACTAGCACCGCAACTACACAAATAAACAATGATACTGAAACGGAACTGTGTCCGGCAATGGTCAACGAAAACAGCTTCGCCATTCAAGTCTTTAGCGTGAGTGGAAACTTTCCTGAATTTTTTACTACTATTACTACTACTACTACTACTACTACTACTACTACTAGTACTGCTACTACTAGCAATAGTCGTTGCATCAGATAATATTAATATTTGTAAAAGTTTTAGCAATAATTTTTATTATTAATAATAATTATATATAAATTTTGTTCACTCACAGTGTGTTTTTGTTCTGATCGTTCACAAACAGATTTGGAAAATGTAACAACGTATCATCCGAGGAACTTCGTAAAGTGCACTAAGATTTATGGACCCACATATCGCATTCAATTGGTGTTAACCTATTAGTCGTATTATGAACATTCCTGACCAGAAGCAGCTCGGCCTTTCTCGTTTAGTGACCAATAACCCTAAATTTCATTCCTATAAGGCACATTATTCCACAAAAGCTTGCCTTGATTAAGAGTTGCCATCTCTGCATATTAGTTTTCTGTATATTTCTGTAACTTTGTATCCATGCAAAAGCGTGTACAACTGCCCTGGAGAAGAAATTGCAGTAGCATAGACGAATGCACTCTCCTCCCGCGTAAATAATGCCCCAACCACCGAGCAGCAGCAGGATGACAAATGATGCACCTTACAGGAAGATGCGTACCGGCTGCATTCTCCGATCAGATGTTGTCCAGGCGTACCAGAGCAAACGGATGGGACCGCAACAACAACAAAAACAACCAGAACAAAATAATATACTGAAAATTGTAGTTATATAGAAAAAACTCATTTTTGGGAGTGTGCATTCATGGGACTACGTTGTGGGCTTGGAAACATGCCTGCAGCAGACAGCTTTCTTTTTAAGGTAACGGGCGAGTGAACGTGGAAGTTTTAGCTAATACCTATAAGTGCCCCAAAGTGCTCCTGGAAAAACGCAGACGAGTTTAAGATGCAGCCAAATGTTAGACACTGTATTTTGTTCTTTATAAGCATTCCTGGGGCTTACATTGTGATTTGTCGAATACAATATAGTGTATTGTGTCCAGTTTTTTCATTTTTCTTCATTCCCTTTCTTTTTTCCTTTTGTATTTTTTTCTTCTCATTCTTTTCTTTGTATTGCGTCTGCCGAGAAATGCTACACGATTTTTTTTGGTTAGTATTGCTATCTTGTTACTTTATCTCTAAAAGTGTAACTCTGAGATTTGTGACTTCTCAATTTGTCTTTGGCAGATAGCCCTGTATTTTTGCTATAAAATAATATATCGATGGTCCCGGTGCAGTATCAACTATGGGACCCTCGTCTAGATATATGTACTTATGTAACCTTCCCCTTTTACAAGAGTCAGTAAACTACTTGTTCTTCCTCCTAAATGCCCCCTGCTAATACCCCGTCTTAGCCACGATTAATTGCTTTCAAACATAGGACTGTGGAATACGCTCCGATACAGAAAAGATAGAAATTACCTCGTTTATAAAACGGGGACACAGGCAGGCAGAAAGCAGCGCGTTATGGCTAGCTTAAGCGATTTGGACCTCGCCGTTTCTAGTACTCCCTCCAGTCCTTAGGAATTTGAAAATTATGTTCGGGGTTTATAAATTATGTCTCTTTAATAGGCGCCGATATGTAACGGCATGAACCGTTTTTTTTAATATTTCATACTTTGGGGAGAATTGGAAATTGCGTTAGGGCAAGTGCCACGTTTCAGTGGAATGATACGGCCAGATTAAACGATCCGTGTCGTGTGAAAAGGGGAATGAGACATCGGGTGAGAAATGGATAGAGCCTAAGGGGCCCCGCAACACTTTCGATAAACGATTTCACTCCTTCCTTCGAGTTTGGAAGCACTGCGAAAGCTATAGTTATCGGCAGCAGGGAGCGGCGCTGCGTGATTTGTTGGCCGCAGCAGATACGCCTTCCGTTGCTGCTTTGTTTTCGTGGCTTTATTTTTTAACTTGCTCTTGAATGCTTTCATTGCTGCAACAGAAGGGAAACCGGCCCACAGCCGCTACATGGCCTTATGACGTAATTCGAGAGGTAGGAAATTGCCGAGACCGCGAAAGAGAGAAAATTTTTTGAGCGAGTTTACAAGTTATCTGATGGGCATCAAGCAGTATTTTTTGGCTGAGGTACTTTGCGACCCCCTAATATATTTACTGTGTGTTGGACGACTACGTTCTGCAAGCATTTAGGATTTTAACACAAGTTGGAAAAAGTGTTGCGCCGCCCCTTTAATCTGCGCTTGTCATAACGCCAAAATAAATGACTCAGGACTTGTTCCCGTATTCAACTTAACCACCGCTCAGAAAACTGCCTTCACCTCTCTGTCAGTCCTTATGGGTCAGTGCACCTTTCGCAGGCAGCGTTCGCCACAACCCACTGAAGATTGACAAGAAATATCACTTACATGGCTGTCGAAGATTTTAGCGGCCATTCTTTTGAGTAAGCCCTTATCATTCATGTTTTACAATAAGCATTGAATCTATTAACCCGAGATTCCGAGGCAGTAGCGCCAAAAAGGAAGACAACTCTTCATTTTGTTGTAGATTACATACTTCCTAAATGCTTATAGGTTTTTTGGAAAATTTGGGAATGAGTAGGGGTTTATGTTTTCCGCAAGAATACAAAACGCCAAAAAAAAGTCTACGAATGAGACTTTTGCAGGTTGAGAATAACCTACAAAACTGTCGTTTCGGTATTTTGAAAAAAAAAGGTAATACTTGAAACAAAAAGACACGTCATAGCCGGCTCGGGGTATCATCGAGGTGATTTGATTAGCACCCATCACGTCAGGTCTAAGCGCATGGCTTTCGAAATCCCGTCATTCAGTCAGGTTTGCGTGGTATATCGCGTAGGTAGCGCTTGGGAAGACGCTGAAGCCCAGTTAGCTTACCAGTCTTAAGTGTAATTGTGTGGCTCATGTTATTAGTAATTCATTCATTTATTCATTCTCTCATTTTATCTACTTTAGAACATTGGTTGGTACAACAGTGAAACTTTCATCTGTGCCCTTAGCAACAATGCTAGTACACGGGCCCGTGATTTATTGATGGATTGTAGGGTTTAACGCGCCGACTCTTATCCAGGTGATGAGGCGCGCACTAGTGGAGGGCTCCGGATTAATTTTGACCACCTGGGGATCTTTGACGTGCGCCGATATCTCGAAAACACGGGTGTTTTAGCTTTTCGCCTTCATCAGAAAAGCTGCCACCGCGGCCGGGAATTGAACCCGCACACTTGTGAGGCTACGAAAACGAGTAAACATAGCCTTTATGTGAGTGTAGTCTTTCCTCTGAGCTTGCTTGGACATACACCCGAATGATGACACTCATCACGCTAGGTGCAACCGAATTGATAGCTCACTTTCTGGGACGTACCGAAGTCGTGTGTACCAATTAGTATAGCGATGTGGTAAGAATACTGCAACGATTATTTCAGGGTGCAAACAAATATCCTGATTATACAAAGCCTGGCGAAAGAGGTTCCCAGGATTTCGAGAAAACATCACTGCATTGTTTGCAGAATGTGGAGATCTTGCTTTGTAGTTCATGGCATCAGCATAAAGGGGTGGTACGTTTGAAATCCGCGAACACTATTCGAGGCGCCCGAATTTGAAAAATACTTGCGATAAAATGGCTCGCGCTTGTTATAATTATTCTGGAAAGCCGCAGGTCCTTACATGTGAAAGTTATTGTTTCTGGAAAGATTGCATACGACATAAAGTTGCCATCAAGTCGTTCTTTATGGCACCGCTGGCTATTGTAGCCGGTACAGCATCAGAAGTAATCCGCATTGTTCCCACGTCTAGCTCATGCCTCCGAGGAGAACGATTCAAAATTAGGACAATTGGGAGTAAACAAATTAAAAAAAAAACGGAGCCGCAAGTTTCATTTTCAACAGCACGATTGAAATGCGGAATTAAATTGCCCAGATTTCTTTCATGAAACACTTGTCCTAATCACCTTAACAATTTGATAAAAAGTCACTCGGTACCGAAGTAGCCCGATGAATCAAAGCTGCTCGGTGTTCGAAGAGCGAGAAATTATTGATTTGTGTTAGGCTGGTCACGCTACTAGAAATGCTAGAGGCGTGTAAAGGGCAGGATTAGTTCGGCACCATTACAGCATCCGAGACGGTGACCTATGAGCCCTGGAGGAACACTATAACCAGGCGAACCGCAAAGGAAAGGAGCGTGCGAAGCGACCTTCTGGTGGTAAATATAAAAGCATGAAAATAAAGTGCAGGTTGAACAGAGGGATGAATGCGGATGGCTGCTGCCTTTTTAAGCGACACCAATAATACTTGTCTGTTTGCAACAGACCAAAAGTTTTCAGTGCGGACCACTCTAGTGAACCGGGTTGTCCTCGTAGCTCATCGGGCGTCAAATACCCACGCAGCATGGCATCACGACGTCACCCTTCCAAACGGAGGCTTCGTGAAGAAAACCGCTTCCCCTGGTCGGGATCGAAGCTGTTTCCTCGCGTTAAGAAGCCGATGGGAAACCCATTGCGCCACAAAAACACATGTTACCCATCTGCAACGGGTCAGGGTTGATCTTTGCGCTGCACCGTTGCCACGGACGTTGTCATTGCTGGGCCTCAATAAGGTACACAGTAATATAGAATAAAGAAAAAATAATGCATGAGGGCAGAATATCCTCAAACTAATATGATGTCAGTTCAATGTGTCTTGAATGGTTTTTGTAGCGCAAGCTAAGGTTTACAGTACCTCGGGCAGTATTCGCAGGGTTACCAGTTTTGCACTTTAGCGCTAGAAGTAAAACCACACCACCTTTCCGCAAGCGCCCGGCTCGGAGCAGCGACCGGATAACGGGGAAAGATAGGCGGCGGGGGAGAGATAGGCGTGGATGGAAAGGAGGCGTGCGCGGGATCCGTGCGCGGGACGTGGCTAGAGGAAGGCCAGGAGGACGCCGCCGGAGCGATAAGCGCGTGCCAGGAAGGAAATCCACGACGCCAAGTGCGGCGCAGAACCGTGTCAGATAGAGGAAAGAGAATAAACTTTAATTAAATCAAGGAAATGCTTCAGAGATCCGATAGAGGGAGACGAACATCCAGCTGTGGTACCTCGTACAGACGCGAGGCTTAAATAACGCCGTGAGGCGAAAAAGAAGAAATACGCTACGGCTGCGCACAGCTTCGCTAACTGCGAGCTACCTGCTACCTGCTACCTGCTACAGCTACCTGCTACCTGCGCATTAGTGTGAGGTTCCTTCATTTCTTCTCAGGTCACTGCGGCACCGTCTCTTGACTACTATCGGTATCAACGCCAGTATAATACTGAAACCAGTCAAGTGAGGGCGCCACAGCCCCTCTTAGCGAGCTCGGCACTTACCGACAGTCTTCACGTTGACTATAACTGCTTTGACTCTTTATACTGCGCGTGAAATCCCGTGAAATATCCTTTTGGATCCCCATTTACATACAAGGAACCACTATATCCATCTAAGGTGCCATTAGCGATAACGACGCGGGAGCGGAATGGGATGGGGAAGCGGCCTAACTCTTTGCTTTCATGGCCCCAAGAACTTCAAACAAATTACCTCTAATGATCTCCGCCTCCGATCTATGATATCCACTTGCTCTTCCTGCTTCTACTGAAACACTATCTGGCTATCTCGTTACGCGACCTCGGCGTGGAATACTACTAGCTTCCATCCTCCGCTAGAAGATCAACGCAGATATACCAGTCAAAGTTTCCTGAACTGCATTACACCTGACCTGCTTGTATACCTCTTCTTGGACTACTCCCACACAGCCTGTATGCGAGAGCCTTCCGCTTCACCACCTCCCTCCTTGACTCTCAAGTAGCCAAACCACTTCGTGAGTGCCTTATTCATCTTTCTGACACTTTGCCGCGCCAATCTAATATTTCGATCGACTATGAAACGTCTAACCAACTTCGCTTTGGTCTTGATTATCTGGTTATTCTAGTCTCACGAGTTACTTAGAACGCACTCTTTCAGCAAGCTTTCCCATGTAAAAAGGGGCAAGGAGACCCATGGGAAGATCAAACACCAGGGCATCAAAGGTGGTTCACTCATTTATTCTTTTAAAAAGTTTTGAGAGCAGTGCCTCGTTTGCGGGCTTTTCGAGCACTTACTCAAGACCCAAGCCCATGATACAGACGATGATGTGTTTTACGGCACAAATGTTCATGAAGGTGGCAGCCGTGGGGATTGCGATTTTACCTTTGTGATGAATCATCATTAAGGTGACGTGGGTGAAGCGTCGTGACTTGCGAAGTGCACCTATTCTGTCAATGCAGCTGCAGCTGACGATGATGGCCGTCACTCACATACGTACGGCCAAAGTTACACTTTACGCCAGGCAGGTAACATTATCTGTGATTAAAATAGACAAGCATCAGTACACCTTTTCATTGCAACAGCAAAAAATACGGCGCCCTGAACGACACGTCGTAAACAGACCGGTGCACACCCTTTCGAAAACCGTTGCGTCCGTCGGCCTAGTGTCTTCAGGCGCTTTATTCATCTTTTCTTCTTCGTCCGTGTACCATCTCTTTTGCTCTGTGTTTGTTTCTTTCTTTTCTTTCGTGATCCCTATTTCTCTTCTGTCTGAGAATCACGTCCAGATGGACACGCCGTTGACGCACTTATGGTGGCCACTAACAAGCTTTTTGTGGCGCGGTCGTAAAAAAGCCTTCTCGGCGACTGACCATCCCGTTTTCCGGGTGCGTTGGCCAATTGAACGCCACGGGACTCAAGAGAGCCGGCTCTTCCGTCCGGGCGTGCGTGTGTGTGTGCGCGAGGGGTGGATATGTGTGTGCGTTGCTTGGCACCGAGGCAACGCTTCGCACCGGGCGCACACGTGCGGCAGCGTCAGCGTGCCGCCCCATAAAAAATACCTTAAGGTTTTTTTTTTCTAAGCCTTCGACGACTTCCGGAACTGCTGACCAGCTCTGAACCTTTCACCGGATCTCGTTTTATGACCAGACAAAAAAAATACAAAAAGGTACCAAAAATGTTTGAAGAAACTTTGACGTATTGTAAAAGCACGGGCGAGTTCAGGACCAGCTAAAATTTTCAGAATTGTAGCTGGGCTTCCTTTTTCATGTTTGTGTTTTGTGTTTTCTTCAAGAAATATCTTTATAACCTGTGAATTTAGGCGCCAGGTAGTTTCCGAATGGGAGGTTCGCGCAGGGTCGCGAGAACTTTCACCGTATAAGTTGTGACAGTAATGAAAATAATGACAAACTTTTTATGATAAACTTTTCTTTCGAATTTTCAGCTGATTCATTAACAGCATCAGCAAGAATAATTTTGTAAAGTCACAAATCTTGCACCTTTTCATTCTGCGGGAGGGAGAGAGAGAGAGTACAAACATTTATTTGGAGCAGAGCATGCACGGATGTTGGAGAGCCAGCCCGGTGAGGCGCCTCCTTGTCGAGGTAGCTCTGGTCTTCAACGGCCGTCCATGTTCTCTCCAGCAGCCCACGCTGGGATACAAGTTAAAAACTGGTCAGCTGGCCCACTCACTGCTCGTAGGTTGAGTGGGGGTTAGGGAACATGGATGGCATGCGTCCGCACTCCAGAACATGTGCTACAGAGAGCAGAGGAGGGATCATATTTTGCAGGAGGAGGGTTAGGCGGGGGGACATACAAGCGTGAACGAAGGTGCCATGAGGATAGGAATTTATTTGGAGCCGGCGGAGGGGTAATTGCCTCCGCCCGGGTGAGGTAAAGGAGAGGGGGAGGAAATTTTCGGCGTGCCAAGAAAGCAGTGTATCGGGAGTTCATCTCTATTACTGGCGGCTCGTACTGATCTCATGAAGTATGGCTTTACTGTGAAAAAAAGATCTGCGCTATTCATGTTATAAGCGTCCTCTAGTGCGTGCGAGAAGGCCCTGGCTGAACATATAGGAACAGGCAAGCGAGTTTTGTTTAGTATATGTTTTCTATACCAAATGAAAAGGGGCCCCTTCAAACATCGTGAATGAAAACGGTTTAACGGACAGGCCAGTGGAACGTTCGAATGCGGAATTTTTATAACTGTTAGCTTTACGTATTCTCTCAAAACAATGTTGGCAGCCAGGACAGTGAGCGGTCATTCTAAACACATTTAACTGTACGTTGATGAAAAGAGGTTTTAAAAAACTTATCCCCGGATAACATTATTATAAAGTGCAGTCTTTCCTAATCCTGTATGCGGTTTTTGAATCACGCAATGATACGGAGGGAGTTGTGTGCATACGTACGGTCATCTCATGCTTAGACACCACATGGCGCAACCTTTCAAGTTACAGAAAGTTTCGTGCCAAAGTACAACTGTCTACCAATTTATTTAAAAATTTCTGGTGGTTACCTCACTATATAACACTCTGGCATTCATATGAGCTAGAGGACATAAAGTCTACGAAAATCGACCGTCTGTCTCTTTAAGCTGCCTTCCTAAAGTGTTCTCATCGGACACGACAATAAAACTTAAGCGGTGCAGCGACACTGTTATTCCGAACCAGCACGGGGCACTGACGTGCAAAGCCATTTTCAGGAACAGATAAGGAGCAGTTACTATTACTAGATAATTACTAGACATTAGTCTAGTAATTATTAGTCTAGTAATTGTCTAGTAATATCTAGGCAATTGTCTAGATATTACTAGACAATTGCAATTACTAGACAGACGAAGCAAGGCAAGAGCGAATGAACTAAGATTGAAATAGAATTCCTCAGTTGTTAGTGCGTCCTTTGTACTTCTATACTTCCATTTTGGACCCTCTTTTTTTTTACCTTTTCAAGTGCTAAATACAGAACTATCTCTGAACAATAGGATACAACTATTTTAGGCGTGTGCACATTTTTAAGCCACATTTATGACACCAAAAAAGCTTGCTAATAAAGACTACTCAACCTCCATTATATTCGCGATCATTGCTGTGGTTCAGGCACTTTGTACTGTCTTTCAAACGTAGCAGTTTGCATTACAAGGATAGTGGGAAACAGCCGAAGCATACCGCCGCGCCCTCGGCATTGCAGTATCCGAAAATGAGCCCATATTTGACTCCCTACCGGGTTAAGCGAGGAAGCATGTGCCCCGGGCCTATCCTGATTGTCTTAAATAAACCAAGCTGGCACTCAAAAAAAGAGGTTGCTGCTTTTTCAATTTAACAGTCAACCAACTCAGCCGGTGTTGGGAGCACTTAAAAGCCTCGACGGCGAAGGAGGAGGGAGGCGGGGCGCAGAGAAGATGCCTCATTTCCTAGGCGAACATCCCCCGTACAGGACGAGTGGAAAAGTTCAAGAGGGACAATATTTTCTCACCTCACCTGTCACTGCCTTGTTTTCACTCGGGCCACCATGATATTATTCGGTGTAATTAGGCTAAAAAATGAACAACAGGCTATAAAATGCGAGCCAATCCACCCTGTGAAGATGGTTAGAAAGCTAAGCTGGGCAGAACACCCGCGACGATTACCCATGTGGCGTCACTTGTATTCATACACGTGGCTCTACAATGAGTGAAATCAGAGACAAGTGAAATGCACTTAACCACAACTTTTATTACTTCTAAGCAGATATTCTTTGCTAAGGTTTAATCAATGCGTGATTCATGAACGGTAGTTGGTTGAGCTGTATTGGTAAAGCACGTGACTGGCAACTCCTTTTTTATTAAATTAAACGAAGCTCAAACCCAGTGTTAGGCGACCTCACTTCTCCTCCGTCTCAGCTGCCGCCGACGGAGGTGATGATATCGAAGGCAGAGACGGATTAGTGAGATGTCATGCGTTGGAGTGAGCCTTCATTTTTTTATAATTTCTTGCGCATGCGCAAGGCACACAGTTGGCCGCTACACGCACAGCGGCGAAAGAGGTCGCGTGACGCTATCACGTGGCATTCAGCGAGAACGCAGGGGGGAAACCCGCAGCTTCGCCGTGAGTGCACCGTCTGTCTCCCCCCGACTCCGCTTGGGCTGGTAGCTCAATCGGTAAGACAATGCGCTCTCGCTCCGTTTCTCTATTCATTCCAGGTGCGATTCCTAGCGGTGCCAGTAGCTTCTTTTATTTGACACCAACGGTCGCGACCGAACCCTTGGGGGGTAGAGGTAAAAGCTTCGCTTTAAAATGCATGTGCGAGAACTCGTCGAGATTATTTCTAGCGAGGCGCCGCAACTTCGTGCTTGCTCTTTTTATTGCAGTGTCTTTGCGAAGATGACGTAGACTGGGAACAAAAAGAAATAGAATTACAAAATTTGAATTACGAATTACGCAATTTGCGCTAACTGGACACACAGAAGAAGGGAGACAAACAATGCGCAACTTACAACTATTTATTACCTAAAGAAATAGCTAGGTCGATGCAGATGCGTGCAGGCAGACGAAAGGGTCAACAACGTGATGTAAGGAAGAGAGCGCGAGAACTCAAGATCGCGTACATAAACATGCATGGCCGCAGGAACAGATAGAAATGGATGGAGATTCGTAAGCAGATAGAAGAGAAAGATAAGCGGGCATACGCTGCGACCTACAGGCCACTACGGGGCCTGTAGGTCAGAGCCTCGATTTCTGTAGGTCACGGGTTAGATTTCCGACCGCGGCAACCGCTTTTCTGATGGAGGCGGAAAGCAAAAACGCCCGTGTGTACCAGATTTCGGTGCACGTTAAGGACCCCCAGGTGGTCAAAATAAATCCGGAGCCCTCCACTACGGCGCGCCTCATCGTCTGCATTGCGTCGGCGCGTTGAAGCCTACATTCAATCAATTCAACTTAAACTATTCCATCATCGCGAATGGACTCAAGTTCCTTGGAACAGTTTCAAAAACAAAAAAAAAAGCCACCGATTGTATGAGTCTCATAGCACATAATGGCAGCAAATTATTTGAACATTGGCTATTTTCACGTTAGTTTGGCGCTCAGTAGAAGTGTTACATAAAACACCACCGCTTAATGCCGAAAGAACGAACATGACGATGGTGTGAAAAAAGCAAAGTGCTTCCTTGAGCGCGCGGTAACGTCACCCGTCGTTGTGGCGCCCGGCTCTGTCGCTGCTACAAAAAGGAGGAAGTGCTTCAGCTCCAGCATTAACAGTCGCCTTGAATGAATTCTTCGCGCGTCACCACAGAAACTCTAGCAGGGCTCCCTTCTACTCCACTGAGCTGCTCGAGAAAGAACCGGAACAGGGGCGGGTGAGTAAATGAAGAAGGGACAAAGGGAGAGGAAAAAAAGAGAACGCGGTAGGGAAATAAGGATGAGAGTTGTCTCCGTGTGGTCTCGCTGACGCACGGAGTCAGCGGCGCGCTCATAGCTTCTGCCGAGAAAGCGTGAACGTGCTAGCACTGACGCTCATATTCGAGAAACCTGGTTTCGCGTGACTCCTGTAATGAGTTTTGTCTTCACTGGCGTCGCCGTGTCTTCGGCTTCCCTTCCCTTCTTAACCTCAACCCGAATCCCACCGTCGCCTTCAAAGCTCCTCGTTCCCAATTTCCCCTTAGCACGCCGCCTTTTGGCCTGCATGCAAAAGAGCGGAGAAAAAAAAAACACTATTCTGTGAACTGTTGCTCCTAGCACTAAATCAGGCCTGACAGATTCAGCGTCGGTGCGTTGTTTTCGTAAAAATACTTTGCGTCGAAGTCATTCAATGTCGATGTTACCTTTTTCGTCATTCTGTTTAAAAAGAGCGAAAATTTTAATTAAATCGCGACGTGCTACAACCCGTGGGAAGACCTGTGTTCGCTGGGAGGTTGGGACCCGGTTAGACTGAAACAAGAGGAAAGGACGGAGAATTTTTGCTCCTTCGGAGTGGTGATGCATTAACCAAAAAATGTCACATTACATCATTCATACCGGGATATTTCGTCGACGCCTGGTTCTGTGTGTGTGGGTTTCGCAGAATAGTAGGAAGGATGGCGCTGCTTCGAAAACAACAGCGGAAACAGTTACGCGAGCGAAAAAAGTTATGTAGCTTTTTCTTTTTGGGAGATACAGAGAAAGATAGAGAGAGAGTTAGAGGGAGGAGAGAAGGAGGGGAGAGGTAGAGAGAGCGAGATGAGTGAGACAGAGGGAGAGAGAGCGAGATGAAAGAGAGAGAGCGAGAGAGAGAGAGAGAGAGAGAGAGAGAGAGAGAGAGAGAGAGAGAGAGAGAGAGAGAGAGAGAGAGAGAGAGAGAGAGAGAGAGAGAGATGGGGGTGTTATTCCTCGCCAGGATCCTTAAGGACCCGAGCAGGGCGATTGAAAGGAGCCTGCGTCTCGGTAGAGGCAACTGTTATAACGGTAAATTATTTCTCGCCTCAAGACTGATGCAAAGCAAAAGAAATGGAGATCAGAAAGAGGTCAGTCATAGCACATAGCTTGCAGTGGAGTCACTGGCCATGTTTGGAGCTCTGGTTGCACGACGGAAAGCTGTGAACTTATCGGCCGCCTTTATCTCGTGCAGCGCGGGGAAAGCCGAGAGCAGTACTCTAGCAATGGCTGTGGTGATGTCATACGCAAGCTATGTATAGCTGGTATTCGTTGAAAAGTTCAGCTGTCAATTTCTTCGCTTGGCAACACTGGAAGCGGCCACAGATATGACCGATGCGGTACGGACATGGCGTGGCCTGGGCCACTGCGCCCGCACGCCGAAAAAAAGAAAAGAAAAACGCCGGCGTGCGTTGTTTCCTCCGTTTCAACCCGATTCGCAACGGTGGTGTCAACATAGATGCTATTAAACGCATTCACATTTGACTCGAGGCAATACTTCGCGTTCGGTGAGGTAGAGTTTGTTAACGTGCAACACAGTCATTCTCTTAGCACGGACAAGTACCGACATCCCGCGGAGCCCGACGTAACGAGTGACGGCACACTCACACGGTTGCCTGCATATGCGCCTCGCCAGTGAATAGAAGCAATAGTTATTACATATTGCTTTTGCTAAGACGGTTGCCCTAATCTAGCTTCCACCCCAGAAGACAATCTGCTTGGAAAGTTGCGTTATTTTCTCAAAGTTTCAACTGGCGGAAAAAGTAAAACTTGTGAGAGCGTGCGTGTGCTTCAGTATGCGTGCGTGCGTGCGTGCGTACGACGGTTTTTCTCGTTTCTTCGCTTTTACGCCCTAAAACAGACTGTGCTGGGATAATAATATTTGGGCATATTCACTATCTCAGTATATAGTCAGTGGCACCGTTTGAGTCGATAGCTCCGGATGGCATCTTTCTCTTTGCGTTTCGTTTTGCTTTCGTTCGGCGCCGCTTGACGCGATTGTTATTTTCTGTATGTTTTCGTTGTACTTTAATATCTTGCCCCTTGTCACAGTGTATATCAACCTTAATCCTATAAGTTATTTTTCTGAAAAACAATCGGTCGAAATATTTAAATAGACAAAACATTTGTAGTCCTATATGTACCTATGTTCTGCCTTGAATATACCCAAGATTATTTTTTTTTGCGCTACGCAGTGTTGACAAGCATTGGCCGCCTCAGTAGTGCTACAAAACCTTCCTGCTTACAAATACTTCGGGTTAGTGCTTTTTGTTCTTCCTTTAACGACGGCTGAAAACGACTTCAGAAAAAAGGCAACTGCAAATGCTGGATGCCGAATACGTAATGCTACAAAGGCGACTCCAAAAAGCCATTGGGATTCGCAAAAATATGTTTTGCATAAAAATTATCACAAGCTTCATAAAGAATACCCCTCAGTGCAGTCAGACGTCGAAGAAAACACAGCTTGCATTGCGGTGCACCTAAATCACAAATGAAAGAAAGGAGCCTGGGAAAAAAGAAGATGGTAGAACACGGTACAAGAGTTGTGTTCTTCAAAGCAACATTGGTGGCTGTAGCGACCAGCCAGCAAAGCGCGAAGACCGAAGGGACAGCAAAGTATGCAGATGCGGGCTGCTTGCTGATGTACACCTGCAACCTTATCGTTTGAATCGTGCTTTCTATTCTGTTAGAGCAGCGGCGCCCAAGACAGGACGGTGCCGCGGTAACACCATTACAAGTTAAATACGCCCATCTGCGGTCTGGCTGTGTTCTTGTGCTCGCAACCATAAAAGAAATTACTTAAATATAACAACAAGTGGGGTGGCATGACGACTCTTTAGGTGGGCCGTGTTCTACAAAGGGGCATGTTCAAACCGAAAAAGAACGAAGCGAACAGAATAAATGGCCCGCCAGAAATAGGCCCAATAGGAGTCTGTTTCCCGTGTATGAACTGCACGTATCGACCCAAGGAGACTGAGAAGCGGCAGCCCCTGCTATCTCCATGCTATACTGGGAACTTCTCAGGATCGGTGATGCGCCTTACAAAAATACAGCAGGGCAGTATATGACACCTTGCTCTCCTAGTCCGCTAAATAGAGTTTCGAGTTAGTTTGTGAGCTGTGTGCCTGTCTGAGCGCCGTACGTCGACGGCGCGTCTACTTCCTCTACACGTACCACCACTACTGCCCTGGTGGCCCGACTACTTCGGCCCTGTATTTTCCTCCCGCCAAACGGGAAGTTGAACGCAAACAAAGCAGACTGCCACGAGGCTTTGAGCAGTGTTTTTCGAGCCAACACCCGCCCCCTATGCTCGTTCGTATCGTAGCGCGTGCCCGCCCTGGTGATGGCGGAACGGATGAGAATTCGTGGTTATGATCGCTGGCATCGTGATTGTAGACGTGTGCACAAGAGAAACTTACCTAGCAGCTACCGCTCTAGAGGTTGTGACGACGCTCTTGTATGAACGAAAAGCGGCACTTCCGACGGAAAGGAGGCGAGGAAGTAGTGGTGCGTGCGCTCTGAGGCTAGCTCTTGGAAATACTGTTGGCCAGTTGGCAGCCTGCTTGAACTTGACTGAAAGTTCAAACAAATGGTTGCAATTTGTGAATAGAATCACACTGCTGGTGTTTATTAGACCTCGATAATAAGTGCTTACTTCTGCGATGAAGATAAACGAAAGGTCATTGTACATCTTGCGTGATTGCCATTATTAGTTCCAAGCTTACATAGTTTAGTGTCTGTTTCTAGCTTTTTACTGTCTACCACTATCTGTTCCCAAAATAAATACGATGAGAAGCGTAGTTCATCTCCAATATTCTTCCTTGCACAACTTGGTGACGTCAGCTGGGGCGGCATCATCGCAAGTTTGCAGAGCGGCGTCCAACATACTGTAAGCGTTTTTCTCACATAAATAGCGCCAAGAGAAATGGCATATCCCTTAAAAAATCTCTGATATCCGAAAAAAGCCTACCACCTAAGGTAATTACTGAAAAAGCATCAGCTCGCCGAGTGAAATACTGTATTCTTATTGAGGCAGTTCTTTCGAAATCACGAAGACCACCTGATATCATCCTCCATCCGTGTTTCAGGGACGCAGAACTGAGTTAATATTCGGCTCCATCGAGGATAAAATATTCGGTTGAGTAGTTGCACATTGTGGCGCCGAATAGCGTCGGGACCAATTCAGTTCCTTACTTTTTAGGACTTCGCGAATGCAACCGCTACTTCTCGTAATAACAACATAAAAAATTCACTGCACTTCCGCTCTGAGCATAAGGTTGACCAGTAAAGCTGTAGGGCGCAGCACAGAAGTGGAAAAAACCAAACACGTTTGTTTGTAATTGCCAATTCTATTGAGTATGCCTCCAATTTATTTAGCTGAATGAAATCTTGAATGACGAAGATGTTTAGCAAGGCTTGAAAGTGGGCTAGTTGCTGCTGTTGCAGCATCTTAAAGTGCAAAGGTGTGCTGCCTAACACGAAAATGTGTGCGAGCAGGAAGAAACATGTGTGACCACGTGTTTTTTTCCTGTTCTTCCCATGTTTTTGTGTCAGGAAACGCCCTTCTCCACTTTAAGGTATTGAGACGAGAGGTTTTTTGTAGTGGAGAAACAAGGGGCTGTCCGTTTCCCTCCCCTAGATGCCTGTGTATTGAGAGCATACGGCAATTTTGTGATGTTTACTTTGTTGCGAACGTCATAATTATTGAAAGTAAATCAACGCCGTCGTGCTGTTAGACTCTTCTTAGCGGATACTTGTCGCATAATTTGTTTCAGGATACTTTTGAATTAAGAGTAGTGGCAGCTAGCCGCTTTTCGTAATTGTTATATCATAATGGTACTGAATCGGTGGCCACGTGAAGCCTCGGTTTGGTAAACATTTTGTGAACCGGATTGTCTACAGTGTGAACTGTACATTTGAGTGTGAACTGTGCATTTTGGTGCATGCGACTTACTTAAATTTGTTATTTTGTGATTAGGACCCCAAGACTGCAACTGTGTTCATAGTGCGAGCTGTGACCTTACTCTTTTCCCCTCATCCTTGGTCCCCCGAGAGCTTCATGGCCCCTCATTTAATAAAGTGTTTCACTCACTCATTCACTTTGTGACCTTGCTACACCATATCATCATCCCAAACAACATAATCGTCATTGTCATTGTCACCGTCGTTATCATCGTCGTCATCATCACTACCTCGCTCATACCAATCATAGTTTTGTTCCCAGCAAAATGAAGGCCGAATTTACTTCCAACAGCTCCTAACCTGGTCGAGACCCAATGTTTGGCGCCAAATTTGATTATCTCGTCGTTCTATCAAGTTATCAGTCTCCCACTTCTAGTACCGTCTCAGGGTAGCACTCCGTTACTCTGGTTGTGCACCGGTTGTCCGTTCTGAACGTTGCATGTCCAGCCCAACTCCACTTTATCCTAATTTCAAATACACTATCGTCCACATGAGTTTGCTCCCTCACCAAGAAGCTGGCTTCCTATCCCTGGGCGTTAATCCTGTCATCCTTTTCGTGGCTGGGCAGACCGACCTAAGTTGTCCTTTTAGATTCTTAGTAATCCCATATTTTAACTTCATGGTGTTTTGGGGTCAGTCAACACTGTACGAAAAACGAAATGATGAATTTCTGCACGAAAGTCAGAAGGAAGGAAGGAAGGAAGGAAGGAAGGAAGGAAGGAAGGAAGGAAGGAAGGAAGGAAGGAAGGAAGAGAAAGAGGGTAAAGAGGAGGGAGGGAGATCAGGTACGAATGAAACTGCGGAGAATGGGAAAACAGCTTGGTTTCCGACATCTGGTTGCTGCAAGGCAGTTGCGAAACGAAAATTTTATTCAATTGCCTTTCAAGTTTTTTTTCTGTTTTAGCCCCTTCGACAAGTGATTTTACACCATTTTCTTTATTTTCATCAGAACAAAAAAGCAAAGCAGTATGGCTAAGGAACAGTAAGACAGAAACACGAAACAGAGAAAAAACGGAAAAACGAAAACTAACCGTGAACACGACAAAAAATACGCGCCAATACACCCTGTGAAGGTGGTTGGAAAACGAAGCTGTAAACGACACCCACAACGATTACCCATGCGGCGTCTCTTGAATTCATCCACGTGGCTCTACAAAGAGTAAAACCAGAGACAAGGGAAATGCACATAAGCACACCCTTTATTACTTAAAAGATTATCTTTGCTAAGGTTGCATCAATGCATCATTGATGAATGGTGTTTGGTTGAGTTGTATTGGTGAAGCACATGAGTGGAAACTTTTGTTTATAAGATTGAAGGAAGCTCAAACCCAGTGTTAAACGATTTCATTTCTTCTCCGCCTCTGCTGCCACAGATGGGGGCGACGAGATCGGCGGCAGAGACGAAGAAGTACAAAGTCATGCGTTGGTGTGAGCTTCCTTTAATTTTTGTAACTCCTAGCTTATGCACATTGAGTAGCGCACCGCCCAGGTTGCTATACCTGCCGTCAGAGGTCACGTGACGCTATCGACGCGAGAGGTCTCGTGACGCTATCATGTGTCATTCAGCGAGAATGCGGAGGGTAAACCGCTGCAGATGTGCTCGATGAGTGCATCGTTTGTCTCTCCCGTACAGAAATTTACCTCTACAGAAATTTACCTCGTAGAGAGAGCCTTCATGAAACTTGCGCGCCGTTACAAAAAGGCTCTGAAGGATGGAATCAAGCCATTATTCAAAAGCAACCACTTGTTTATTAGTACAACTGATGTGCACCTAATTAAAGGCGTTTTTTTTTATAATCCGACCAGGCGCAGTTTTATGTGGAGTTTTCAATAACCACTTAAATAAGGTCGCTTTGCCACGAAAAGCAGATTGTTGTTAAAATGGTAACATCAAACGTGTAGAGCATTGGGACACCAAAAAGGCAACGCTGCTAACGCAAGCAAAACATTTGTAGGTGCAATAAGGGATAAGTAAACAGCTCTAGCTTCATTTCTGTTTTGAACTCACGGAACGGTGGTAGCGATGAACCTCAATTTGCATCACGAAAGAATGCCCGTTGTTGCTACTTGGCCACTGAAGGGAATTTCTTTTTGAGTTGCAATGCGGTTTCAGGTTGTAGCTCACGCCTACCCATGCTGAGATATCCACGCGTCGAAGTGTTTTCTTGCGTCAAGGCCTGCTCCCTGTGATTTATACCACGGTCGTTACAAGGGCGTGAAAATTATGTGCCCACAGAAAGCTGCTTCTGGTAGGCGACTGCAAATGGCACCGGCATTAGGAACGTTTTGTTTTTCTTAGCGATATAACTAGAGGAAACACGAAGACACGAAGCTGCCAGCGCGGACGATTCTCTCGGCTTAGTAAAGAGAATCAGTACTAACACGCGAGAAATATAAACAGAAATGACATTTGGCCAAATTTTTTGATCTGCCTTCTTGTGTAAGGGCAAGAAATTGTTATTTTTGCTTCAGTTGTCATATGATGGCGATGTTTTAATAAGCCGCAATTTTGACGACGCGCAGATAAAAGCTAGCATTTTACGCACAATCTAGTAACGAAGCGTAGTGAGCGAATGCGATAAAAAAAATTATTTACCAGACATTGATAAGAAAGTCAGCTCACGGTTGCAAGAAAAAAAGTGGCAATTTTTAAAATTCCTTTTTCATACACCGGTAAGAAAACGCATTTCGTGAATTGAATACCTGAGTTTAAAGGGACAGACAACCGATTTTTGTCGCGTATATGTTCTCTAGCTCATATGAAAGCCAGCGTTTTATATGGACCGGTAACCACAAGCAATTTCTAAACAAACTGGCGGAAATAATTTTAATTTGGCAGCAAACTTCCTGAAATCGGAAGGGTGGCGGTTCGTAGTGTCGAAACTTAACACTACAATATGTGTCCCTGTCACGTGACCTGCAAACCTAGCAGCTACTGTAACTGCTGAAACGTTTATTTACGTATTGAAAACCTTTTAACGCAAGTATTTGACAAGGTTAAATTGTAAATGTATTTTTAAACATTATTCTGAAATTTTTAAAGACACGCCGCCCGCCGTCGCTGGGTGCCTCTCAGCTTGCCTGTCAGTGTGGCTAACTGAGCCTCCATGCCCAGAACCAACGGTAGCGTTCAGTAAACAGACCCAGCGACGAAGCTTTGACGATTCCACCTGAGTCATGGGCGTTTGTTCTGCCAAAATATTTTATTTCAGTTTCCAAATACGCCAACGCCAGCTTAAAAAAAAAAAAAAATACGTCGCGCCAGGGGAGAATCGAACTTCCCGCCTCCACAACGTAAAGCCAGATTCTACCTATCGTCTATCCCAAAAGATGGCGCATTCGTGTAAAATAGACCGTTGCATTAAAAAAACACATAAAAGAACAGGAAAGCCTGCGATTCAAGCTTTTTTAGCTGGGAACAAGTTATTAAATACCGTTTTTTATTTCGCATACAGACAAAAGTATGTTGCCGAGCTACTCTATGCCATAGTTGCCAGCATTAGTTTTGGGAGGGACACATACGGCTCGCAGATAAAAAAAATTCGATTTAAAAACTTCTAGGGCTTTATCAGCAAAACCCTTTCTCGTCAAGGTGCTTTAAGTGACGCCCTTTCATTTGGGATAGAGAATATATACTTGACAAAAATCGGTTGTCTGTCCCTTTAATACAAGTCCTTAACAAACTGCTTGCATAATGCTTCGGCCCTGAGGGAACGTGTAAATAAAAATAAATAAATAAAAAGTTGTTTCTTTGTTTCGATGATGATGATGATGGTTTGATGTTTATGGCGCAAGGCCAACTGGGGCAAAGAGCGCCAAAACAATAGTCATATATGAGAGGTGATACCTTAAACACTAAGTAAAATCAGCAAAAACAAAAGTAAAATCACAAAACGACAATGAGCATGACTGGTGTATAGGGCCAGATTTCATGATGCGTGATAGGAAATGAGGTTTAAAAACTTGACTTCTGACAAAAACTCAAACACACGTTTCACGGAAACAATGGCTTCGTCACCTAGAAAAAACGATGGATGTAGGGGAATATGTTGTCTGTAGAGTTCTCTGAAGTGTTTGTGTCGTGTTGTGTGAAGTGCCTTGCATGTGATTAGTATGTGCACTACGGATAGGGCCTCTCCGCACCTGCTGCACTGGGGTCTAGATGATCCCGTCAGCAGATACGAGTGCGTCGCATGGGTGTGCCCTATCCGCAGCCTACCCAAGGCGACTTCCGTGTGTCTGTTGTGTGAGTCAGATGTGTACCGTCCCAAGTGTGGCTTTATTACATGTAGTTTGTTGTCTGTCTGTTCATCCCAGTGTGTTTGCCATGTTCTACGCAAGTGTTGTCTTATGTGTGGCTTGAGGTCTGTATATGGTACGTTTGTTATGTCTACAGTGTTCCTGAGTGCAGCAGCAGCTGCCCTCTCGTCTGCCAACTCGTTTCCAGCGATCCCAGCGTGTCCTGGGACCCAGCAGAGGAGCAGCTGATGCTTCTGAGCATACACAGACATGATAGATTTAAATACAAGATTAACTATGTGGTTTTTGGGGGGTGTATGCGATGACAGTGCGCGAACAACACTCAAGGAATCTGTGTAGATGATAGACTTTGGAATTTGATTGTCAAGTATGTGTCGTACAATTAATAAAATTCCATATGCTTCTGCTGAGAAAATTGTTGTGTGGACACTCATGGTTCTGGCTGCACTGAAATCCCGACCATGAGCAGCGCAGGAGACCATAGTGGAGGTTTTAGACGCGTCACTGTAAAATTCTGCAAGTGGGTATTTAAACTGCAGAGACAGAAAGTGCTGCAGTATAGCAGCTCGCGGTACCCGATTTTTGTCAAGTTTCATAAAAGAAAGGTCGGAGGAAACAGGACGAACTTTCCAAGGAGGTAAAATGTCTGAAAAGGATGATCTGTACACGTCTAAAAACGAAGCGCTCAGATCCGAGGCTCGCTCTCTCACTCGAAGTGAAAAGGGCAGAGGAACGGATGGGCGATTTACAAAAAGCACAGATGTGGATGTGTCGTTAAAGACAGGATAAAAAGGATGGTTATTCAGCGATGAAATTTTAAAAGCATAAAGTAAGTCCATGTACGTCCGTTGGTTCTCAAGGCTCCACGTATTACACTCAGCATACAGACTCTCAACAGGGCTAGTACGAAAAGCACCCGACGCAAGCCGTAGCCCCAAGTGTAGCACTGGGTCAAGCATTCGCAACGCTGTTTTAGTCGCCGACCCATATACCACACTGCCATAGTCTAAACGAGATCCAACCAAAGCAGTATAAAGCCGTAGTAGTAGTTCTTTGTTGGATCCATATGATTGATGGGAGAGAACCTTAAGTATATTCATTGTTTTCAGACATTTATGTTTAAGTTCCTTGATGTGTGGAATGAATGTGAGTTTCTGGTCAAACACAACACCTAAGAACTTGTGCTCCTTGTTCACAGGAAGCGACACGCCATTGAGGGTAATGTCTGGGTCCGGACACGCCGCCCGCCGTAGCTGGGTGCCTCTCAGCTTGCCTGTCAGTGTGGCAACTGAGCCTCCATGCCCAGAACCAACGGCAGCGTTCAGTAAACAGACCCAGCGACGAAGCTTTGACGATTCCACCTGAGTCATGGGCGTTTGTTCTGCCAAAATATTTTATTTCAGTTTCCAAATACGCCAACGCCAGCTTAAAAAAAAAAAAAAAAATACGTCGCGCCAGGGGAGAATCGAACTTCCCGCCTCCACAACGTGAAGCCAGATTCTACCTATCGTCTATCCCAAAAGATGGCGCATTCGTGTAAAATAGACCGTTGCATTAAAAGAACACATAAAAGAACAGGAAAGCCTGCGATTCAAGCTTTTTTAGCTGGGAACAAGTTATTAAATACCGTTTTTTATTTCGCATACAGACAAAAGTATGTTGCCGAGCTACTCTATGCCATAGTTGCCAGCATTAGTTTTGGGAGGGACACATACGGCTCGCAGATAAAAAAAATTCGATTTAAAAACTTCTAGGGCTTTATCAGCAAAACCCTTTCTCGTCAAGGTGCTTTAAGTGACGCCCTTTCATTTGGGATAGAGAATATATACTTGACAAAAATCGGTTGTCTGTCCCTTTAATACAAGTCCTTAACAAACTGCTTGCATAATGCTTCGGCCCTGAGGGAACGTGTAAATAAAAATAAATAAATAAAAAGTTGTTTCTTTGTTTCGAGAGTCACCGGTTAATGTCAGACAAAAACCATACAGGTGTCTAAAGAAAAGACGATGCAGGACACCGACAGAGCCTACATTGACGAAGCTTTGGAAGAACCTGTGGAAAATGAAAGAAAACGAATTAATGAAAGCAAAAACGAAGAGAATGAATGAAAAGAAAATTTCGGAAGAGCATCGGACTAAGAACTTGCTGAAATATTATCACGTCATACTAGTGTATCCCTGTTCCGCTGCTACGAAGTTACAAATTTTCTTGGTAAATAACCTAGTGGAGTTAGAATACAACAACTCTTGACGCATCATCGAAGTGTCAGAATCGGTGAATACGCAAATTTATGTTTGAATAAAACCTTAATCCGGGTCAAATACAAAACGGAGAAAATATAACAGTATGCGGATATTAAGGGCGTATTAAAATTGTATGGTGGTCCTGCAGCGTAGTTTATCCAGCGATTAAGTCATTATCCATCATTCGCATTTGATTCAGGCTTGGCGTTTAATCGATGCCTTCGTTCTTTTTCTCGAGACCGTCTGATATTTACAGCGAAATAAATAAAAAGAATGTTTCTTTTCGTTTCATTATGTCGACAGACGTAGAAACCTTTTCCGGTAAAACCAATATAACAAATAACAAAATAATGATTAAGAATGCCTATATTACATGCCTGAGGACACATGGTCAACTTTCAAGATTTTAACAAACAACTGCTTAAACCCAGGCATTGAAAAAATGCGTTCAAGGGCGTCACCTAAGTTTGTCTTCACTAGATTTTCTGGTACGTGTTTCGGTGCGGAAGAGGGGACGCGATGAAGGCTGAGACGCAAATAGTTGAAAACAGGGATCCTCATGTTTCATCATGACATGGGCGTTCAAATTCCTTCCCACGTAAAGCTGTGAATCTGAAGACAGTCGTTTTTTTTCGCGGCGATAAGTCCTTGCCTATTCAAAAAAGCTATGTCCTCCTTTTTGCGAAAAAGAAAGAAAAAAAAGTGTGTGCGTCTTTGTGTATCAATTTCTTTTTAGTCTGAGCGGGTCTACTTTTACTACCAAATCACGTAAAAAAGGGCCTTGGTGTGCTTTTGCAAAAATATCTAAAAACCGTGCTGAATCCACTAGGTAACCACACACTTCGCTTCGGTCTACGCACCGGCAACAAAGGCTAAATTCTTTCTGCTCCCTTCTTCCTTTGTGAATACTCCACCACAGTGCGGTACTGCTACGCATTACTCACTGAAAGCCTTATAGCATAGAGGTTGTTTCCGTTCCATCACGTTTCGCTCTACCACCTGCCCGCCTCTCTAACGCGTTGCCGAAGAACAGAAGCAGTAAAGGCAACGGCAGTAAAGAAATTTAAACCAGGCAGGGCACAGTTTTTCGTGCCTGCTCAATAAACGGACCCAGCAAACTCGGGTTGGGCCGTGAAATTCTTTATGGTCGCCAGACGCGCTCGTGCAGTCAGTCGTAAACTTTGCCCGGGCTACGCCGACAGCAGAGAGCCGAATTTGTCTCCCCATGCCACCCCTAGAGAGAATATACGAGCTCGTAAATGTGGCCTCACAGCATCTCACCGTAGGCTCCCCAGGTAAGCTCTGCAAAAGAACGAGAAAGGGAAGAAAGTGATGGTCAGTCGACGAGGCACGAAAATCAGCTGTTCAATATGTTCGATGACGTAAGTTCGGAACGCGGAGATTAGCGTTTTTTAGAAGTACTATGTATAAGCACTTCTTCCTGCAGAAAGTTCTCCTTCAGAGCAACGGCAATAAGTAAATCAGGACAGAGAAGTGGGACTGTGGGCGTACTTTTTTTCAGACTAGCAAAATCTGGATCAATGCCAGATGGTGGGCGTTATACATGCGAGGGTACTTCGGCATGACACATTCCGATAATTACGGAGTAAACTCTACCTGCACGTCGACAAGAGAATCATTTTCTTAAGGGGTGGGGAGGGGGGAATAGAGCATATGTGGTTGCGTTACAGACGTTTTTAATTCCAATTTTCAATTAAAACCGCTGCAGTTGCGGTGTTGTTTTTTTCTGTCTCTATTTTTGTTCTTCGTTTATTAGTAAATAACAAATGGATATGTAAATATTGTTTTGACAATAATTTCAACACAATTGTCGCACTTCTTTTCATGTGCGAATTTTTCTGCACAGTCGCTTCCGTTTTACGCGTTCGAAGGAAGTGGTTATTGTTGCATCATCCGACTCCGATCGGAATTAGCGCGCACGTGGAGCTAATTGCGGAGAAAGCCGGGAGGGCCACCACAAGATGGCTAAAAAGCAGCATCTTTGTCTCAGCTCTATATATTTTTTAATGCAGTAGTGTGGAAGCTGGAAAATTTGAAATTAAGTTAAACTAAATTCAACAGAATCGAAACGCCATCTAGGTGCATCAAGGTTTACCAATGGTGTGATAGGCGGAAAAGCGGGCTAATTGCCCTCCCAGGAGCGGATGTATGCGCAGCTCGTGCGCAGATGTTTGCGGTGCGTCGAAGTGTACACCGACCCATCCGCGCATGAAAAATACATCGTAGCAACGGAATACCGTGTCAACAGACGGAGCGCAGCTTCCCTACCTCTGGTTAGTAACACCGTTTCCGCGTCTACTTCGATTCGTGTCGACGACTTACAGAAACGGCATTCGTTCGGCGTCGGCAGTCGATGGCTAATTGGGTTAACATCAGCCGGTCGCGATAGCAGTCACCTAAATGCGTGGGCAGAATAACACCCCAGCCTTTGTGTACCCACTATAAAATAAGAGGAGGCCGAGGGCTGAAACGTTCCGGTGATGTGAAGGTGGTTCTATTAACAAGATGGCGGATGGAGAAAGACGAAGCAGGTGGAGTGAGGGCTGCTCACGAGTGACGACGGACACCGATGATGGTAATGTCATCGGGGCCGCGATGATCATTATAAAGATTTAACATATTCCCCGGCCACCACAAAGGTTTGGTCAGTCCACGTTCATTGGGTACATAAATTTTGTTCCTGTCAGATCCAGTAAGGCAGTCAGACGACGAAACTGTCACTGTGGCCGTCTTCTGGGTACACGCCGAGTCTGTCGATGCAGTGCACGCAGCCAGGTGAAAATCTGTTAGCCCGTCTTCGACAGTCTTTTACTCCGACGCGAGTTCTTCATGTTTCTTCGCTGCCATCTCAAAACAGTGTCTTGGAGGTTGCGACTTATTTCTGAAGCTCTGAATTCTAGTAATTCGATTGTCGTTGTCAGGTGCTCTGTTCTTCAAATGGTGTCTGTAGTGTATTGATTCCGAGGCCTTACAACTTCCGAGGACAAAGACGGGCGTAAAGTTCGTTCGGCCTGCGGCTTCATAAAAACGCAGTTGCTTGTCGGAAAGTTCAATTCTTTCTTTTTATAATCCGTTTTGTATAATCATAAGGAGATAAATTTGGAATCTTGCGGAGATACGTTTAGATGTAACAAACCTTTAGTTTGGAATTCCTCAGCTTCTTGCTGCTCTTTGTTGAAAACACATCAATTCCATTTAGCATTTATTGTTTTGTGCTTTGCGTAATGAGGATAAAAACTGAACAACCTACACCACGAATATTGATCAGATACTTTCTTGTCCTTTGTGCAATTTGTGCTTTCGGGCATTCACAGTTTAGGCGAGACGCAAAGGCACTTCTAATTCTTATTGTAGGGAAGGCGTATATTCGTAACATTCCGCCAGTTTCTCGATATTGATTGCTTTTTATCGATCAATTATTTATAACAATTCAGTGCACACGATTCAAACGTAATGCAATAATACAGCTGTTCCACTCGCTTTATGCAGAACCGCGAAAATTATTCTTGTGGTTCCCGGCCGCAATGACTGGTACATTGGTGTGCTATGTTTCATTCATCTTGCAATTGGCTAATTCAAAACGACGGTGGCCACTCGCTCTATCACGGGCATTCATAAGCATTCAACGTATCACTAAGGTAGTTGTATACAGGGTGTCCCAGTTATCATGCACCAAGATTTGATACAAGAGCAATGGTGTTACTCGAGGAAAACCTTGTGCATAATTTTTTCGTGACAGGGCAGTAGCGGCCAGTAATTTGCGTTAAGGAGATTTATTAATTTATTTGTAATTCTTTATCTAACTCGAGAAGTACTGTGCTAATCATTAAAGGGTCAAAGAAACACTTCAAGGTATTCAGGAGAGGCATCTAACTACTACAATTTCAGTGAAGAGTTAATAGCGTACTCATTTATTTGGACTTATTTGATAAAGAAACCACTTGAAATATGAACAATACCACCTGAAGGCGCTTCCACCCACTTCATAAACCAGCGCCCTCAAATAAGCTGATCGAAAGCAACTGTTTTGCGTGTGACACGCCCGAAGAGTTATTCCACACCACCGCATTAACTCTTTTCGCAAGTCGATGCTGCCAGCCAGAGTAGTACTACTACTAAAAAAATACAAGTGAAAATAAGGCTTAAGGCGCGACCACAGCTGCACCCTAAATACGCATTTTAAAAAGCAGTTTAAAGTAAATGCGAGACTCCAAGACTGGCGCGAGCGTTGGCGAGGCAGCTTCGCAGATATGCGAAGTGCTCGCCCCGTCGATGTCGTGTTCAGTATGCGCCGGAAAACTTGGCTCCAAGTACCGCAAGTTTGACGGCACTGTCAACAAGCGGAAATATTCACACGCACTACTGCTAATTCGGTTACACGGAGCAATTCGTTCATATGCTCCCTGCGTGGTTCGAACTTTTCGCGCGAGCTGCAGTAACTTGAGGTAAGGAATTCTACACACATGGGGACCGCAGCGAAGAGACTGCACGCAAAAAGTTCTCTGAGAATTTTGTACGCACGTTAACTCAATGTTTAAGCGGACACGTAAAGACGTTCCTTAGTGAGGATGTTTATAATTTTTTTCGTACCCGCTCAGGTGTCCTTCCGAGAAAAGCCCTGTATTTGCTTTACATAGCATACACGGTCGGAAATTCAACGCGTCCTGTTACAAGCAAATGTTTCAGACGGCAATTTCCTTTTTAGCAGCACTGGCCCACCAGAGAAGTTTGTTTTTTTCGTTTTGCGTTGCCGAGCCACTGGTGTTGCATCTTGTAACTTTTTGAAGTTTCGTCAGTTTTCTGTGTGTGATTTTTGGGAGAACTGTATCCCAATCGAGTCAATGCAAAGTCGCTAGACCCTGCGCAGAAAATAAAAATTCAGCAAATTATTTCTCTTTTCTAGTTTCCAGAGGTATAGGCGATCTACTTTAAACGAAAAAATTCCAACACATGAGGTACTCATGTGCATTGTATTGCCAGACCAGTGTAAATATGCGCCATTAATTTCTTAAACATGTATTCCAAAAACTCCCTGCCACCCGCACTTGCACGCCCAGAAGGTACCACGGCTTGCAGGACACTTATTAACACGAAAGTGTTTTATTCCTGGATACACCAAGATTTCACTGACGTCATATCCGTCAGGGAAATGCCGACAGTACAACGAGGCAAACGGCCTGTACAGGGTGCACTCTTGCACACATGGTCTTCTTGCGGGCAAGCAACCTTTAGTACTTAAGAGTGCGTTATACTTAGGGTTCATTTTCGCGTTTTATACTTTAATACGAAAGTGTTTTATGCCGGGATGCACCAACATTTCACTGAAGTCATATCCGTCATGAAAATGACGCCATTACACCTTTGCCGAAGCTACCCGCCAGCAGGACGTCGCTCGCCAAGCACACTCACAAGACAGCCGCCCACCGGCAAATCATGCTCAGATGCAGGTTTCGCTGCCCATTTGGCTTTCGTGTTTTACAGATTCCTATCACAGAGGAATCAACCAGTTTTTTGGTGTTTTTTTTAAGAAACCAAACAAAAAACTGTACACACACAGAGAACAAGTCCTTCGAAACGTTGCTCACTGCCTGCATAGCACAAACCTATTCGGTAGCGTAACGAAATTTGCCGAGAGGTATCGTTACAGTCGTCGAAAATTAGCAGGTAGGTGTCGGATACGACTGCTACTAATTGCCACGTGCCGATTGCCACGAGCTTCGACTGACATCGAGGCATCCTTGGGCCATGCGAGTGAAGGCACACAGGGAAGCGAAAAACAGGAAAACGCGGGTGACCTGGCCTAGACGACCGAAACCGCCGACGGATGTAACGCAGTATTTGTAGGCAGGCGTGGGCCACTGCCGCTAGTGACTGTGCGGCTCGTGTTAACGTAGGGTGACAGCTTTTCTCTTTCGTTATCTTTTCCACACGTTAGAGACAACCGGGCGGATTTAACCTGATGTAGGCGACCTAAATAGCGAGCAAACGTAGCAATGCGGTGCAAATATTTGCTATGCATGAACCTGGCCCAATGAGCGAGTTAACATCATTTTTGTGTTTCCTGAAGGGCAATGAAAGGTGCGAATATTTTTACTGAACCAAATATTTGACAAACAATATACTTAACGTCCCACGTACGAGCGAAACTTTTATGATTCGTTGGGTAGAGACAAAGCATTTCATGCCTAAGAAAGTTGACTCCCATTAACTCGTTCAAGTCGGGAACACTGAAATACAGCCGAAGAAACAGCTAAACCAACTTAATTGAAGTCGATCAGCATAGCCCAATCTTCGCGGGACTTGTAATATTAATCGAATGAAGTGGTAGAATTCAATTACCCCAAGTAGAATCAGCAATAGTGGATTCAAGTATGGACGCTACAAAATAATGAAAGCGGAATACTGTAACGTTTATGCTTTCTATTAAAGGGGCACTGACACAAAAATTTTGCATCTTGTTTTTTTTGTTGCGATAAGTAGCTAGTGACCTACTTATAACCTGTATAAACCTCATTTGCTTCAGCTTGCGACGGTTGTTTAATTAGAGGCATTTTCAATGCGGCCAGTCGCAGTTTCGGTTTCAGCGAGTGCCGGGAATCGATGGATTTTGGGGATTTTCTGTCAACAAAGCTGACCACGTGACCGTCGGAAGGATATCACAGAGCAAAGCCGCCGTAGCACTGTCGAATCCGCATCGACGGCAGTTTCTGCGAATGCCCCCACGTACTGATCTCGTGAGGCCCTTAATTAAAAAGCGACCGTGGATGTGACGCAGGCGCTGCGAGTGCAAATGCTACCGCGGCTAAAGAACGACGCGCGACGCTCGAGACGGTGGGTGGCAAGACGCGTGCTGGGAGCAGCCGGCCGGTCTGCCTACAGGTCCGCCTACAGATGTGTTCGGCTTAGCACTGCGGCGGATATTCGAGTGCCGCTTTCGTAAGCGGTGCAGATGACAATTTTTAATGCAACCCGCCATCGCATCATTAACTCCTTTCTCATGTAAGCCACCATGGTCGGGACTTGGGGACAATTTCGTGCAGCGGTAACAAGCTATCACTCGAGCTACCTGCGCCGGCCTGGGCCACTTCGCGGCCGTGGCAGCCGCCTGCACAGCGACCGTGCGGCTAGCTCAGTGGGCTTTTCGTGCCTCCGCCGCGTTTTCGCATCCAATGGTAATAAACAGTAATAGAAACAGAGTGCCTGGAATCGCTGTAGAACTTTGGTCGCGGCCAGCTGCCCGCTGATCTGACGAAATCACGGCGCCTCCGCCGCCAACGATCGGGTCGTTCGGTCTCGAGAGCAGAAGCTCCGCCCTCCGGCCCTGCGATTGAAGCGGCGAGCCGGGCGAGCCGGCGCAAAACGCCGGCAGTGCGGAAGCGGCAAACACAAACTCGTGACGTGTTTGGACGTTGTTTATTTACACAATATCCTCGGGATGTCGATTGCGCGTGGTCCTCTGCTGGCTGCTCGGTTGCGTTTCGCTCATTTTAAAATTGATTTTAAATATGTTCTAGGCTGTATTCGCCGCTGATATTTTGCAGATGATGTATATGTGTTCCCACCAATCTATCTCCGAAGTTATCTCGCCTTCAAAATTTTGTGTCAGTGCCCCTTTAACAAATCAACGTCCCTCCAATCGCTCCACGTAGGATTTCGCGCACTATAAGAATTCAGAACAACGTCGGCCCGACACTTTTGTCCGTCACCTGCCCATAGGCAGTTTCTCACTATTATCAGAAAATGTATTTTATGATTGATTGTGGGGTTTAACGCACCGACGCAACACAGGCGATGAGGCGCGCTGTAGTGGAGGGCTCCGGATCAATTTTGACCACCTGGGGATCTTTAACGTGCGCCGAAATCTCGTGCACACGGGCGTTCTTGCTTTCCGCCTACATCAGAAAAGCGGCCGCCGCGGCCGGGAATCGAGCCCGCGACCTCGTGCTCAGCAGCGCAATGCCTTAGCCACTGAGCCACCGCGGCGGGTTATAAAAAAGTGTAGGAAGAGACACCTGGCTGCTGGTGCGTAAGCATGTGAAAGCCGAACAACGCCCCCAGAGTACCAGCGCGCCTCTCTACTGCGCAGTTCCCGCCGATGAGATCACGTGACATTTGGTACCATTCGTGTTGACGGCGTTAAAGACGATAAGAAGTTTTCCCGTTCACTTTTTTCTGCGTTTGGTGAGACATATAAGGCTTTCGCCTCAATAACCAGCTCGTCTCAAGCGGGGAGCACCGGACCGGAAGCAAGAATTGCTCCGTGGCACCGTGTAAAGAGTTTCCTCATCATTGTCGTCCCTCAGAGCCCTATTTGTTCAACAAACGTGCCCAGGTTGTATATAAAGTGGGCAGAGGAAACAAAAGTGAATAAAAGACGTGGCACAAGCCCGCCAATGTGGAGTCTGGGAACGAAATATCGCGAAGAAAAGGGGCGGCGTAAGGTCAACGATGACACCGTCGGTGAAGACGAGGGTTGACATGCGGCCGATAGGTTGCTAAGCGGTTTTCGTACGGGCGATTCCTCACGAGAGCAGAAGAGTTGAAAATTTTATGCAGCTACTTCCCCTGAAACGAACCGAGCTAATGAGATATGAAGCCACTGGTGATCTCAACCAAGAACACGTCCGCGCTTTGATTACCTTCAGGACGGTCGACAGTCAAGGCTGAGCACTAATGTGACCACTTCGTTCTTTCGAGCTTGCGTTCTTTTTTCCAATTTGTTAGGATACGCTTGTGAATAGCGTTTTGATGGAATAGTATTGTAGGCTTCAAATGTCGCATTTTTACCTTCTTTATTCATCTTTGATATAGTGCGATTTAGCAGTTTTCATCAAGAAAGAAAAATGTATTTTCTATAATAAAATATTGACAGAACCCTTTGCTCAACTGAAGGGCGCCAATAAAATACGGACGATTGAACCAAGCCCTAATCATACTTATGCGTGGCGTACATAGTTTTCCTCACCATATTTCTAGCAGCATGAAGTGTAATGTGCACCCTGGCATTTCGTACAAAGACGTTCAAGTGACTGGAAAACAACATAGCGGGAAATATATCTACGCATATATAATTTCCTAAAATTCTGAACACAAAAATAGATTATGGGCCATTCCTATTTGTGAAATCGGGTGACCAACGAAGTTGGATAAAACGAAAACCTCACACATGGTTAGAGATTGTACACGTATTTATTTTTCTCATATTTGATTACTTTGGTAACCACGGCCTTAGATTACTTAATGCAACTTGTTGGCACTGGAGATTTATCGTAGCAGATAAAGACGTTCTCCGTTGTCCCTCTGGGGAAGGAAGCCCGAATATTGACAGTAGAACAGACAGGGATCCCACAACCTTGAAAACTTCGCTGTGAACCACCTAATTATAAAAAATATTTGAACTTCTCCGTCATAATAAATTCAACTTAGCATTTATGCCATTAGAAATATGGCAACAGCGCAAACACAGACAAAACACAAGAAGAAGAAGGTGACAACCACGAGCGCTGACTTACAACTGACTTTATTCCTCGGCTTTTCACATATGTATGCCAATAGTCAAAAACACAAGAAAAGCCGAAAAATAACACGAAAGCGAAAGATAACCAAACCGCTCGCCACGCTTCACCGACGCCATGTGCCACAAACACTTGCTGGACTACTGAGGGACAGATAATTAATCTCTTTCTGCGAGAAGGACAAGGAGGGAACGCTAACACATTTTTCTTTTCTGCGCAATATTTCGGCGCGGCTTCAAATATTTCTCTGGTTATTTTATTTTTATGTCTTGAAATGACCTGTGCTTTTTGAAAGATTGGGGCGCAGCCACCGCAATCCCGACAGTGGACTCCTAAGTGGCCACCAATCGGCTTATGTATGTACGTTATAGTTATGTTGTTTTAATCTTTAATTGAGGCAACGTCCAGTTTGGCCTACGTACGTTTTCCCACAGGACAGCGGAACAGAATAGACGACGCCTTTAACGCATTCAACAAACCGGTTATCGTGCTTTACGGAGCAAGACATGCACTCTTCTTTTGGTTGGTTTTGTTTAGTCTCGAACACATGTAGGAAAGCTTGTTTGGAGCAGAAAATACAACTTTTACGCTAGCTCTTTTTCCTATCTTTGTCAAGTTGTGCGCTATGCGGTGCATGTAAGGAATAACAGTAAGTTTATCACGTTTGTTGCCATCTATATCTGCTTGACTGTCCCGTTCCTCTCTTTTTAATCTCTGCATCATTGATTCTGCTACCGATGCAAACAGCTGATTTGGGTACCCCGCTATCAGAAGCCGATCAACCTGTTTGCGAAAGCTATCTCCCGCTATGAACGATGGTTATCTCCCGCTTTCGTGTTATTTTTCGGCTTTTCTTGTGTTTTTGACTATTGGCATATATATGTGAAAAGCCGAGGAATAAAGTGAGTTGTAAGTCAGCGCTCGTGGTTATCACCTTCTGCTTCTTGTGTTTGTTCTGTGTTTGCGCTGTTCGCCTATTTGTAATGATGCACCAACTCGCCCAAGCCTTAACCCTTGCAAGATTTATGCCATATATTTTGTTGAGGGATAGTTTTAACAAACCAGGATTACAGGCATTATTTTGTAATCATACTCTTCCCGTCGATGTCCATGTATTGGCTGCAGACGGGAATTCTTTAACGTTTACAACTTAACTGTGAAATAACTAACTACGAGAAGCAAATGAAACAGGTTTATTTCTTGTCCCCTACACCGTCCACCATAAACAAGCATTCGAACCATCTCTTCCCTCAATTCAAGTTTTACATGTCTACGAAAATACAGATACGTAACATGAAAGGATTGACTGAACAGTAAGAAAAAAGTAGGAATGACGGCAAAGTTTCGGGAAAAAAAATTGAATCTTCGCAGCAGAGGGGTTGAGAATAAAGTGAGGACATGTCAGCAACGAATGAAAAAGCTAAACAATTCAAATTCTGCCCTTGTATGATATACACGTGGCTCTAGAACGTAACTTGATGCTTCCGGGCGCCACCCCCTGCCCTGGGGTGCGCTTGTCTGCCACACATTCCCCTTTCCCCCGTCGCTTGTCACCTGTCCTGCGATTCACCGAACCCGTTGCCGTGCTTCTCGTTCAAGAGCCACGTCGGTGACAAAGACGTCAAAGACAAAGGCAAACAACGAGCAAATTTCCTTCTCCAACCCCACCGGTCGCCTTTCCGTATATGCTTTTGCGCTCCTCGCAAACAAAGCGCCCCGACCAGTTTCACTGACGCACGCGTAAAAGCGTATACCAGCGTTATTGAGACCGCTTCTGCGCTTCGGTGTTCGCCCGGTGAGTTGAGCCTCACGCCCTAAGGTGCTTGCAGCGAGCGGATATCCTGGGGAAGAGCAGATGTAGTTCTTTCGTGTAATTTATTCTAACATCCCTCTTCCTTAATTTTTGACGACCTCTCGTCGCCTGCTTCTTGCAATGTTTATTTAATTTTTTTCGCCGATGTATTCATTTCCATTGTGTCCATAAATAACGCGAAAATAAATCAAGTCCCTCTTTAATTTGCTTTCTCTCTCCTTTTGTTTACTTCTCAGAGGGAAAGCAAGAGCAAACATGGCTGCGAGAGCGACTCCCTTCATTAGTTTGGATGCCGCCTGTCTTATTGATCTTACGCCGCTCGAGAGCGGGTCAGGCTGGTATTTGGAAAACAACGTCGAGTCCGGATTTCCACGGCTTGTCTGGAGAGCGTCTATACACAACGCCTGCTCGTTTCTTGACGCTCACGCTTAATACAACACTCTGATTGTCGACGTAATTTCAATGACGCAAGGAGGTGTTTTTCTTGTTATTATCTTTAAGATATCAAACTCCCTAAAATATCAAAAAATGTAAATGTGCACCATAGCATACAGTTGGTTTACCCTCGTCACTCTTTTCTCGTCCCCTTCCACGCCATATTTCCTATGTGCATGTGTGTGTGCTGCATCCCCAAGTGAGTACTATTTGCGTGACTTCTCATACACTATAAAAATAGGCACGAAAAAAGAGGATATAACTATCCTCCAGAGGTGTCCCGCAGCATGGCTGCGCCAGATATTCGGCGATCCGGTTCTGTGGGCTTCGGTATTCTGCGCACAAACGTCGAACATCCGTGTAATTGAACAGGCATGCCAGTTCACAAATGCCTGTCGCTTTGTTACCGGCAAGGAGTTCGGTATGTTGATAGCTCTCAGACAGGTCACGCTGTTCCCCAGACTTGCCATCTTTCGGCAACGCTTTTTTTCTTCGATGATGCGTCAAGTTCTTTAAATTGTTTGCTCAATGTTTTTACTTGTCAAGGCCCGTGACATTTTAGAAATACTCATAGCGTAATGAATACGCATAGGGTTCATTGCCAAGAAAATAGCCAGGATGAAACTGAAATGGGCCAAGTAGAATTGCTCCACCTAATCTTACCACGCTGGGTGAGGACCATCACATTTAGTTACAAACCAGCCGCCTGATTGGCAGAGTCCCCACATGCTTCTCGAAACTATGGTAGAATCGGCTTCGCAAAGCTAAGCTAAGAAAGAGCTCGGAACAAGACTGGAAAGGCTGGAGCAGGGAACCCAAACAAGAAAGAAAATGGCGCCCTACAAAAAGCACAAGTACCAGTTGCAATAGCCATTGAGGTCAAAGATACACATGTTTCTAGGTACGTCGCCGTACTTCGACATTGATGCCTCGTCAAACACTTGCGCGTGTCGAATGTGTTTCCAATGTTCAAGTTCACAGTGAGCCGGGTACATGACAGGGAAAGCGCCGTGCATTGACAATTTCTCAGCGAGGTGTAACATCATGCCCATCGACCGGTACCACAGAGTGGAGGAGCTGGCTCATTAGACGACCACCAAGTGAAGGTTACTTCACTTGAGGAAGCCGGACATCATTAAAGGGTGGTAAGCCAAGCGACCAATCACTAGATGAGGGGTTAAGGCCATTCCTCGTTGAATTAGGCAATAAAATAATGGTCCCCAGCATCGGCACCTGATGTATTTGATGTTTCCACTGTCGCTTCAACTGACACCATCTTGAAAACGGTCTCCCCGGCTGAGAATGGCGCCGCCCCGCCTTTTCTGACGGCGGAAGCTGACGCTATAGGAAAAACTGCAAGGTGTGCGCGTCCCTTCTTACGAAGGAAAGACCTCGCATGCAGAGGGGAAAAAAAGGTGCAATGGAGTGTGACAAATAAGAAGGCAGGAGTCATGCGAACACCAAGCGAATAAAAGGCATTTCCAAGTGGTAAAGAAAGTAAACACAGGTTTAAAAAAGGAAGAAAGGGCTTCCAGTAACAAAAGCCTCTTACGTATCGGCCACGGCATTGTGGGCGGTGTATGCGAGGGATACGCCTGGCCGTGGTCCATTGTGGGTGTAATGGATGAAAGGAACGCGGAGTCTGCTCTGTGTGTGCGCCAACAAGCCTTCGTGGACTCCGCCGCTGCCACTCGAAACAAAAAGTAAAAAAGGAGAAGGTAAAAAGTGGTGCACTGGGCCACCTAGCGCACACTGCAGGCTGCCAACGGGAGCATGAGATGCACTTCTCGAAAAAAAGTATGTCTTTTCTATAACAAACGTGCACGAGAGCAAAATATTACCGCTCGTTTTTTTTTTTTTTTTGTTCGCTTAGTATAAATATTGTAACGTGGCGGCACGACAGATGACACAAACTATGGCGAAGAGTGATGAATGGTCTATTTACAGTATTTACAAGATGGCGCTCACATAGGTGGTAATGGTGGCCCGAAAAATGGAGCATACCCACTTGGGGGGATTGGCCAAGAAGAGTTATGTTTCCATCGCAATCAATCATGCGAGGCAAAATAATGGAGCAGAAGGAAGAATTTGGTTCATGAGAGAGAGAAAAAACAGGAAAAAACAACGGAGAGAAGAGGAGGAAAACTATAGTAAAAGTCAGCCCAATCGGAATATTTTTAACACTACAGGTCCCTATGGCACCGGCCCAGCCTAGTCTCCCCAAACGACAAAAGCACCGGTACAGTCAAAGGCAGTCCAAGACGTAGCAGGGGAATCTATAGCAGGCTTCTCCGATGGTAAGAAACTCGGCCGCAAAAAAGAAAGAAATGTTCTTTGGATTCAATTTCTTGGCTAAAGTGGCGCAAGGGGGAGGTTATCAGATTTGCCCTATATAAATACCGATTAGGTGGCGGCACACCACAGCGAAAAGATGTCAGCGATACATCGCACAAGGGAGTTGGGCAGAAACTTCTCTTCCAGCGGTACCTGAGGTGTTCAAGTTCAGGAGAAGTGTTCAGATCGTGATCGGAGGCATCTTGATTCAACAAGTACTGGCGATAACGTGCCAACAACACGCAAGGAAAGGGGGAAGAACCTCGACGATCGGTAAAGCCAAAGCTGTTTTTGCTAATATGTCAGAGGTTTCATTGAGGGTTAGCCCACAGTGGCCGGGCAGCCAAACGAGCCGAATCTCCCGCACGTGAATGCGGGCGCAGGAATAAAAAGTTTTAGGATCAGGATGTAAAGTTTCTGAGGAGAAAGCCATGCACACGGACAGGGAGTCGGTGAGTAACATCACGGAAGAATTCGCCGAATCAAGTTTCAGGATTGCAAGGAGTATGGCAAGAAAGTCTGCATAAAAAATGGGGATGGAATCTGATAATCGTAATCAAAAGATCAGTTAAATGCCGGGGAGAAAAGACCCACCCCAACCAATCTCGTCTTTTTTCGAAGCGTCAGTTGCAATGGCCACGTGGGATGTGTATTCGGACTGGTGGAGGAGGCAGGAATGTCTTTAATGATTGAAGAGAAGTCAGCCTGGCAGCGAGCTTGGCTTGCTACTCCACATGAACATGAGATGTGGGAAAGTGAAGGGAAACGAAGACACAAAAGCTTATACAGACACTACAAAAGCAAATAAGCACACAAACTGACAAATTCAGGATCACGCACACGGCGCACAAACAGAAGTGAAGTTAAGGCAAACATTCACAGAGTTTTGTTCAGGCCGGAGTCACGGAGAAATGACACCAAAGCCCGTGTACTCCGTGTTGCCGCGGCAGTTGAGTGCCAAGGACCAATGGCGCCACAAAGCTTCAATAAAGCATCAGCACGCAGTACCAAAGTTGTATTACAGGTTAGCCGCGGGGTGTTATAACAGGGACACTTAAACAGTACATTTTCTATGTCCTCACGGACACTTAATACTTGACAGTGAGGGGAGGCAACTCGGCGCGTGTTGTGCAAGTAGTGGCTGGTAAAAGCGACGTTGAGGCGAATGCGGTGAACGACTGCTTCGTCGCGCTTTCCCAGGCCACACGGCATTCGAAAAGTGCAGGTTGGATCAATTCTGTATAATGGCTGATAATTTTTTGTTCTGTCCGTCCATATGGAGAGTTGTGACTGCCGCGCCACGGAGTACGCAAGTGTCGCGGCATCACGTCGAGAGAAATGAATCGGGATGATGACACTAGTTTGGGTGTGGGCCGCGCAAGCTGTTTCGTCGGCCCCCCATTCCCATTCACCCCACAATGTCCAGGTAGCCACTGTAACACTACCTCGTGAAGCATGCTGGCAGCCTGTGTATGCAGGGTGTGTATTTCGTGGGCCAGTTGTTCGCGCGGGAATGATGCTAGTTGCTGAAGCGCCGCCCGTGAATCTGTGAAAATCACCCACACAGAAGCTTCTTGCCCAAGAATGTACTGCATTACGGAGCGCAAGGCAGCAAGTTCTGAGGTCATCGACGTTCTTTTGTGGCTTAACCTGGCCGCAATTTTGGTGCGCGTTGATGGAACCAAGATTCCGACAGCAGATGATGTGGCCATCACCGATCCATCAGTGTAGATATGCTTGTGGTTAGGGTAGCAATTCCACATGTGCTCTAGAGTGAAGTACTTTAGGGCTGGAATTGGCAACCTTGATTTACTGCTAATGTCCGGTATTGTGGTGACGATTCGCCAGGGGGAGTACAACCAGGGCGGGAGATGAAGCGGTGCAGGGCACTTCTGACACAAGGGTGGTAGAGTGTCTTCTACCTCTAAGGCAGAGCTAGAACTCGGCGGATGTCCATGGGCCCTAGTCGCCAGCCGCAGATGTAGGCGAAGCTGCTCCTCTTTCACCAGTACACTGGGTAAAAAGCGCCTAGACTCTCGTATGGTCCCCAGCGTAGAAGTTGTCTTCGGAAGACCCAGACAAAGCCGCAGAGCTCGGGCCTGCATACTTTCTAACAGCCTTGTGTTGGTCTTGGAAAGAGGGCCGAGTACTGGGAGGCTGTATCGGAGCAGTCCTTCACAGACTGCTGTGTAGAGACGTAGGAGGGGCCCAGCAGAACAACCTCCTGAGCCGCTGGTCAGCATGCGTAACACCTGAGCAAAGGAGCCCAGTTTCTCCTTCAGCAGACGAACGGGGGGGACCACGCCATCAACCTGTCAAGTGTTACGCCCAGGAATCGTGAGTCAGGAGAATGTCATTGATCATGTTAGACGGGAGAAACTTAGCGTTTTGGCCAGCGCAGGAAACGCCAGCCCCTTCTTCACCGTCGTCGTCGCTGGTCCTTTGTAATGGCGCTGAGTGGTATTGCCCGCCGCTATCACCCGTTACACTCAGCGTCATTACAATATTCTTCTTATATTGATGCGTAACCAGAGGGTATATTTCTTCGGGCTACACACCTAAGGAGTTTCAAGCCAAGCAGGCTGCAAGGCGTTTGCGGGCAGCGGTTGAGAATAGGAATGCTCGCCGTGATGCGCATTGTCCCTCGTTTTTACAGAAATTACAAGCAAGCGGATCGCCCATGATCGAAGTTGCGTGATTCGAGGGAAAAAATGTAATTTTGTTCTATGGCTGTAATGCGGTGAAACAGGTGAAAAAATACGTTACGTATTTTTCACGGTGTAGTACGGGAAAATAGAGAAGCGGTATGGTGAGAACTCGAGACAATGGGATACTATATAGTGATTGGATTGCTCGGACACAAGCGCAACGCACGAGGTTTGCATTACCAAAATACGCGCGAGTAATCTTAAATAGCACAGAACAAAATTTTGTTTTCAGCTAGGTCTTCTGGATATTAAATAAGCACACCGACGTTTGGTGCCATCACCCTGAAAAAAGGGGCGAAAGATTTAATTTTTTCGCCTCAAACTAGGAGGCAACAGACTTTGAACTATTCTTCGCAGAAGAGCCCACCCAAATAGGCGCAAGCAGGGAGCCGCGCTTTGACATCCGCTGGGTGAGTACATAAAATGAAAAAAAAAATCTCCTGACTCTTAAGTCTGCTCACGTGCATGAAGGGGAAACCTTGGTTTACTCTTCTGACGGGAAGCTTTTATTACACCTTCACACCTGGGCATTGCAGCTATGTCATTTTACAATTTCTAATCCAGCCTAATCCACCGTATTCCCCTTAATCCATCATAATTTCATTCATACTAGCTTTTAAACCTTAGTCTACCATAGTCCTCCTAATCCACCTTAATCTCATTTATTTGTATCTAAATACACTTTAAACCTCCGTGATTCGTTTTATTCTTCACTTGATTCACCTAGTTCCTCTTTATCAACGTTAAGTTATCTCAATACCACCTTTCTAATTATTATTATCTATCATTCAGCATCCATTACTAAGGCGAAAGCCCTATTTGTCTCGTTGGAAAGTTCGCCTCGAATGACCCTGGCGCCAACACGAACGGAATAAAACATACGAAAGACCATAAGCGCAGCGAATAATCTCAGTCATGTATACAAGATGAGTAATGGTTACACGAGTAGTTAATTTCCAAGCAGAAGTTTATTGACGTTTTTAAAAGAGGAAGGTTGCAAGTGACGATATATCCAGACGAGGGTCTCATAGTTGATACTGCACCGGAACCCTTGAATAGTAATTAATGCTTGAATAGAAAGGTAGAATAGGGTCGTTTAGGATAAATTAAGAATAACTAGGTGGTGGTGGTGTCAAAACGTTTTTATTTCAGCCGACAAAAAAAAAGGTTGGCGGCCTCTTCTCAGTTCAGAAATCCCCGAGCGACTGCTGCTGCTCTAGCATGGGAGATCAGGTGTTCCTGAGTCACGAGTGGAGAGGTGGCTAGCCAGATTCCCACTGCTCCGGGGTGGGGGAAGGCAAGGGTTTCGGGTAATCGCCACATGCCCATACAAGATGGTAAGTCGTATTGGGAGTATGGCAGGAAGGGCAGTTGTAACGGATTGTAGTGGGGGATATGTGGTAAAGAACAGGGGTGTTAAAATATATGTCTTGAGTCTGCACCATATTCGGGCGTCGCAAATGTTGAAGAAGTGATGAGGGCATGGGTAATGGCGGGCGGGGTGCAGTATATCGGTGTAGCGACTGGGAACGGAAAGTTTGGGGGAGCGTGCTGCGAAGTCAGCCAACGTGCTGCCAACGTGCACCCGTTCCCCCGATGGGAATGGGTGCATCTTCCTTCGTATTTTGCTCTTACTTCATTAGTAGATCTCATATCATCCTAATAGGAACAAGAGTTTAATACCACGGTAAAAGCAAGTTGCTATTTGTTCTTGCCATTTTGCCGTGTTTTTTAAAGAGCGCAGTTTCGAGGAACAAGAAGTCGATATAACGGCGGGAAAAACCCGCCATTGTTGCGTTCTTAGAAGTTTCAAAAGCTCCCAGTGCAGTTCGTCTACAATCGCCGAGTCTTGGCAATCAGTGCGGAGACGTCGAAGGGGATCGCTGGTCACAGCACGTGTATATACACGGTCGAAAATTTTAATAACGTGCGTAGATGTTATTAGAACCCGCGGCCTGGGCCCTTCATTACTTTGCCCCCTACAGGCGTTGTGTTGTACCTGTCGACGATACCATACATCAACGGCGGAACGCCACTGAGGCCCTTGCTCGAACTCGCTCCTTCGGCGTTAACCCCGACGCGAGCGACCAATACCTCGCGCAAAAGACGCTGGCTTTTTAATAATACCACGTGGTAGGCCCAACTTGTGGCGGCCAACTTTGCGGCCGTAGGTGGCTTCTAAACAGCCTCGCCACAGTAATGCGTCGTTTCTTGCGGTGCATATATTTTTACATTTACAGGTCACATAGCGGTTGTTGCGAGGTATTTGAGGGATAGAGAAACGAAGCCTTGGTACCCATGACCGATTGATCTACCTGTCATTTACGATGACCATCATGATTTCATAGTTCGACCATTCAGCGGCCTCGGCCAAAGCGATGAGCAGAACGAACAAAGTATGACCAACAAAACATGACTTAGCCTGTATACGTAGGCTACGTCATACGTAGCAGCCACAAAAACAGTAAATAGTCGGTCCCAACGCTAAAAACTATCAAGTACGACTTAGGGAGACCGTTTCGTTTGAAAAGTGGTGACTGCACTTCCCCAGGAGTTAAACAAACAACGAACAAAAAGAAAAAATAGATAATTCACCCCGATAATTCTTCAAGTTGTACTAGTGTTATACGGAGTTTCGGAGCATTGTAGTGAGATTAAAAAAAAATTAAGAATGCGAACTTGTTCTAGATTAAACCTTGAATGGGTGCAAAATTGTTCTAGGTGCACAAGCATGTGATAACTGGGAATATTTACGGCATGTAATTGGGCCAAAAGGGATCTTGCTTGCTCTCTTTGACGTTTGTGCGTCAGACTTCTGTCTCTACGCCTATCGCGATACCTCCATCGGTGGAACACCTGTCTCTTCTCTTGCGCCCGACCTCCGCAATAAGCGGAGGTCGGGCGCATGCATACACGCACGACTTACTTGGTTTTGTTCGGAATTCGCCCGTAATGATAATCGACTTTCAACTCTTGGTCCCACATCCGTGACTTAATCGCAACATATTAGTCGTATACATAACAATCCCGCGACTTATGAATTATTCATACAGTATTCCCTTGAAAACACTCTCCACAAACTAGTGTAGCGGTCTGAACGACTTTCTCGAACTGACCATACACTAAACGGCCCAGTGTCTTCGGTGAAAACTGTGGACATCAACTTACTAAACTGTGTGACCTTTGTACATACGACCACAATACTGTAACAGTTCTCGTTGTGTGACTTTTCACGCTCCCATTTCCCTCATCCTTACTTTCCGCCCCAAAGCCTTGTAGCCTCTCGCTGCAATAAAATGTTTCATTCACTCACACCCGCCCACGCAGTCACGCACAAGACCTCCGTCGCCCTCAGCAACTGCGCCTTCGTCGGCTTTCGTCTTTCGTCGCCATTTGCAACGGAAGGAGATACGCGGCCATTTTATGTTCTGGCTGATCAGTACTTCGGGATTATTATGCATGGAGAGCGGTAGCTTCGCATCAAATAAAGAAAAGAAAAATCCATAATGAAAGATAAATAAATGAATAAAAAATAAGCATAATGGTGTGTGAGTAAATAAAACAAGAAGTAAAGAAAAACGACAAAGCAACCACTAAGTACGCTAAGGTTTTTTTTGGCTGACTTGTGCCCTCGGTGGTGATATCCGCAGAAACGCCTAGCGGCAAAGCCTACTTTATCACCATTTACTAATGGGAATGGTTATGATAAGTATTGCTTTAAGTGTTTGGCACGTACCCACTCGGGGAGATTGTCCAGGGATAAAGTTGATTGATTGATTGATTGTGGGGTTTAACGCGCCGACGCAACGCAGGCGATGAGGCGCGCCGTAGTGGAGGGCTCCGGATTAATTTTTACCACCTGGGGATCTTTATCGTGCGCCGAAATCTCGTACACACGGGCGTTTTTGCTTTTCGCATCCATCAGTAAAGCGGCGGCCGCGGCCGGGAATCGAACCCGCGACCTCGTGCTCAGCAGCGCAACGCCTTACCCACTGAGCCACCGCGGCGGGTGAGAGCACCATGCGACGACACCGACGGAGGTTTATAATGTCGTCACGAGGAAGGCATGCGCTGCGATTGTGTCGGACCGTAATCGGGGTGACGTTCTATCTCCTGCTACAACGAATGCGCACAAAGGGTAAAACCGGCACTTAGCAAGTAAAGGGGATGTTGTTTGCCGCACTGTGGTTATTGAGGAGGCCTTCCGCGTATCATGAATGAATGAATGAACATGAATGAACATGAATGAATGAATGAATGAATGAATGAATGAATGAATGAATGAATGAATGAATGAATGAATGAATGAATGAATGAATGAATAATACGTTCTCACATTTAAAGAGCCTTCGTCAGTTGCGTATGGCTCTTAAATTTAATTTTTCGCTAGGGTGAAGATCGCGCAATAGGATAGTGTTGGAGCCATGTCAGGTTTTAAAGGACCCTTACGAAACGTAGGTTTGCCAAACCAATTCACAGAAGAGCGCGAGCTGGAACTCAGAGCGAAAACTACTATTTTCGAAAAATAATCCGTGTAGCGTTCACCGCCGGCACTGTCGCCTACTGGGAACATAGGAACGGCAGATATTTTGAATGCACGTAAAGTTATGGACAAATGAAATGCGAACGTGAAAATATGCACCAGAACAAGAAACAATGAAAAATACTCCTCGTGGAGGTCCAATAATGGCGCGCTATTGACATTTTGGAAAGAAACATTTCCCGACTTTACTACTGTTATTAAGCCACTCATCAATTTGGGCTGCATAGAAAGAAATCGCGCTGTTTGTGTGTTCTGGTTCATATGTTCGCTTTCGCGTTTCACTTTTTCACGACTGTACATGGCTTGGACAAGTTGACACTACTTTTTTTTTGTCTTGGATAATGCGGCTCCGCAAGTCCGTTGCTCGTGAATTGCTCCGCGTTACTAATGACAATGTTCATGGGGCTACAGCTACATAACCTTTTCGGGCTTTCTTCACTCGGAATAGAGACAATAAACTGCAATGAAATTGTTTTTTCGCATCTAACGCAGCATGCTGTTGTGCATTTTAAGATATGCTCCATTGCCAGAATTCCCGAAAGGATATTCTCTGCCGTGGGTTTACTCCATGAAGAAGGTTCCACTACACCAGCACAGTTTACCTCTGTTTTCATTATTGAAACTGAGAAACCAGTGAAGATGAATAGTGCCCCTCATAGCAGCCCCAGCGCTCATGAAATAAACATTGATTCCTACTCTCCTTCAGGATGGGGACTTGTGTCTATTCATTGACGCAAAAGCATTGATCACTGTTTCATGCTGACGGTGTTTGTGTGGGTGTATATCAATGTGTGCGTGTGTATAATGTGTGTGTCCGCCTGTGCGCTGTAGAAATGGGGAAGAAAACATTGTGTTTACACAAGTACTATAGACACAGTTGTCATATGTTCAACTAAATAGTTTAAATGATAGTTCTGAAAGGCAGCAGGCTCCACAAAGCAGCACGCAATGGGTCTTTCTGACGGTCAACACCCGCATAACTTCCCGCAGTTAATTTCAGATAAAACCTCTCAGTTTGTCGACTAGTAATGTTATAACGTAATAATGCTTCCCCGTACGTTGGACTGAACTCATCCGTATAAGCAGAATAGGCTATGTGCGTTCATTGGAATCCATGCCATTTTATTGTCGCTGCATGAGGAATCCTGCTTACTTTTTGTTAGTAACTTTTCTGTGCTTACTATCTGTGCTTACTGATGTTCACTCTACGGGCTTGAGTCATATTCAATGAAAATCGCATCTGCCCGTCAGTGTCCGCTCTGGGCCTTACAATAGCTTTTCGTATACAAAAAATAACAACCTTAAAAAATGTCGGAAAGGCTGCGTCTTCATGCAAAATGAACCAAGCGTGTGTCTGCCCTTGGGCCGAGCGTGTGTCTGCACGGGGCCGTTAATCATTCCAGCCCGAATACCAAGGCTTTAGATCCTCGTTGCTTCCATAGTCGACAAAACGTCGTTGCTTCCATAGTAGACAAAAGGCCTGACGTCTTCTATATTAGACACGCTGACGAAGTAGGCTTTCCATTCAGCGCCAACACAAAGGATGTCGGGGCGGCGGCATTCTTCTGTGCAGGACAGATGCGGCGTAATCAGTTAAGCTTTTTCTCGAGGACATTATGGTCCACAGACGAGGCATATTTCCTCAAACTAGTTCTCACTAACCTTTTCACGGCCGAAAAGTCGTTTTTCTTGTCTATTTGCGGCACCCGCAATAGTGTACTGCCAAGGCGTAATAGCTATGGCAACATTAAGAGACCGAGTTGACCTTCGAGGGCATTCTGTTGGAGTTATCTGTACGCGCACAAATGGCTGTAGGCAGAATAATTGTGGTCGGAAATTCCACAAGTCAGCGACTTAGTGCAAATAAATGCGAACGTTACGCGTTGATTAAATTGGTCGGTTGCGAAGGCCTGTTTATATGCAACACTTCTTGTTGGCGTGCTTCGTAGTCACATTTCGTCATAAACGAAATACATCTGCCAGCTTGAAGTGTCCCTATAAAGGAATACAATCAAGCTTGGTTGCCTATTTTTTCCGTGCAGCCATGCTGCCGTGAAAATGTTCAGAACCAGCATTATAACCATTCTATGATTTTTGACAGTTTTGAAACAGCAATAATATCCTCTACGTCATCGTGGAACAGGCGATTTCGAGGTATGAATTTTGTGTGTTAGAAAAGGTGTTTGATATTATCGTAAGTAATCCGCGGTGAGGGCCCATTCACCCGCAACTTGTAACTTGGTGTATTTTGGAGTATGTTTAGTGTTCGGCATTTTGGTTTTTCGTGTTTCTTAGGTTCAGCGTACTTTATCTTTTTATTTTGCATGCACATTTACCGCTTTTACCAGAAAATATGCATAAAGACAGGAATGTTCTCGGTCTTTTTCTGGTGAATATGCATTGTGTTATTACCGTTGGTGTTGATATAACTGATGAGAAATCCCAGGCCTATCAATGGCTTATTTATTCGGCAAACCGGAGCACGATTGAAACCAAACACACAGTGAAGTACAAGGGAGTGAGATATTGAGTCCACACAAATCGCAGCTTAATATTTGCGGATATATTTCACCATGATATTTTTGTGTAGTTTGTATTATAGATGTACATAGATTTGTCGCATAACATTCCCTTGTTTACGGTTTGCATACATGGTATGCGCATGCTGTTATATATATATATATATATATATATATATATATATATATATATATATATATATATATATATATATATATATATATATATATATATATATATATATATATATATATATATATATATACAAAGTAAGAAACCTCGGTAACAGCAACAGCGGAGGGTTTATTTCGACGTTTCGACTTCGAGACAAGTCTTCTTGTCTCGAAGTCGAAACGTCGAAATAAACCCTCCACTGTTGCTGTTACCGAGGTTTCTTACTTTGTGTTCACGACGCCTTCGGCCCCATCGCCAGCATGCCAGTTATATATATATATATATATATATATATATATATATATATATATATATATATATATATATATATATATATATATATGTGTGTGTGTGTGTGTGTTTGTGTGTGTGTGTAGATAATGCACCTATCATCTTTTTCACTGAATGCCCATGACACATTTTAGCTGTTTTCATTCGTCAGGTGATTTGTATTTCCGTGCGGTTTTTTTAAGTATTCAAATACCTTAAAAGGTATGGCGATAAGCACTGATTAAATTGAGAGGTTAGCTTTAACCGAAAGAGTAGCTAGTTCAAACGTTGGAATAATGATAAGGATCGCCATACCTTTCATTCTTCCAACGCTTGAAGTAGCAAGATTCTCTTTCGGTTGGAGCAAACCTCTCAATTTAATCAGTGCTTCTCTCTCTCTCTTCCAAGCAAGTCAGAATTACTTTATCTAATTATAATGTACGCCGATGTACTTACGGGGATTTTCTTCGTAATAGAATAATTTTTTCGGTTGTCGCCCTAGGTTCAGGAAATGCAGTGTAATTGTTTACACGAGACAGGCAAGCTAAAGAACTGGAAAGTCGCGGTGGTAATAGTAGCCAATCGGTCAAATTTATACTCCAAAAAACAACTGGTTCCTCGTTTTTACGCTACACATTCACGTAGATTCACGCAATGCACGCACACATTCACACATTCACGCAATGCACGCACACATTCACGCAGCTCTGGCTGAAGTCTTCAATTGTGTCTGTGTCGCCAACTGTAAGTTCGAGTTTTTTACAGGATTAAGAACGTTAAACCACGATGCCGGTAGTACAGCGGTGTGCCTCATAGGTTACCTGAATTAATCATCATTCGTGACCAATGACTCCCAGTGCATCCGGTGGTTGACGAACAAGGCCTCAAACAGAAAAGAAAGGAATTCGGTTCAATGACTATGGCATACAAATGCTGATCCCTAATAATTCATACCTTTTTTCAAAGAGACACTGCTTTTTCTGTCTTGAAAACGAAAGCGTTTGATGCGACATAGTTCTTTATATTCACATTGTGAAGGCAAGAGGTACTGCAGCATTGCCTAGAAAAGCGAAAAAATCACAAATGTAGTTTTCCACGACCAAATAATTTCTCAATACATTTTTACAGAAAATAGTGGGAATTGTGGCTGCCCGCTATCCCAACTCGGTACAAGGCAGCGCTCGGAGGGCCGCGCGGCTTGCGCGGGACTGCGCAACAAGACGGCAAGAATAGAGGGGTTCGCTTGTGCGTCGCGAGATGGCGCCACCGGCGCGTGGGAGCGGAGGGTGGGGTGGGGGGTCGGAGTCGCTTCGGCGGGGAGGCGGCGCTCGGAGGCGGCGGGCGGGCCGCTCCGAGCGAGGACGGGACGGCGTGCGGCGACGGAGCGACCCGGTGTCTTCCCCTCCAGCCTCGACCGACCATCGCCCACCGGTACCGGCGGAGTCGAACGACTCCGGCCGCTCGAGCAACGCGGGACCCGTCGATGTCCGAGAAGACGGGGCCAGCTAGGGGAGGGTTTTGGGATTAAAGCCCCTTGGAGGTTGGCGTTTGTTGCCTTTGTCTCTTGCCTGCCTCTTACCCTGGCGCCGTCTACACGGCAGCCGCCTGAGGAGGATCTTCCGAGTCAGACCCACACCACAAAGTAAAAATGCTTTCTTGTGTTATTACCCTTCTGCAAAGCACTGTTAATAAAACAATGCCATTCCTGCTACATTTGAGATCATTCTACATGGTGTCATATCCGATATGGTGAAACAGCTGTTTTTTAAAGCCAAAGTTTTCTCAGGGGGTTCGATGGCGTTCTGCCGAAAAACTACTGTACAGTAGGCTTAAGGGCAGCGCCGCTATAGACCGGTTTGTCGAACGAAAAGCTCTGATAAGATCTCTGTACCCATGGCGCATGCGCAAAACCGGCTTCCATTGTGTAAAAACGGTTATTTGAAACTCGCGAATAAGGAACGGTTCTAGGTAAGACAATACACGCATCGATCATAAAGAAGGAGTACAATTGTTTACCTTTATCTCAAAAACCACGTATTGGTATACATTTAGATCATTCGTAGATGTGTTTCCTGAGTGCACAAAAAATTGTGGCATGGTTCACTTCGCTCTTCGTTTGCAATTTGGATCTTCGAATGTTTGGCGATCGATTGGACGCGCTTTCAGCGAAGGTTGGACCACTTTGAAATTTTGCGCTTCTTTAAACTTTCTTTGGGAATGCTTGGAAAATGTTTATCTCTGTGAAAAGGCACCTGCAATTCTGTTTGTGTAGCCTCCGGTACCGTTTTACGCCACGTTGGAGGCAGAGAGCGCAGTCCCTCAAAAGCGCCGATGGGTCAGTCAGTTCGCAGTTTGGAAATGTTTCAACTCGGACCACCTGATGTCGGATCAGGTCGAAATAAAAGCCTGGAACAAAAAAATCTCATCAAAAAAAAGATTAAACTCTGTAAAATGCACTGAAAAGGGCTGCTCATATAAAATAGAAGAAATAGGCTGCAAAACTTAATGGAGCCCAGTTTGAGAGTTGAAGGGGTGCGTGTTGTGAGAAATCACAGGGCGGTCTTGTGCTTTGTAGTCAAGGCAGCGTACGAAATTTCAAAACTCTCTGGGGAGAAGAAAAATTAAAAGCGAAACTTAAGCTCTGCTGATGAAAATCTACTAACGTCAAACATTGTATTTGTTTTGTTTATAAATTATCCTTCAGAAATAAATATCCCAGGTACATTCATCAAGGCTTGGTCGGCGTATTGTCGCACTAGTGTGGGGCAAAATCCCTTTTGCATGAAGTAAGAATATCATGAGAGTCATAATTTGAAACATCTTGGGTGTTGGATATTTTTGGTGGCACTTTGAGCTTTCGCACGACATAGGATAATAACGAGGGTGTTGTTGCAATAATGAGGGTGCTGTGGTCAATCCCACAGGATGCCTATGCACACCATTGCGTACTAGGGACAAGGAGGTGGCGCGCGAAACGCGCTAGAATAGGACATGGTGGACAGAGCGGGACTGAGCTAGTGCGGAGCTGGACCGGGCATGGATTGGAGGTGTTTGGACCGCCATAACGGCATGCGTTCCACGAACTCGGCGTCGTTCTTCGGAGCCGCTGCCGGGTGCTAGGACCCCGCTACCACATTGTGTGAGGCAAAAAAACCTTTTGATAAATATCCACAGACTTTATTCATTATTGCTATTTAGGTGAAATTATAAACCCATGCACAAAAAAAAGAGTATTCGCTCTGAACCATGGCACATATATAGGTAATAAATCAACAAAACTTTTTTCTTGCACTCTACGGATTTTTTCTTTCGTTCTCAAATGCGTTACTCTCTCTTAAAAATAAAACGGATATCACAGGGTCAGAAAGTTATTTTAGGCATAAATAGTGCATCACGTTGCCCTTCCTGACACTCATTGACACCAATGCTTTTCTTCTTTGTTACAATCGAATATTGTGGAGCGCCACTTCTTGGATATCTAATATAACATGACCCAACTACTCTCACAGTACCTAGCGCCAATAAAACAGTCATTGAAATTTTTCCCTGTGTGCGGGTTTATTTCATTTGTGGGGGTCATCCTTTTAAGAAAAAAAAATGTTTTAAGGTCGGTACCAACTTTCCATACAGACCGATCACATGGACTCCCAGTCCCGTTCAGAAAAAGACGAGATGGAATACTTGTCATTTATTGTGTCCTGCCGAAATAACCGCTACGGGTATCAAAAATACTCTTTGACGCTTCAGATCTCCTGGAACACCGAAGATTATGACTGCAGAAAAACACACAGAGGTAGATATGCCTGCAAAGCCAAATTCTACGGTTATTGTGACGTTATGTATGTGAGCGTTGCTGTCGAAGTAAATAAAATAGCCAGGTGCCGCTAGAAAGCAGCTTCGAAATTGGCGAAATGCTCAATGGAACATCTTTTATTGCGAATGCACATAACCATATCAGCGTGTGTCTTGACATTTTTGCCTTTACCCTCTGCTTCGAAAGATGTATAACGAACAATATCTTTTAACGCCGTCGTAATTATTATCTTCATCAGTATGGGATAAATATTTTCATAGTCTCTTCTGCATTTGGGGCTCCGCAACCGAAGAAGTCAGAACTTCCAGATATATTGAGTTAGCGGAGATTACCGACGCCATGTAAACGCCCGAAGTTTATCTATTTTTTCTGTATCCGCCGTAGTAATGTAATGTAGGTATAAGTGTTAGAAATACGTCTTGTAGTACCTGGGCAACATGTATAAAACGTTTCTAAGACTATGAATTATTTCCCAGAAACTGCAAGCCTACGAAGTATGACCGGTAATGGCATGCGTACGAAAGAGTGCGGATAGCACAGCTCCCAGCGCCCTTCGCGAAGAGACAACGATAAAATTGCAGACAGCCTGCGTCAACTAAAGAGCGTAAAGCTTTCTACGCGATCTCATTATCTTGCGTCCATCAACCGGAAGCTTCGAGAAAGCGCTCCTTTTTTAATTGAAGGGGAAACTTGCGCGGTCGGTGGCAACGGCCGCGCTGGGAACGCGTGGGAGCTTCGAAAGCCGAGGAAACCCACACCGGCGGCCCCCAGTGGGGAAACGCCCAGTCGCTTTCACGGTACTCGCCCCCGCACGGGATGAGGATACGAGACAATGGCGAGAGATAATATTGACCAACTTCGCCCGCCAGCCAGTTCTCCCTTTGTGTCGCGGACGCGAAAATTATCCCCTTGAAGAGGAGCATAATTGGGCGGAAGGATGGCGACAAAAGCGAACAAAAGAATAAGAGAGCAGGTGGGATGAGAGAAATGAGGAAGCGAGGTATGAAAAGCTGAAAACAAAATTCCTGGGTTTGAGGGAAACTTGAAAGGCTTTGAGCATACAGGAATGCCTGAATATTGCGGTTTCGTTATGCTGGCAAGTTTTTGTAAAACACCTACGCGGATTAATTTGCGACGGGTTAACTTCGAAACAACGCTGCGCTTGGTGATTCGTAGTTTCGTAGATTTATACACAAGCAAACGTGCTTTTTTCTTAAGAAAGCCCAACTTTCAGGACCACCAGGGACACTAAACGCAAAACAATAGTTTCATATGTGTAACTTAGTGATAACAAAGCAGAAAGAACGCATTTTGCACGACTTTGTTGACTAATTAAAACCAGTAAAGCAAGTTCTAAGGAATGTTTATCATGATTATAAAACAGTTGGTGAGTAAACACTCCCCGAATTGAGCGCTAGCTCAGGAAGTGTAAAAGATTGTAGTCTTCTACCCCAAAATTGCATAAAAACACAGGTCCGTCCTGCATTAATTCATTACACCTAGAGTGTGCAGTTAGTGTTTCGGTGCAGTATCGGAAAATGCACACACCGCTACTGCACATATGCCATAAAGCAGTCCCTCTTTATGTTCAAACAACATCGTAATCAGAGTATAATGAGATACACCTGACACATGGTTGCATTGCATACGTCTACGGGCACGCGCCGCCAAAGAACATTACCGCAAATGCATTGTACTTGTGCGGCCTGTGCCATGAGCGGCGCGCTAATAAGGAGCTCGTGCGCGGAAACTCCGCCTAAACATTACTGCTCGCTACATAATAGCAGCCAGCTTTGTTTGCGTTCAGCCTCTGTTCCTTTCACTCTCTCTAGGAGAAAAAACAGAGAGAGCGTGGGAGTGTGGTAGGACCGCTAAAGGTGGACACATCATCGTCGTCTACGTACGGCACCTAGCGCAACGAGAAAATGGGTATCTGATTTGGAAAAACAATCGCAGCCAAAGGGACCAGGAGCATCACTTAGGAAAGTGGAATATCAGTGCAGTACACTGTTTTCACAAGCTCCAAAAAGCCGGAGGAGCTGTCTCGCTGCTTCGTCTAAAGGCGGGTCCAGCTGGGACCGTGTAAACAACGAAATTTCCGCAAAAAATGCAAATTGGCTGCACGGCCTCTACGACGACCACTGTGCTCCCTTTCCCCCCCTGCATCCCTGATATCTTATCATGCCACCATCACGTCCGCCGGAGGTATCCGTCACCCCACCTTACCCTTCTCGTAGAACAATCACGAATCTGGCGCCGACTACGAACTGGAGCACATATTGTAACTCCACCATCCTATCCCACTTCTCCCCCTCACGCTTTCAGTATAACTGCCCAGACTCTCAAGTTCCAGCCACCCCTGCCCACCTCGTCGGTGCCCGTAACGCCCTCTCCTCTCCCTTCCCCTACCCACGAGCAGTTGGAATGCGCGTTGAGCAGGAACAGCTCATACAGATCCTGCTGGCCACATGAACAGCAGCGGCGTTCCCTCCTGAATTCGGGAGGCCACCCGTGGTGTTTTTCTTTTTTGTCAATAAATGCTTGCCATCCTCCTTCTTTTGGCGAAACTAAAACCTGAAATCGTTATAATAGCGTAGATGGAGAAAATTGATCGGAAAGAATTTTGAAAAACCTAGAACATGAGAAAACCAGAAAAAAAGTAATTTCAGGAAAATGATCTTACAAGATCGAACACATGCTTCTGATACATCTCACCCCAAAACTGAACAATCAGCAAAAAGCTTGCCAAAGAACATTAGAACTACGTATAAAAATAGCGTGAACGGACCAACACTGCAGCACGCCTTGCATCTTCGGAAAAATGCCCGTATTTACCGGAGTAAAGTCACTTCATCGCTATAATGGTATATATTTCATCGCCGGCAAAAAAAAAGCACAAGAAAACTTCAAGTCAATAAAATAATCCGACGTGTTCCGCTACTCATAGACATATTTAGCTGTTAAGAACTTACACTCTAGATAAGCGTAATAAGAATACTATGCATTAGGAGACAATTATATGAATTTCTGCAGGTGTTTTTTTGTTCGGGAATGCGGTCGCAGGAAACAAATGTGAAAAAACATACTCGCCTTTCCGGTCTCTCCTAACACAGCATTTACTTTGTTTTTGTTTTTCATCTGCTAGGACGGCTTCACTATTACGCCGAGTTTTATTTATTTGTCGCCACTAGTTCCCAGTGATGTTGTAAACGTTACGGAATTCCAGTCTGCTGTCAATACATTGCCATTTAAGAAGAGAGTATGGTTATACAGAACGGCTGTAACACTTGACTTTTCCAATCCGACAAGAAATTATACTAAATTAATTTATAAGTAAATGTAAGAAAGCTAGGCGTCTCTGTGCGTGTGTGTGTGTCGACACACCACACACACACACTCTATGGCTGTGTGTGACACAAGCACCATTGCGTCTGTGTGTGCGTGTCACACCATTTCACGTGTGTGTTTATTCTATCGATATCGGAAGTCGCCACAGTTATCAGCCAACACAGCTTCGCTCGTTTTCTTTCTTCGAAATTTGGTCATTCCATAAAAGGAGGTGTGCACTCGGGGCTAAATTAAACAGAAAAAATTAAAGCTCTTCCACTAAACTTTTCTTTTGGTTTCATTCCGGCACGTAGCATACCTTGATTCATCTCTGGAACGACGTATTTTAAGGAAGTTTTCAGCTGCTTTTCGTTAAGGTTTTCTTTCTTCCACTTCAAGTATATAAAATTAGCCGTTTTAAATACCATTTAGTTGCATTCGCACATCCGCGACTCGCATCATGTGGAATTCTGTTTTTTTTTTATTAGCCCAGCCACTCCAATCAAAATGAACCCACTACGCCAAGCTGAATCATTTTTGCTTCACTCGATTGAATGCCCTCATTAAATTACTTCATGCCTGGAAACAAAGGCAATAAATTGTACGAGCTGGGTGCTGGCATGTCTGCAGTCATAGATGCGCCGTCATTGAAGGTGTCCACTCCCGCATGGAACTAAGCACCATTTTTGTGCAGTTAACCTGGTAACGCAACCTCTTGTCTCTTCTGTAGGATTTGTATTTCACCTATATGTGTATTTTAGTTGCTTTAAATACAACCGCTACCGCTGCGGGAAGACAGCACATTCGCGACAGCGGGCTGTGCTTTAGGTTTGTTGTGCAACGCTAGCGCTCTCGTTCGGGAGCGTCAGGATGCAAGTTCGAGTATAGCTTGCAAGAGATTTTTTGTTTACGTTGGGAATGAACAGTAACTGTTTGTATATGTGTCGCGCTTCCGCGAACAATAAAGCAAGTCGCTGTTCCGTGACGCTCGGCGGCGACTTTTACAATAAAATTCGTCTTATAAACCCATGAATTCTACGTTGGTTGCCACTGAGTTGGGAGTGACTTTCGCCAAATGACTAGCAAATAGTCGCCAAAAGTAGCCGTTTTTTAATTTCGCTAAAAGCTTCGGCACCCTAGATATCTATTGCAATAAAAAGGCATATTTTTTGAGATAAACTTTTCGTAACCACCCTACTTCACTTTACCCATTCGATGTCACACTCAACCTAGCGGGAAGTCTAAAGGGCAGCCGCAGCTTCGTAGCTGCATGCGCTGGTATCCCTCAATTCAGGGAAGTCACACGAAAAGGCCTTAGGGAAGCCAATGAGCTCTTCGTTGAATGGGCTCACCAAAAAAAGAAGAAAGGGGGTAAAATAAAGGCAGTAACGCATAGCATAGCACTTGTTTCTTATCCTGCCCGCTGGAAAAGACTGCTCAATGAAACTTACAGTCTGCCCGCCCGCGCGGTGCTAGCGGCACTGAGTCTAAGTACGCGCCATCATCATGCCCACCACCACCACCACCACCACCACCACCACCACCACCGCCACCACCACCACCACCACCATCATCATCATCATCGTCGTCGTCGTCGTCATCGCCGTCGTCGTAATATTCGCCACCGTCATCATCATCATAATACACACCACCACTATCATTATCATCATCATCATCTCCACCACCATCATCATCAGCAGCAGTAGCAGCAGCAGCAGCCGCCTAGTTGAACGAAAAAAAATATGTCGTTGTACTTTCAGACAATTACTAGCCCAGGAACAGAATTACGCAGGGTTATAAGGGACTCGGCTGCAATAGTTCCTTATTCATTCCGATCGTATAAGTGAGCACAGAACCAATAAAGCTAGTGGACCAGGAGAAATGGTCGGTAACGTGCCATGTTTGGGATCCCTCGCCGTTGATGGCGGGAGCCTAAAGGAAGCCAGAATAGGCTTCCCCGCCTTTCACGTCGAACGTTCCTGAATAATTAGAAACAATGGCTTCTCCGGAGCCCGAAACTTCCAGCCTTCAGAATCACCGGAAGATGGAAGCCGTTCGTGAACGCACTTGTGCGTAGGACCCTGAGTGCCGCCCAGTGCAATTGCACAGGACCTAATCGACTTCAAACAGGGGCAAGTGCACTAGATGCCGATGTAACTGTTCTGCTGGGGTACTCCGGATGCGGGCCTCTAGCTTGCGAATAACAACTAGGAACAGCATCCTCTTCTGTTCCTGTCTTTTCTGTCTCCATCTCGCGTCAGTTTAGCTCTCCTTGACTCCCTCGAAATACGCAACGCCCCTCATCTGCAAGCGAGAACAATTTGTACAGATAGCTTCTACTCTCGCCACGTCATTATCATTATTCGGCTTCCGCTATTTCTGCTTTCGTGGTAATCTCAGCCATACACAACAACAATGCTAAGCAGTCACAGTTCTGGTGCACTGAAGGACAAGGCAGGCTTGTTCCTGCGGAGGTGTGAACCGGAGCGCGGCGTGACTGGTTAGGGGCAAACAGGCGAAAATGTACGTGCAGCCGGCCGAAGTGGATATAGCTTGTTTTCACTCGCGAGGCACGCGTGCCGACAACCATGTGAGTGCGCCGTCACTGGTTACGTCGTGCTCCGCGGGATGGCGGTACTTGTCCGTACTAAGCACATGATATGTGTTGTACGTTCCACACTCTACCCCACCAAACGCATAGTTATGCCTCGACTCCAGTGTGAGTGCCATTAATAACATCTCCGTTGACAGCACCGTCCAGAATAGTGTTGAAACGGAGCAGAAGACGCACGGAGGTGCTTTATTTTTCTTCGGCGTGCGGGCGCAGTGACACAAGCCCCGCCATGACCGTGGACGTTTCCAGTGCTGCCAGGCGAAGAAAATCAACAGCTCAACTTTTCAATGAATACCACCTATAACCGTGAGGGAGGAGGCGTACTTGCACGCCAACGTACAGGATGTCCGGGACACGTGCGACTTCCAGGACGTGCTAGTGGGTTCGTGTCCTAAAAGGACTCCCCAAGTGCTCGGAGGAAGTTTCGTTAATTGCCGTGTTAGCATGTTACTTTCCGCCTTTACTTCAACCCTCGCAGTTTTCTACTGGTGACCCTGCAGAATATTCTCACTCTCGCCTTGCCTATGCATTCTTTTTAAGTGTCTGCAGTAACTGAGAACGATGTGCGGTGGCCTGGCCATCGTCAAAAAGGTTACCCTAAAAACACTGAAACCTTCACGCTCATGCGTGACTGCTGTCCTCAGGTAACATTAATTAAATTGCAATACAACGCGGAAATTTTACTCTGTAACTTACGCTTCGCTCCGCTTGTAATCAGCGCCTTTTGTGAGATCATGCAAAAAAAAAAAAAAAAACTCGAATGAAGCCAGCAGGTATCCACAGACCAGTTTCCTGTGAATGCGGAAGGGAAAAAAGAAACAAACGTCAGGTAACCGTAGCACGCATTCCGCAACTTCCAGTAAAACGTAAGAGCCGTATAATTGACAGATAAACACACACCCAGTAATAGGGGTGGGATAGTGGAGGGGTCGAATTAAGCTTGCATATAGTGGGTACGCCGAACCACAAGATTTGACCTTATAAGACAGACAATATTCCTTGGGTGCACTGTCACTCCAGCCTAATTGACCGGGGCGCACGCAGAAGAAACGATAAAGCTAACTTGATTACGGTTTCAGAGGCCGAGTTCGCGCTTGCCGAGGTCAACTGGTTGGGGTCGTTTCCAGTTCCATTATCAGGTTGCACTCTGAGTGCGCTTCTTTCTCCTCCTCATTCACCGAATCGACTGATTATTTGATACAATATAAGCAATAGACACGAAAATCGGGTTCGTGCTGACGGATTTTCGGTTCTGTTTTGTCCTTTTTTCTTCACCGAGGCATGAGCAAATTTCAAAGGTGTGAGGGGAGGCAAGAGGGAGAAAAGAAAACATTTGCAACTTTTTGCTTCGGAGGAATAGCTTGACTGGAGAGCGCTTAAACTTTTACTAGTAAACAAGGACGAGAAAGGCTACAAAACAGGACGAAGCGCATCTAACAACTGATTTATTAACGTAGATTGAACATATATATACACGTGCTTCTATGAAAAAAGGTACAAAATAGTTTGAACGTATGTGACTACAACTGCACACGGTGTTACATGGTGTTACATGGTGTTACATGGTGTTGATTTTGAGTGGACTGACGCATAGGGGAGCAAACCTTTTTCTCTACGTGTCTTATACATCCAGCCCACACGGTTGCCAAACCTGATCGACAAGTCAAGGTACTGCAGGCAGGTCTCCCTGGGCTGGATGTATAAGACACGTACAAAAAAAGGTTTGCTGCCGTATACGTTAGCTCACTCAAAAACCATAAAACCAGGCATTGCGGCGTCATGTCTGACACAGGTCATCAAGAAGTCAAGTTCTGATAACGTTCACGATAGCATCATTCTGCAGGAAAAAATACTGAACGACGCACGGTACTCGGACCAAGTCATTGCATCAGTCGCAAAAAAGGTGTTGACGATGGCGGGGAAGGTGCGGAAAGCGAGAAAGGACGTCAAAGAAAAAAAAAGAAAAAAAAGGCCAGTGGTGTTACCATACATTCATGCTGTATCGCACCGACTAAAAAAAGCAGCTGGCGCACACGAGGTGCGCGCTGTCTTTTCAGCGCCCAACAAATTAAGGGGCCTTTGAAAGAAAGCTAACCGGGAGGGGCATGACGACACTACCGAACCGAGCTGTGGAGTAAAGCACGTGCAGAAGCTTGTGAAATGTGAACAAGGTGTTGTTTACAAAATTCCCCTTCCTGGTGGCAAATCATACATCGGCCAGAATGATCGCTGCCTCTATGGACGGCTTCGGGAACACAAGTACGCGTGCTCGTTGATAAATCCCTCGAGCAACTTGGCACAGCATTGGGCAAGGTCTGAATTCACGCCGGAGTACCATAAAACGTCAGTGCTCCTGAGGTCAAGGATCAAGATGCAGCCCGAGATATGGGAAACCTACTGCCTGGTGTCTGGAAAAGAAGGATCGTTCAAACTATTTTGTACCTTTTTTTATACAAGCACGTGTATATGTTCAATCTACATTAATAAATCAGTTGTTCGATGTGCTTTGTCCTGTTTTGTAGCGTTTCTCGTCCTTGTTTACTAGTCAAAGATTAAGTGCTCTCCACTCAAGCTATGCAGCACCAACTAGCCCCTAAAGACGCTCAGAGGAATTTCGGCCAGAAGCTCGAAGTGCTGCCTTAGAAACAGGCGTGCCTGAATTTTATCTTCAGAACTTCTAAACTCGAAATTTACTTTAGTTTTTAAAATTAGCGCCGGGACACACTGGCATTGTAGATCAGGTGACCAGCAAACAGCGGTTCGTACACTGAAAGACACCCACCGGTGGAAAGTTTTCCCTAATAAATTAGCAGTGGATTAGCTCGGCTATGCCAGGATATACGTAGCGTGAGTTAAGGTTCAGCTGGTTATTAGCTTTCCTGGTTGTCTAGGATTAGCTTGATTATCATGTTTACTGCTGCTTCAATGACACACACACGGTATACGCATTATGTGACATATATTTATCAAGCGGCTCCGGCGTAGCCTCACCAATCGCCCCACAGCTAAGCTGGTTCCACAGGCGGACGCCGGTGTTGCTGCGACGCACGAGCCATCGGTTACACACCTGGCCACCCCTCCCATGATTATCAAGTGAACAGGACCGTCACGTGCGGCGCTTGCGCAGCACGGTGTTGCTGCGACGCACGAGCCATCGGTTCCACACCCGGTCACCCCTCGCATGATCATCAAGTGGACAGGGCCGCCACACGCCACGCTTGCGCAGCACAGCTCTCCAGGAGCCACGCGAAACTGCTCAACCTCGGCCAGTGTAGCTCAGGCTTCAAAAGTTTAACCGTCTCTAGCAGTGAAAAGGCTGTCACGAGCTGCCAGCGTGAGTCGCAAAACAGTTATTTAGGCCCTAAAACTTCTACGCGCTACCGCTGCTAAGTTCAGCATCGTTAATCGTTTGGCAGGTTAGGCCGTCTAGCTTCACAGCGACGTTTTTGGGTGACTGTTTTTAACTCGCCCATGCAACCTCACTTGCTTAGTCGAAGGCCCATCGACGCCATTGCTTTTAGATTATCAGTGCCGGAGTGATCGCGAAATGTCCAAGACGCAGCCCGGTGTTCCTTTTTCACGAGTATTGCAATCACGATCACGGGAAAATAAAGCGCTACTGAAGGAGACTGAAAGACGAGTGTTATAAACGACACGTTCGGTACAAAGCGCGGGTAAATTCCGTGGAAATTCAGTTAAAGCGGTAAGTAGGTATTACTAGTACGAGCATATGTTTTCTTTTTATTCTACTGGTCTCCTTTTGAGATTTCTTGCTCGCAGTCGGAATGATCACGGTTGTTCAGCAGTGATCCCAAGTTGTGCGCGTACCGATCATAAAATGTCGCCTTACTTTAACCAGCCATTGGTTAAGGTTTTTGAGTATCGCCCAGTTTCTTATGAGCAGTAAAATACTTCAGCATCGAAAACTTGCGAAAAACGACATCTTTAATCCTTTTTTCTCGTCTGTGGTTTACGTGACACGAGATTTTTTATTGAATGCACCTTGTCTAGACAAGCTTCCCCCAAAAATACCAAAAATACAGCGCTACGAAGAAAATAGAAGAAATAGACGGGTACATAACAGTACGGATACTTCTTAATTGACGATACGCATAAGAACATCGCACAAAATTTATGCAAAAAAAAATCAGTCTATTCGACTTTCTCGACCACGAAAGTTAAGGCCGGTTAACGTGATATTTCTATTTATCTGATGGTTCGCTGAAAACTATCTGTCAGCCATCGTGTTTGGACCGAATATTGACAGAGAAAGGGTCCTTTGTAAAACAAACGCTGCTTCGGAACACAAGACTCCTAACCTCCATTTGGATCACGGACACATATACCTTGCGGGACACAAGGGCCATGCCATCGTTCACTGTTGGACTTTACCGAGTGAGACAACTTTTTAATGGTTTTCGGATACTTTTCTTTGCTAGCATACACATCTAATCATCGCCCTTGTTATTTCCTGTTTAAGATTGACTGTTTTAAGGAAAGGAAATGACCCGGTGTAAAAGACAGATTGGGCAATCGGCTGGCGTCGTTACCTCAAGCATTGCCACGGTGTTCTGTCGCTTTTTCTTCGCCAGCTCTAGACCCAAGGTAAAACAAACATGTACCTCAGCAAGTAGACGTTATTTGGGGACACGGCCGCCATTGATGAAGCACCATCGATGGAAAAAAAGTTTTCAGACGCAGTGTCGAAACCCAGAAATGACATTTTGTGTTTTTTTACATATAAATATATACAGGGTAACGTTCTTCATAATGAAACATTTTGTCTGCTTTTTGGTATAGAACTGCAGACGTTTGTCAGTACTATTGGTTTTAGCAAACCAAACAGTTCCTTACTAGAATTGCTTCGGGAACTGAGTGGAACTTCCCGAAATGCCAACGTTACGAGAAGCCCACTTTTGTTTCGCTAGCGATGAAGCCGAATCGAAAAGTAGATTCTGGTCTCCGCGAAGTGTTCTCTACTTTCACGGAGGTTTTGTTTTTCTTAAAAGCAACAGGCAGATCGTGGTTTCTATCACCGGCAGTTGTATTGACGGATCAGATAAAAGGCCGTAGAGCAAACTGAAAAAAAGTCTGGGTTCGATGTCATTGGTAGAACAATATTCGACGGTGTTGTGAAGTACCTGTCCCTTCAAACCTAGTTCATGTTTTTTTTATGGCGCTGGCGTAATGGCTATGATATGAACAATGGAAACCTGTAGTGTTGACGGAGCCTAAAAGCTATTAGGTTGGCCACTTGCGAAATCGTATGGATGGAGTAGGTCTTCCGAAATTCGACTACAGTGGATATTCGAATACACAGGTCACGGAAAATCAGTCGGAAGCAGCATGCTGAAAGCACTGCTGCTTGTTTTGCAGGCATTGCCGTGGGTTACACCTACAATTTCAGGGAGGAGCACCAGAAATAAAAAAAATAGCGTCCCTGTTCGTTCATCCATGCGGGATCGTCGAACTAGCGTTCGCTGGCCAGCTACCGATAGGGGTGACTTCATTGACAGAAACGGCACTTAAAGGGACCCTGCAACACTCTTTGAACAGTGCAAGTAAACCTGCGCAACGTTTAGATTACACTGCCGGGAATACCGGAGCCAAATATTACACGTGCACGTGAAGCGGTGAGCGCGCAAATCGATGTGAAAGACGCGGAAAAACAAACCGCTCTCTCTTCAGTTGTCCTCATTATGCATGGCCCGAGGGACGTCACATAGGCCATGGCTGCCCGATCGGCTGTCACTGGTCAACTTCGCGGCTAGATTCTCCCATTTCCGTCATCGTCATCCCTGTGTACGAACCTCTTCTATGCCTGAACCTGTAGGCACAGTTTTGCCGTTTCTTTTGTGTTTTGAGTGCGCGTGGAGTTTGAGTGATGAGCTCAATACTTCCCTTTCAACGGGACCACTCGACTACAAACGTTTATTGCTTCAAAAACGCCCTACCAACCCGAGCGCGCACTTGCGAGCAGGCACCCATGCCTGCTTTTTTGTGGCACCAGACCGGAAATAGGCCCCTCCGCGTTGCGGAGAAAAGGAGAAAACTACCCGGCATGTGATATATCGAAGGCCGCCGAAGAGAACGCCGCGAGCCACCCCCCTCTCCGGGAGAGAGCGTGCAGCTTTCGTCGCGTTGCCCGCGGTCGAGTTGAGAGGGAACGATTATGCGCGATTTCTCATCGCGCGTAGTTTCGTTAATTGTGAACGGATTTTCATAATTCTTGCGGGAGGAGATTTCTGGGACAATAGACTTTATCCCAAAATACATTACTAGTAGTCGATGGCAAGTGTTGCAGGGTCCCTTTAAGAAGCGGACCGACACGGTCTTCTTCAGAGGGCACGGTAGCCCTGCCGGCAACAGCATGCTAAAACCGCTGTTGCTTGTTTTGCAGGCATTGCCTTGGGTTACGCCTACAACTTCAGCGACGAGTACCAGAAATGAAGAAATGAAAACAAGTCCACATTGACGCAATTGATTTACAGAATTCATGTTTTCATGTCGGCTATAGACGGCGGTCAGCAGATTTATGTGATTTCTGTTGATTTTGCGAAAGCTTATGATGTTGTCAAGCACGCTAAACTGCTTTTTAAACTGAGAAAAATGGGTCATAAACTTGAGTCATGGAATTTTACATTAGATTGGCGCCTACCAGAATAACCGCAAGCAGGCGGTGATGATAGATGGTTCTTTGTCCGCTACAATAGATGCGTTTTCAGGCATACCTCATGGGGTTGTGCTTGGCCCACTGTTGTTTTTAATATATCGAAATGATGTAAACTTTGTGCTGATGATTTTTTTAAATTTGTATGCCTGTAAGCTGTACTGATAATGAACTCCAGTTGAACAAGCATCTTCAATATATGAAATTGTGGTGTTCAGATAGGATACGCGAATTAACTACAAGAAAACAACATATGTATACATCACAAACAAGAAAAATGTTCTCAATTTTCAGTACAACATTTTGAGCAACCACCTCTGTGAAACTTCTCATTTTAAGTACTAAGGATAGGCAATTACGAACAACTTAATTTAGCATCGTCATATTGAATCGGTTTGTTCTGAGTCATTTAACAAACTTGGTTTTCTACGAGCAGAGTTGCATAAAGCACCAAAAGACGTTAAACTGCTTGCATACAAAACATATATTCGACGTATGCTGGAGTATGCCTCGGTGGTGTACCAGAAACACTTGTCACCAAGTTAGAACGAATTCAGAGGATGGCAGGACGGTTTGTATAGTCTAGATATAGACCGCTGGATTCAGTAACAGATAAGCAGAATTCGTGCAATTTAGAATCACTGGAAATTAGGAGACAATAACAAAAAAACTTGAAGCATTAGTTGGTATAATCTAAGGGCTATTAAACATATCTACAAAGGCGTACATACGCTTTAGCAGAAAGCGTAGCGCGAGATTGAATCATGGCGGTCCCATTAAACCTTTCAAGGCTTGCACTGACATTTTCTGGTGGTTATTTTTTCCGGATTCTACAGAACAATGAAATCATTTACCGCACCACATTCTTAATAGCAGCAATTTGCAAACTTTCAATAGCAAAATTGTTGCTCCTTTTAGTCATGGTCGAACTACTGCCAATTCTGTTTTCCTGTGTGAATTGCTTTTTGATAGCCTTTGCTTGTTTTTCTGCTTTCTGTTAGTACTGGCTATTGTCATCCCGCCCTGTTATGGCCTTCAAGCCAGGGTTGGCACTATAATAAACAAACAAACAAACAAACAAACAAACAAACAAACAAACAAACAAACAAACAAACAAACAAACAAACAAACAAACAAACAAACAAACAAAAAACAAACAAACAAATGAATAAATAAACTGAGAAAGTTAACTGAGGGACTCTCAGAGCGTTTTCCAGCTTTTATTCAGCAAAGAAATTGAATACATGCTTCGTTGCTTTGCATAAAACAAATGGTTATACATAATTCACGCTAAATATTTTCACGCTAAATCTTTTCCCGCTAAATAACATCGCAGCTGATTTCAATATTGGACACATGACTGCTGATACTCCATTTGGACAACGTATTTTAAGTTGAATCTTGCTTAGGATTTTTGTCTCCAAATCATGTTCGCAATGTCATGCACCGTGAAATACATTCAAAATATTAATAATGTATTAACGAATGTTATTCACAATAATATTTAAACTTATGTACACGGTTGTTTTCAGCCGATGAAAAAAAAAATTAACCAGGGCATGAGTACCCCGCAGATGACATCAACACAGCTGTGCTAAATGACCCAACCTTAAGTTCTTGTGAGAGATCACTTCAATATATTCGCGCTTTAATTTCAAGTTCTACAGGCGATTTTGTAAAGGGGTATTGAGGACAGTGATGACTTCGGGAAGCGTAGTATTTTTTTGTTTCAAGATTGTGAGGGACGAATGAATGAGAGGTGCACGCAACCAACTTGAGCCCTCAAAATGCACCTGAATTCAAGAGAAGATCAAAATTTGAAGGAGGGAATAGGCTTGAGAAAGAAAATGACATGATCCGTGCTGTATTTATGATTCGCAAGCATCATGGTCAACCATATTTGTAACCACACTTTTAAACGTAGGTCAGCTTGTTAGGCGCGTATTTCACGCTTTTTCGTTCTTCTGACACGACGACTGTTCACTAACTCATCTGGTTCGCCGCCTGTCTTGCCTCCTTATTTGTCTTTCCTTCTCACATCTCTCGTTACGGCTGACATCGCCAGGAAACCATGTGCGAAAGAGGAGCATTACATTTTCCCGCTGCTACAGTTCACACTACGGCTATAAAATTGTTCTACCACTATCGCTACTAAGGTTTTCCTTCGTCCCGAAAGAGACGCAAAACGCTCCAAACCACAGAACCCAGTGCAAGGTGTTGTACTGGAACTGAAACATCACCACTGAGAAGAAACGAGTAAATTGTCTTGTTGCTTCGTATTCTCATCTTCAGAAGTCTCTCCGGAACTGTTCGCACGATTTTCACTATACTGACTACATTTCCGTTTTCAATTCTTCGCTTTTGCATTTGGCCCCAAAATTACCTGATCATCTTACTCTCCGCCCCTACTCACGGACGGAATCTTTCTGTATCTCCTCCCCTCGGGGTGAGCAGCACATACGGTGGTGGTTCCGTGAGAAAAGATTATAACTCAGGGCGTCTGGTTTGCCACTCCAAGGCTCTGCACCATCCTCGTCCTTCGTAATGGCCATTGCGCTTCCCCTCTCCTCGCTGTCAGAGCTGCCAAGTTTCCTCTTCGCTCATAATAACGTACAGGGGCAACCAGCCGCTAGCCCGTTATGGCTGGCTCTGGAGGTCTGCATGGCAGGCCGCTTTAGAACACCTGGTAGAATAAATGCGCCTGGCGTTAAAAGGGCCGCTTTATGGCTGCCAGGCCGGATGAACACTTTTCCACCGTTTGTCGCTCTGTAACGCCATTCGATTATGGAGCCTCGCTTGGGAGCTTTGTTTGCTTGTAAAGATGATACCCTGTCTCGTGCGAAATCAAGGCGAAAATTTAGTCTGCCTGTCTGTCTGTGCGTCTGTCCGTACGTCCGCCTGTCTGTCTGTCTGTCTGTCTGTCTGTCTGTCTGTCTGTCTGTCTGTCTGTCTGTCTGTCTGTCTGTCTGTCTGTCTGTCTGTCACCTGAACCAGCCAATGATGTTACTGAAAAACCTGCTGACTAGTGAGTAATTAACCGGCCAATGGTGATTAATCAGTTAACCCATGGTGAACCTACCGTGACCACGTGACTTATGGTTGTATCATGGGACCAGGGTGGGGAAAAGCAGCAGGGCAAGGAGAGGGTAGATGGACTATAAGGGGAACGGAAAATTAGCAGAGACAGATGATAGAGACAGACGGCAGAGAAGGAATAGATAAGGGAGAGGAAGGAGGAAAATTTTCTAAAAAGAGTGTAGCTATGGGGGTCAAGGGGAAGCAGTTGCTAGCTGCGGTGAAGTGGACGATGACTAGCGCTAATAGCGGGGCAAAAGGGACGAAAAAGGAGATAAAATCTCAGCCAGCTTGCACAACGGTGCGGGCCTGATGTCACAACAGAATTGGGAGCGGGGAAGAGGATTGTAGAACAAGGTGAAAGAGTGGGATAAATAGTTAGGAGGGAGGAGGCTATGAGAAATTCCGGTTGACGGGAGGTGATGAAATGGAGGGGCAGTAGGATGGGAATGGTGAGGTGGCTGGGAGGTGGAATGCGTAAAGCGATGTGAAGAAGGAGAGTGAGAAAGAATAAATATTTATTCAAAAAAACGGTGGTTTAGGTGTCACTCGGTGGGGTGGGTTGGAGTGAACCCCGGTGCCCTTAGGCCTAAGCTGCAGCCGTGGCATGGACGACCAGAGAGAGCGTGGTAACAGCTAGTCAGCAGGCTCTCTCACTGCATGTTTGGGATCGGGAGTGAGAAATCATGTGTGTTGGGAAGCGAGGTTGTGGATAATTTCAGGAGAGGGGGGGTGGTGAGGGTAAGAAAAGAGAGATAGGACGAGAGATAAAGGGAGGAAGGAAACGTCGACAGGCTGTGTGCAATAGCAAAGGGACAACAAAGATTGAACCACTAATAGGATGGCAACGAGGGCTATCAGGGTAAGAAATGGAAGGGTAACACATCGTTAGCAATTGTCAATCACTTCAAAATGGAGTAGCGGGGCATGCGCGGGCGAGGAAGGGTTGGAAGAGAGAAGATAGATTTATACGAAGATATGGGGAGACGAAAAAAAGTAGCATTAAACGAGGGGCATGAAAGGAGTAGGGGTAAGAGGGAAGGAAAATGAAATGAGAGGGGAGGCCTAGTGTGGGGGAGAGGAAGAACCACTGTAGGAGGGGAAACTGAGTATAGAAGAGGATAGGGGGAAGGGAAGGTAGCATGAAGAAAAGAAAGGAATACAGGACGGCAGAGGTGACCAGAACGAATGGAGAAAGAGGGGAGGCGAATATCCTGAGGGGTGGGAGGGGTACGAACGAGAGCGGCGTGGCGTGGCAAGGGTAGTAGGAACACTACTGTCTTTTGAAGCTATGTTACTTTGGCGGTCGTGCCTTTTGACGCCACCGCCAGTGTAATTGTATGAAATCTACCCTTAACCTTCAATCCCGAGCAGTTAGACGTAAAATTTTCCGAGTTTCTTTGTTCCACAAAATGCAGGATGAACTCATTTTGCTTCTATTGCACGTTTCTTCTCGCCTTGATCACGCTCATAAAGTTGGCATAGCACCGAACCAAACGAAATCATTTTTGCAGTAATTTATTCCCACATATCCTTAGAATCGAATAGCCGTGCCTCACCAACAGCAACCATTGTAAATTATACGCTTTTCATCGTTTTGTGCAGTTATGTTGGCTTGCTGCGTTCGTTTTGTTTTGCCTAATTTTGTGCCAAGATGTATGTCTATGTGTATTACTTTTGCTGCTTTTTTTTCGTTATACTCATGAATATATGCACTCCCATCTTTAATGCGTTTGGCCCGGAGGATATTTCTACTAAATAAATAAATAAATAAATAAATAAATAAAATTATAACTATTAAATAATGTCTCGAGATTCATGTGTGCGTGATCGTGACCAAAAACTGAGACCGTTAAAATAATTTCAATGCTGAAGTTATGTAGCCGGTATAAAGCAATAATTTGGGAAACAAAGTGTTTTAACCGCTACGAGTGCCTTTCACTGGAGTAAGCCGAATAATTGAAGGAAACACCACGATTTTACCCGACAGAGAAGTTTGTGCGAAAGGACATCACGATAAGAATCATGAAGCGCACTGATCATACTTGAGATTTTCGGCGCGCGTATAATCTAATGTATATCCTCTGGAGCCAGTCATGAAACAAAATTCAGGAGCACACACTGGTCACAAGCTGAAGGTCGCCCAATGAATTTTTCGAAATCAAGATGGTAAAAGTTGGGCTATCCCACGCAAGAATAGGAAGTGACGTAAAGCGAAGCTGTGATACTAGGTTCTATGTTGCAATGGTCACTATACGATATTATTCCGCTTGTTGCTTATGGTCGTAGTGCTCACGACATTTCTCATCTTTCTTGGCCGCCCTTCGTCCCCTCGCCTCAAGTCTTCGAGCGAGAATACATTCGTGGTCTACACCACATTTATCAGTGTAGAGAAGACGCTCCCGTTACGTGCAAAACTTTTTTCTGGCCTTGGTTGTTCCCGACGCCAAGGCCTGCATGCTCGCACGTTTCTGTGCTCCTTCGCATATGTGACAGCACGTGGTTGAAGTACCAGCTCCCAGCGCACTACACGTCCCGTAGTCCCAAACTGTAAAAAGTTGGCCGGAATGCGCGGAAGGGAGCTTCTTCAGGTGGGGTTGTAAGAAGCCCTGCGCGCACGAGGAAGATCGCAGCAGTGCCTGGAAAGTTGGAAGTAGAGGTAAAGCGAGCTTCGCTTTAAAACGAATATCCCAGCTTCACTGACTTAACGTCGCCGGCGCTCATCTTAAAAACAAAGCTGCTTGGCGTTTTCTAATCACAGGGCTAAGCTTCAAAGAACTTATCAAACCCAGCAGATCATTTTCTGTCCGCTCTTTCGCCCATTCCCGCGCCAACTCTTGCCGGCACTCCGTACAGGATGGCTTTTTCCATCACCGATTTTCTCAACCTTCGGGAATCGACGACCGCCAAGGGCACTGGCCTATATATGCTTGCTCCTGCGAACCATCTGCTGGGAGCGCGCTCTCTAGTTGGCGGAATCCTCTCCCCTCCTAGACTTCGCCCACGTGCCCTCGGCACGTGCTCTCCACCGCGCGTTGGATCCATCCACTTGCACGTGGTGCCCGATCCTCCTCTCCCCACTGCGCAGAACGTATGCCTGGCGCTTTCGCTCCTTCCCCTTACCATTACACCGTACTTGTGCTTGGCAATGGCTCTCCCAATCGCTAGGTTATGCCTTCTCCAAAGCACTGTGCCCGCGTTACCTCACCTCGTCACAGGAAAGCGTCGACTAAATACAGCTTCGCTGTTCAAAAAGAGCTGTGGTCTGAATTTGGGTATAGACTTTTGTTTAATGTCGGACACATGGTTGTGTCCGACAGGCGGTAAGGGAGGCTTTTTGTAAAGAAACAAAGGGGAAGGGGGGCTCTGCTGTCTGATGTCAGCAACCCGTGATGAGCCATCCCTGTAAAGGGTGCACCGCCTCATAAAGGATCATGCTGGGGTCAAGCACGCTTTAAAGGAAGGCATTTTATGTTTTCGTATTAGTGACATACAGATGAGACCCTTGCAACCAATAGAAGAGAAAAATATGTATTTGGGAAAGGGGAAGTATATTTAGACGTAAAACTGTGCGTACGGACAGGGCAGGGAAAAGAAGAAAACGGCGAGTGCTCGTCCTTCTTCTTCTTTTTATTGTCCACTCCGTATGCGCAGTTTTACGTCTAAGTATTAAGATCCAACTAGCCCAACAACATGCTTGACTGGGAAGTATATTTATCATGCAGAAACGAAAAGCAAACAATTCAAAATTAATGCCAAAACAACGCGTCAATTTTGCCAAATGTAATCCGGAAGAGATACTTGCACAACGTGTCGCAAGCGGAAGTCTGATGCTCGAGAGTAACTGCAATTGTTATGCTACAGCAGCATTATCAATTACTTATGCAATATCTCTCGGCCGCTATTTCAGTGGCTAATGGTCGCTTGCTCACAGGAAGTAATTTTGCACATCAAATAAAGAGCTAGGCGGACGAATACACGCTCAACCGGCCTGATGCAAGAATAAGCAAGCAATGACATAGCAGCTTTTGTACAGGCACCAGTAAGTACCCTTTAGAGGCGGATTTCATTTAAAGCGAACTAGTAAGAAACGATCAGTTTCCACCTTCCACTTCACGTCTTTTCTCTGTAATTCAAATCTAGCTAGTCATTATTCGCAACCAGGTGGCGTGAAAAACGTAGGTGCAATTTTCGCATCATTTTTCACAAATTTTATGGTTCATAACTGCGGATTCGTGTCAAAGCGTTGTACCGTCCCTTAAACTAATTCATCCATTCGCTTTGTCCTAAGTCGAGATCATTCTGGAGCCTATTGCGATCCTTAGCACGTTGAATAGGCTCCCTTACTCAGTGTATGCTCAAATATCCGGTGTATGGAGGAGTCATTGGTGAATTTCTTTCTGCGCATTACCTGCACTGTGATATGTAATAAATCCCGGCGAAAGAGGGTAGTGCCACTTGTCTGGGGGCCATATTAGGTAGGGGAGCAGCCAAATAAAAACCTGTGTATTGATGCATTCCTGTGTGTTCAAAGGCATTCGTTCCTTTTGAAGGCCCAGAATTTTACTGAAGACATCTGCTTTCCACACCTCGTCTGTTTTTTTTTAGTGCCTTCACTATTTTTCTGCCGAACTCCGTGCTTTAAGAACGGGGTAATTATCGCCGCTGCTGCGCAAATAGAGAAGCGGCTGGCTGGAGAAGTGCGTCAATATTATCTCGTGCCATTGTCGCATGCTTATGCCCTACGAAGGCGAGGACGACAAAGCGGGTGAACGTTTCCGAAGTTGGCTCCGGCCGACGTAAATCTTTCAACGGCCGATGCTGCTGAAACTTTCCGTCTTCCCTCAACCGCCATTGTCGGACCCACACGGGTTGGTTGGTTTTGTCTTCAATTAAGAAGGGGTGGTTTCTCCGAGGAACCGAGTTTGTTGACGCAAGATAATGACAGTGATTAGGAAACTTCCCCTTTCCCTCGGCTACCCGGTACTCCGGTTAGCGATGCGACGCTTGACTTGTCGCGAGGTGTGCTGGTAACACTTTAATTATCTACTTGGGCCCTACAGCGCTACCGGGTTTGATTATGAACCTAACAGTTTTGGGGAATACAGTGTTTTCAACAAAAGGCAGAAGATCAAAAAAAAAAAAAAAACGCAAGCGAGAAGGAAACGCAGAGCTCTATACTCGGGGCAACTTTCCGCCGCAATGCCGCCAGAGATACGGAGTCGACATAAATGCAGTAATTCGTGCCTGTGCGGATTCCGTAAGCTATACGGCAGAGCACGTTTTAACGCTCTATTGCATGCACGTCCCCAAGTTATGACGCCTGACTCAAACTGCGATTGTGATTCTTAACCTCCTTTGGTGACACTACTTCCTGTTGTTGCTGTTGCTGTTGCTGTTGCTGTTGCTGTTGCTGTTGCGTGCGTATACCCCCGCATGGACGCGCACGCATGCACGTGCACGCACGCACGTGCAGGCACTCACACGCACGCGCGCACACAAACGCATGTACGCACACACATACATTACGTGTACTCATGCCACCACGTGGAATTTGGCAGAAGTGATGAGCGTTTTAACGCGGATATGGCTCTATTATGAAGAGGTAGCTCGAGGGCGTCGTTACTGCGCACGCACGTGATGTGCAATATCAGTACCGGTGCTCGACCGCCATTAGGCATCCCGCGGTTGAGCGTCATGTCACGTCCTAACGTGTACTTATTCAATCTTAGTCACCGTAATCGATGGTGGGGGAACTTTTAATTTAGTAGGCCTCGGTAGTCACGGTGACTTGCCCCCACCCCAAAGACCATGGCCCGAACGGGAGCCTTCAACAAGGAAATATAGTTCTTGCCTTCTTCCCTGCTTTTCCGTAGATATTTCCTTTGGTATATTTACCCTCTTCTACAGGGTGTCCCAGCTATCATGCACCAAGATTTAACAAAAGAGTAATGGCGTAACTCGAGGTTAACCTAGTTTGCAGTACTGTGGAGAAGCGGGTAGCATTTTTTTCGTTAATGAGACTTAGCTAATTAATTGTAATTAATTATCTAACTCGACAAGTACTGTCCTAATCACTAATGAGACACTTGTAGGTACCCACGAGGGGCATTTAACTGTGGTATTTTCTGCGACGAACTCATTGCGTACTCATTTATTTTGACTGATAAAGAAAACCCACGAAATATAAAAAAATACCACGTGACGGCGCCTCCGCGCGCATTAGCACACATCGTAAAGCAATGCCCTCAAACAAGCCGCCTCTGAGTTAACAAGAATGAAATAAACAAAAGAAAGAAAGAATAAATCGCGACCGAGTTTCTGCCTTATCTGCACCCGCGCCCCGCGAATCTTGCTGTTGCTGCTCCTTCCATGCATGCCATTATCAAGGTGATGCGCTGTCTCTTCAGGCGGGTGACAGGCGAAGCAGTTTCCTTCAATCAGCTTATCTGGGGACGATGCTTTACAATGCGCGCGGAAGCGCCATCATGTGGTATTTTTTATATTTCGCGGGTTTTCTTTATTCGTCAGAATAAATGAGTTCGCAATTAGTTCATCGCTGAAATTACCGCAGTTAGATTCCCCTCGTGGGTGCCTACAAGTGCCTCATTGACACTTCAGGGATTAGGACAGTAATTCTCGAGTTAGATAATTAATTACAATACTTAGTTAAGTATCATTAACGAAAAAATTACTGTTCGCTTCTCCACAGTACTGCACACATAGCGCACTGAGTTTTCTTCGAGTAACGCAATTGCTCTTTCTTTAAATCTTGGTGCATGATAGCTGGGACACCCTGTATAATCGCTGCTCCGTCAATACGTTCTATAGGTCTATCCAGTCTTGAATCTCTTTCTATCCATTCTTGACTTCTCCGGTTCGTGTTGCAGCAATTGTGGCATTGTTATTAGTACTATTACATCAAACATGTTTACTTTTAGCCGCTGTATGCGCGCCCCGCCTGGGTTCCCAGGGTGGCATCCGGGCGCAGGGATGTACGCGGGCAGGAACAGGAGAAGGAAAACAAGGCTTGGCGAGAAGGTTTCATATAATGGGGTGTTGCATAGCCAGATCCCCAACTCAGCAGTCTAGAGGTGGCCGTACGCACCAATACAGCGCAGATGACGGGAGCGTAAGAATGAAGCCAAACGAGCGAACAGACAAGCCGCGAAAGATCGCCTTCGTCGTCAACTCTCCCATTACACGGCGGCAGGAACGAGAAGTAGCGCAATACGTAGGAGACAGATCGAAGTCATTCACAAGTGCTGAAGTGGACCGCAAAGCACGCCCTTCGAGAACGCTAGGAGAAAGCAAGGCGCTTCTGGTATTCAACTGAAGACTCATTCTTTCGCGCCGCAAGCCATAAAAGGTGTTTAAATGTTCTCGTCCTTTCTCGTTTCGTGAATGGGTGCAACCCAATGAAACCGAAACAGCATATCTTTGTAATCCGCAGCCATATAAGGAGTTCTACATGTGAGATGTTTTTGTGTAGCACAACCACAAGTTATACTATGTATCGTGCTTCTGATTTCACAACCCTGTTATAATGGTTAGCTTTGTACCGTAATGTAGCATTGCATTAAACTTGTATAGTTTCGGCATTTTTTTAACCAACCTAACGAGATCAGACTGAAGAAAATAAGATTAATCGAAAAACACTTCCTGTAAATGTGCTATGAAAAGGAAGAATAGTTACAGTTTTGTTAATCGCGCTGCAATAAATTTTAAAAAATTGCCGCATAAGCTGTTTTATAGTATATGTTATTTCCATATAATTAGACGAAAGACATGCAGCGGCAGTACGCGATAAAAATTACGGCATGCGACTGAAAGCGAGGTCATAATTTGATGTCATATTTGCTGCTCAAACGGTTGTAATGTAGAGGCAATGAACTAACCTGAAATGTGAACTTTTACTCGCGAAGCAATAAAGAAGGAAGTCAAGTTTTGCGGAGGCTCAACGTTTTAGCCTGCAGGAGTCTCTAAGGGTACGAAGATTTGTGATTTGTCTCGCTAAAACACTAGGACAGCTCCCCATTCACAATTTCATAACACCGGCAAATACTTAGTGACTTGTTATTTTCCAAGTTTATTCGATACTAGGACAAGAAAAAGCAAGCACAAAAAGCTCCCGAAAATTGTGAGACAAACCAATACTGTATTTCGCACGATGTAAAGCAAAATACTCCTGCCTCATATTCTTCATAGCGGTCAAAATACACAAAAAAGAGCAAGTCATAAACGACAAATTGGTCGCAGATATCATGAGCACTTAACCTAAGTAATCTACCGTTGTTTTACATCGAAATGCTTCATTTATTGCGAAACTGCCCAAGAGGGCGCTCTATGTAGTTCAAACATGTTCGAACTGCTTTCAGGCAGTGAAGCTACCGCCAACACTGGTCCAAGCTTTTTGATTGAAGTGCAAGTTAGGACGTCCGCACAGAATTGTGGCGGAGAGACACACCGCCTTAGTAATACGGCCGATCAGCTCAGCCGGAGGGACGCTAGGAGATTCCCCAACTAAAATTACGTCTCACGAAGTGTACCGCAGGGCCAAAGACAAGCCATAAAAGCGTGTGCCCGTTCTCCGCTGTTTTCTTACAAAGCGTGGTAATTTTCCCGGCGCCGACACTCCGAGGTATTGACGCCACCAGCCGCGATCAAGATAAATTACTCCACGCCATGGCCTGCAATGCTGATGAACAGTCGTACATGAGTGGAAAAAGAAAAGAACTCTCTGAGGGTGTTTTATTAAAGAACGCTTGGTAGTATCCGTCGAAAAGACCCAAACCACACGGGAAACATAGTACAAATTGATGATTCTAGAAGAGTGATGTGGGTGGAATACAGGGAAAGTAATAGAACAAACCCGGTTCAACAGGATGCGCTGAAAAAGCATTGGGGCAGCGGGGGTGCACAACAGAACCAGAGGGGGCGTGAGTTTCCCGAAAGCGCAAGTTCCACGAGGCCGAAAGAAAGAAAAAAAGCACCAATAAGAAAAAATCCAGCGCGCCCAGTTCGAGTTGATTGTGCTCCGACATTAAAAATGAAACGTAGTACTTCTGCAGCCTTTGTTGAGTAAGCAAAATCGCTATCGGAACAGCCCGCTATCGGAACAGGCAGTGGCGGAACGATTGGAACCAGAGATGGCTGCAATGCTGCGCCACGCGGAATCAGCACGGAGCCGCCCCAACCACTTTGACCGTGAAGAATACGCCTTAAATTGCCTCAGCCAGCCGCTCTCCTTTTTTCGAATCTGCTAAACCATGTGCCTCAATTTTCGCGTGCATGACTCTTTATGGCTCCCGATGCCTTTCTACGTAGTTGATCTAGTGCGATATCCGTGCACGCATGTGCTTGATAGATTATGCGAGCACTTCCAATCTCGATTCTCTCTGCGTATTTTTGTTAGCTTTGCTTTATTCTTGTTCGCTTCAAACATACTTCCAGCGGTGCCTTCTTAGTGCTCACTCGGTTAGACGTTTCGTGCCATTATTCCTAGGTCCGAGTCCCTCGGTTACCCCAGAATTCTCGACGTACTTTTCTTTCTTTTCGTGTGGACAGAAAGCTCGGCCGGTCCAAGTGAGACGGATGGGCGGAGACGAAGGCAGCCACGGAACTAAGCGCTCCCCCGGGCAATCAACCCCGTCGGTTGCCTTCAGCAAAGCGCTGACAGCGCTGACGGTAACACACGTGCTGTCCCTCGCACCCGTCGACTTCCTTTGGCGCAAACTAAGACACAGAGCCATTGGGTGGGCGCAACATATTGGCGTAGACGACCCTTCCACTGCCTAGGAGGTCACTGAAGTGCGGTCAGAAGCATCAGAAACACCGGAGTTTTATTTTGTTCAGCACATTACTGTGCCCCGTAGAGCACAAGAGACCGACTGAAGGGGACTCTGCAACACTTCGTATAAGCGCTTTCACTTTTTCATTTTCGTCTGGAAGCACTGCGAAAGCTATAGTTATCGCCAGCACGAAGTTGGGCTGTGCGATTTGCTGGTCGCAGGAGATACGCCTTCCGTTTCTGCTTTGCTTTTTAGGCTGTCTTTGTAAGGTTGTTATTGAATTCGTTCATTGCTGCAACTGAAGGAAAGCCAGCAAATAGCTGTTACACCGCTGTAATAATGTAATTATAGCGGTCAAAGGACGCCAAGACAGGAAAAGAAAGAAAAATCTTACGAATAAGTTTCCAAATGATCTGAAGGGAATACAGCAGTAATTTTTGGCTGAGGTATAGCTTTGCAAAATATTCTATGCCAAGCTGAATGTGCGCAGGCCTAAAAAAAGTTAATGTACAAGCTTATGTCGCGAGTTAGGCTGAAACCGTTGATGCCTAAAAGCTAGAGAAAAGAATTTTCTTTCTTACTGCCATAAAAAAGTTTTGTCGTATTCTTATTCTTTGTATTTCGTTTGGCCGGGAAGGCTGGATTTGCCTGGAAAATTTTGACAGAGTGTGTATACATTGCGACCCTCTAATATAAGTACTGGAGGCGTGTGTTAATTGCGTTCCACAAGCATTTGGATTTAAAAACGAGGAAGAAAGTGTTGTAGGGTCACTTGAAGATTAAGCATTTAAGTGTTTGTCGTATACACTCATTATGTCAATCATCAACGATGTGATTGATTGATTGATTGATTGATTGATTGATTGATTGATTGATTGATTGATTGATTGATTGATTGATTGATTGATTGATTGATTGATTGATTGATCGATCGATCGATGGATCACCGCCAACAGGCATAGCTTCAGATTATATAACTCCCATCCCTCTCGATATTATCAGGCAACAAATTTTTGTTACACCCGCCGCGGTGGCTCAGTGGCTAAGGCGTTGCGCTGCTGAGCACGAGGTCGCGGGTTCGATTCCCGGCCGCGGCGGCCGTTTTCTGATGGAGGCGAATAGCAAAAACGCCCTTGTGTACGAGATTTCGGCGCACGTTAAAGATCCCCAGGTGGTCAAAATTGATCCGGAGCCCTCCACTACGGCGCGCCTCATCACCTGCGTTGCGTCGGCGCGTTAAACCCCACAATCAATCAATCAAATTTTTGTTACCTTTCTCTTAGCGGACTGAAGGTCTGCCTCTAGTTACAAGGTCTAGCTGGCACCATGGACGTCGGCAGGGACGTCGGCCGAACCTGCTGCACCGTCGTCGGGGCGGAGGGGAGGGGGGGGGTAAAAAGATAAGCATAATTTCACAGCTTTTAGAGGCAATAACGAGGAAAACTCGTTTGCGTTATTGCGTTTTTAGAAATAACGAATTTTAGGTATTATATTTGAAGATGTTCATTAACGCCCACACATCACAGCAAGAAACGATTGCAGCATGTATTACATAAGGGCAACATTGCCGATCGAAGGCACAGGTTTTTGAAACAATTGTCTCGAATCGGTAAGAGAATAATGTATAATTAAATGTTGTGTTGAAGAAGATTGCAAACGAAATTGTATTTTCTTTGTGCAAACCTTCCCTTACAGACACTCATACATTAATATAGGCTCATGCGTCTACAGGCAAGCGCATCACAAAGTGGTTGTATCTGTGAGCGCTCTTTGATTCTCCTTTTCACTTTTTTTCACAGTGGAGGTAAAGCATGCCGAGTCCAGCCAGAGGGGTGTCCGACACCGTCGAAGGAAGCCACGCTTGCACCCGCCGAATCACGTTACACTAACGCGGGATGAGGACATGTAGCGGGAAGTAGGATGGCCGTTTGCCGAGCGCGAATGAAATCGAGATTTCATTGATTGATGGTTGGGTTTAATGCGCCGTCGTAGCTACAGACGGGCTATCAGACGCGCCGTAGTGGAAAGCTCCAGATTAATTTTGACCACCCGAGGATTATTACCGTGCACAGAGATCTCAACAAACACGCGTTTTTGTTTTTCAGAAAAGAACCCACCGAGGTCGGGGTCAAACCCGCATCCTTGACGAGTTCAGCAGCACAACGCTTTACCCACTGAGCCACCGTGGCGAGTTTATATCGAAGTCCGTGTCTTCCACGGTCGACGCCAAATTTTAGCTTCACAGTCGAAATTGTCGAAATGGTAGTATTCTCTAACTGACTCGCAGAGCTTCGTTTTTAAATCTTGCTCGTTTCCTGGACGCCTTTAGGTGACGCAATAAAAGTAAAACAAATGCGGGGTGTCTTTCGATTTTATTTTTCATCTCGTGTTGATAGCAGGGAGCCCAAATAAGGGATGAAGATACTACGCGTATTCCGCAGTTGCGCATCGTTTGGCCGGCCTGTATTTGGCGTGCAATAATTCTCAGCAGACTGAATTCGGTTTAAAGCTGTCCTCCTGTCTCCTGACTCCCTGAATGTTGGAGAAAGGTCAGTGGAAAATTTTGGACTGGGCAGCCGCAACAGTCGAGGTGATACAGTGGTGGGATTTACCGAGAGGAATAACTTGAGGATAATGAACGCATTATTCCCAAAACAAAAAAAAAAACACAGGCAGTAGACATAGAAAAGTCCAGACTGTTCAATAAAAAATGAAATGTACTTCATTTGTTGTCACAAGCCAGGAATTTTTTAGGGCGCAGAGGTTCTGGGCCAGATTCGGAGCATTATTAATAGGATTGTTAGACGCAAAGAAAGGCTGAATCTCAAGAGAGAAAGAAGAAAACTTCTAAAAAGTAAAAACCCCATCATGACGTCAGTCAGAGGCACTACGTATGAATTAAACATAACCCTGCAAAAGAAATTTTATCTTTGAAACGAGGAGAAAGAGGACAGTGTAGACATGGTAAACGACCACCTAAGAACAGCAATAACAGAATCTAAAGCAGCTGTAGGAGAAACAACTAGTAGAAAACAAACTGGAAAACAAATTTGTAAAACGAATAAGCTAATTGCGAAACGTATAAACATGAAAGTGTTGAGTAATGCGGATCGCACTGTATTAGCAGAGCTCGCGAAATGAACAGTTGTAAAACGAACGCGATTTGTGCGTACAACACGGAAGTGAAAACGCAGGAAAGAGGAAGAAGCCTAAAAGGAACTAAGAGAAAGCTAGATAGCTAGATATGGGCAAAGAGAGAATGCACACACTCAGAGACGAACAGGGTTACATAACGCACAGCATGGACTAGATGATAAATGTACCAGAACAATTCTTCACCAGGCTATACGCTAGAGACGTTAGACCAGGGGCAACTACTGAGTGTACAAGTTTGCTCGCGAAGCCCCTTAATAACCAAAGACGAAGTTGAAACGGCTCTTAAAGGCATGAAAATAGGACAAGCTTCAGGTGACGGCGTCCTAAGCGCAGATCTTCTGAAGGAGGTAAGACATATTGTACTGGAAAAGCTTGCTGTACTATTCTGAGTATGTTCAAGGACATTAAAAGTGCCGATAGTCTGGAAGAAATCCAACATCCCTTTTATTAACAAAAACGGAGATAACAAAACAATAAGAATTGCAGACACATCAGGCCCAGTTTCAGGTCCACTATACGGGCCCACTACTATACAAGCTCACTATACAGTCCACAGGTCCACTATACGGGCCAACTATACAGGCCTACTACTATGCAGGTCCACTATACGGGCCCACATACAGGCCCACTCTCAGTTGAATACAAGCTGGGAACCAAAGTAACAGTTACACGGCATAAGCGACGGCCTACATTCTCAACAACCGAGATAGAAGGTGGGTTTACGAAATGACACTCAACAATAGATCACATTCCTGTCATCATTTCAGTAATACAAAAACCGCAGAATACTCGAAATCCCTTTACATATCATTTATGGAATATAAAAAACTGTTTAATTTAGTATACACCGCAACAGTGTCGGAAGTATTAAAAACCAGGGAATATAAGAGACCTACGTAACACTCGTAGACGTTATATATCAAGTATGTACGGGCAGCGATAAATTCGCGAAATTAAAGCGATAAATTCGCAAACCAAAACGGCGTTAGACGGGGAGATACCATGTCACCGAAATTGTTCCTAACATGGGTGGAGAGCGTGTTCAGGAAGCGTGACTGGGAAAATGTAGGATTACGGATAAACGGAGAATACTTGGGCCATTTGAGATTTGCAGCCGACGTATTCTTGCTAAGTATATTCTGAGGAACACCTGCAAAAATGCTTGAGGAACTGCAATCATCAAGCAAGGCCGTGAGACTAAAGATAAATATGAATAAACCCAAAGAAATGATAAATAAATATGTCAAAAGCAAAGCGTCCTCATAAGCCTGTGTAACGCAACTCTAGAACAAGTAGAAGGGTGTATCTATCCCGGACAGAGAACTAGAGGCGACCTAATTCACGAGAGAGAAGTTCGACGAAGAATAGGTGTGGGCTGGAACGCTCTCGGCAAGCACTCCCAAAGAATGAGAAGTAAGCTACCTCTATCACTCAAAAGGAGAATATACAACCAATGCATCCTCCCGGTGATGACATAGGAGTGGAAACCTGGCGCTTTACTCAACAACTAGAAAGGAAAGGTAGGTCGGCCCAACGGGCCATGGAACGAATAAGTATAGTTACCCGCCCAAAACAGTTACATTTTACATGTGCACACTCTGTTTTCATTCGCGCAGCCGAAGATTGGAACGATATTCCGCAGGAACTGGCCCAGATTAGAGATTCGGTACAGTTCAGGCAACCGCTGTTAAAAATACAAGCCGATTGACTTAGCTTAGTTTGTGTCCCTTGCTCTCTCCCCGATGGCACGTTTTCGATCATCTGCTTGTCTTTAAAGTTGCTTTGATCCTTTTGCGGTGTCTTAAACCTTTTGTTACCCGCCACCCGTCTTTTTCAAATCAATGGCTTGTCACGTCCGTTCGTATCTCGCGCGAGTTCTTACCTGTGAATTTTTTTTTCTGTGTGTGTGCCCTAACCTTTCTGACGTTCTTGCCATTTTTTTATTTTTTTCCCTGGGTAGGGCGCCCTGCGGTTTTTCAAATCAATTGTGTGTCAAGTTCTTTGTTAATACTCGCGTGGTTTTTACCAGTTATTTTTCTTTTGATCTCACCCCTCACGTAATGCGTTTTGTCGAGGCCTTTGAGGTACTTACTAAATGATCCGAGTAAGACTTTTAGAGACAGGAAACGAGCTGTTTGGAGCAGGAAGAAAATAAGAGTAGATGATATGATAATTCAAAGAAAGAAAAAATAAATGGATTTGAGCTGGCCATTTAGTGAGTTATCGAGACGAAACCACAACCGGTGGATTGCCAGTGCAACAGAGTGGACACCGAGAGACGGATGTAGTCGAAAGGGAAGGGCAATAACTCGATGGAGGGATGAAATAAAGAAATTCGGGGGGAGAGAATTGGCAGCGCAGGGCAGGAGCTGTTGGAGGTCAAAGGCAGAGGCTTTCGTCCTGCAGTGGACCTAAGTAGGCTGGTCATGTCATGTCATGTGATGTGATGTGGTGATGTGCTGTGGTCCAGTTTGATATTGCGCTCGCTTATTGCTTACGTAATTATACGCCATGCGCTGCTGCACCTCTAAACTGAACACCTCTCCATTTAAAAACTCTTGTATTTGAACAAAATAAACCAAAATAGTGTAGACTGTTTTTTTTCTACTGAGGCATTCTTCATATATAGAACACCTAGCTCTTGCTCGGCCAACACCGCTAGGCTCGTTAAGTAGTTCCCTCCCTCCCTCGCTGTCAACCAGACGGGCGCCCACCCAATACAGTAGATTAAAACTAAAAATGCAGCTTTCAATGGAGATATCCCGAAGATACTTTACTGTGTGTAGGGTTACAACAAATTAACTCAACGATTTGTCCAATAAGCGTATACATCGGACGTAACGAGCCCAATTCATGGACCCTGTTAAAGCCCGGGTTACGCGGAAGAAGATTTGAATCAAACATTCAGAAAAAAAAAAACATATCGGTGATGAATCAGCTTTGATTATTCTTATGCCCGAAATGTGGGAGTATTCAAAAGTTCTGAACGCATAAGACTGGGGAAGACTTTTGGTTGTGACGGAGCTTACCAGAGAGGGATGATTGATGGCGTAGCTATGTGGAGACGGTCCTGTGATAGTGAAGGCTGCTCAGATGCAGCAATGGGGGTAGAGATATCTGCGGATTCTGGATTATCGACAAGATCGAATGTTTTCCCCTTCGTTTTCAAACAAGGCGCTACAATAAAATGAGCACCTGGTTCTCCTTTAAAGAGACTACTGAAGTCCATTTTAGGTTTGCAAAATGCTTGAAAGGGCAGGCTTAGCGCTTGTACAAACCGCTCCGACAGGTTGCGCGTTTGTATAAAACATCTCCTGGATGATCACAGGCACTTTGTCGCGCGAAAGCTGCGAGCTGCCATAGCCTGACTTTTCTCTTCCCGTTCTGTCTACCCGACAAGATGCACGTCATGGCCCCAAGTGGCTTAGATGAGAAGGACTGAGTTTTCGACGCCGCGCCACCTAAACGGCGGAATGCTGGTGCTGCCGATTTTAGGGTGCCCGGGTGCACGCCCACCGCAGCGACGGAGGCGAACCCAGACACCCCAGCCGATTCTACCTGTCGCTGCCACCCAGCAGCAGACCTAAGAAAAGGGGGGTGAGGGGCATACATTATTCGCCTTTGCAACGGGAGCATCAAGTACGACTTAAGGCGACGCAACGAACTCGCCAGTCGACCAACGGAGGAAAAGATGGCAAGCGAGGGCCCAAAAAGTTTCAACCGTGACAGTCAGCAAATGCTTCGGAGCTCATAACCAAAAGCTTTTGCCCGAGTTGCAGGACGAAGAGCGTGCATCTAAGCACCCTGATGGACGGATGCATTTATTGTGCTTATGCTGAGCGGTTCCTCTAGCCTTTTGTGTTAAACACGACAGGGACCCGCGGAGGCGGAATGGGTTGTCATACTCACCTGGAAGTCACGGGAAGAATTTGCATGGCAAAGACGCCCAGGGGTGGCTAGCTTAGATCTTTGTATATGGCGGGTCCTTGGGTTCCCGTTGAAGAAACCGCAACACAAGCGCCCCCTCCTTCGCCCTTTTTTGACGTTGTAGTCGCTATGAACATTCAGTAACGTTTATGATCTCCAATTTCAGCGGAAAAAGAAGCAAGTTGGATGCAGCCGCCGGGTTGAAGAAGGGGGGGTGGGGATGCTGGTGCATCAAGGGGGGTGGGGGGGGGGAAAGGCCCTTTTGCCCTCCTGTCGACGCCCATGGCTATGGCATCCGTTTTTCATTGGATTCTTATTTCGCGCCTACCAGAAGGTATCTCAAAATAAAAGATAAATAAGCGAGTAAAAATACCCAAGACATGAGCAATGGCAAAGTGTTGGAAAAAAAATAAGTGGGGAGGCTTAGCACTTTGTGCAAATGTGAAGGTGAAAGCCTAGCCGGACCTCCTATGGAACTTCTGTTGAACTCTAGGTTGAACCCTGCGGCCGTGGCCGTCACCACTTGACCATACCGCTAGACAGCACCTTCCCAAGCTCGTTCTGTCCGCTCGCCATCACCAGGAGCCTCTCGTTGACCTGCTGTAAACTTTTAAGTTCAGAGCACTTTAGGGTCTCGCCTTGTCGTCGTAGCTAGCTCGCTTTGCCCAAGTAGAGCCGCACGGCATTCTGTCATCGCGGCGTCCCACAGAGGCTTCGAAAGCCAACCGGTTTATATATTCATAAGCGTTCGAAAGTCATGAACCGCTGGCACTTGTCATACATCTCCCCGTGGTTCAGCGCAAAGGAAACTGCAGGTACATTCGAAGCAAAATATGCGTAATTACCCACCAGCACCAGCGTTAATTTATTGAAGGTAAAAACCAACCCAATGCTGGTTTGGTTGGTTTTTAGTATAGCAAGCGAAAGAATGTGGCAGTGCAAAGCTGTCACGTTCGGGAGGAAAATCAATCACAAAACGAACAGAACTCCCGCTGGCGCAGTTTCTCGCAGGGGGCGCGCGATCACTGCGAAGCCGGCAAATTTGAAATGCGTTGGGCAAACCTTCGTTGAATTCATAAGGAGAAGAATGAGAGAGGGCGGCGAAGAACTTGATGGGTGATAAGACTGAGCGCATAATGACGCCACAGGCAATTATGGCGAATAACTGCTCGGCACTTCGGAGAGCTTTCACAGTGAGGGGAACGGCTTTCATTTGTTTGTTGATCTTTGCAGCCACGTCCATGATGTCTTAACTGGCCTCTAGACAGCACCCCCGGGAGCCCTTTTCGCTTGAGA